>NC_050531.1:10680203-10867901 GCF_002922805.2 Oryzias melastigma | reverse complement strand
TTCATATGAAGACGGGGGCCGCAAATCATCATCCTGCGGGCCGCAAATGGCCCGCGGGCCGCGAGTTTGAGACCCCTGCTCTAAAGCAGCCTTACAAATGTGTTCCAATAACTGTCAGGCTTGTTTGTCTGGAGTTCTCATTTTTGTAGAAGCTATAATTCAGTCGCATATATCTGGTCAATTATAGTGACAGGTACAAGGTTACAAAAATTAGAAAAAAAATGCAAACATTACGTCACACTTTGTCATCTCTCTTTTTAACTTAATCAGACTTTACATCAGGGCTGCCATGATTAGTCAACTAATCAACGACTAATCAACCATTAAAATAGTGGACGAATAATTTAATAGGCAATTAGTTGTTACTTTATATTATATGGAGTCAGATTGTAGTAAAGTTGAACAAAGCTAAGAGCATTCAGCACCAAAGAATACACTTTTTTTTTTTTTTTAATATTTGAGTCGGTGAGACCAAAACTTTATCTTTTGTGAAAAACAGTTCTTTGTTTCAGATGCCATCCTCATTTAATTGTGTGAAAGCTTAGTAAGCAATCACACAATAGTGATTTTCCTGCTCCTTTCTGTATGTTTTTTGGCACATAAAAACTCAATCCTGCTTACAGTCTTGCAATCTTGTTATCAAAACTTTCAGCTTGTATTTTTGGTATTCATAAACTTTATAGTTTTTGAAATACTGAGCAAAATATGCCCCATAGAAAATAAATGAGAGTCTTCTAATTGAAAAATTTTAAGTAGATAATTTTTTATGGTAATTAAAAAAAAAATTGGAGTTCAGCCAATATTTTAGAAATATGCTAACGTGTTTGGCTAATTTGTAATCTACTGGAGTTTTTAGGCTAATTTAGAGTTTAGTTCATATTTATGCAACACACTAAATATTTTTGCAAAATTGGCATGTATTAGGGATTTTTAAAGCAATTTTTCTACAAAATTTTAAGACATTTTTGTCAACTTCAGCACTCTTTCATAGTTCTTTAACAAAATTGAGTCTTTACTCTTTAGTAAGTTTAAAGGTAATAATGGTCAAGATGTGTGTTTTACATCCACTTTGCAAATGACCCGATTAGTCGACTAATCGGAAAAAGTAATCGGTGATTAGTCAACTATTAAAATAATCGTTGGTGGCAGTCCTACTACATCATGCTACTTATGGTAAAAGTCTACCAAAAGCACCCAAATCATTTATTTGTATTGCGGGCAAATCCAATGAAAGAAAAGGGATAAATAGTTGTGGGTTACCCCACTTTAGAAATCCAGCTGCTAGAAAAAAAATGTTTACTTCTGTCCGGCTTCTGTGGAGCATTTCAAACACAATTGCTTTGGAAATGAGGAAATAAATTGTAATCCAGAACTCAAAACACACCTCCTACATTCACAATGCCCTCCTAGGGAACTGCGTTATTTTACAATCCCAGCAATTAATTGAACCAGCTGGGTAGCAGTGTAGTAAGTGTCAAGAGGGAGGGTTTGTGTGTCTCTTTGTTTTGGGTCTTTCAGGTCGCCCTCCTTTTTGGATTGTAGACACCGGCGCTGTGTTACACGCATCATAACACTGGCACCCATTGTTGGTGTAGATCATCACGGGGTGATGCACATCAACTCGTTGGGACACAAACTGTCCTACTTTCTGCTATTACCACGTATTAACTTTACAAAACAGCAGCAATTTCATTACAGTGACCGCTGGGATCTGCAAATCCATTTTCTCATTGTCATGTCTCTTTCACAGTCACCTCCAAGAGTAAACACTGGTATGTCATATCTTTACACTGTTGGGCTTCATATTCATGCACACCAACATGGAAATAAATAAAAAAACTACTTGTATTAAAAGGTTTTATGTGTCTTCCAAAGTGTGAAAAAAGCTTCCATTGCTAACTTTCCACTTGGTTTATACCTCAGATGTGCGCTTGAGTGTTTTTGAGGCTTTAAAGTCTAAGGTCCGTTCCTGTAAGAGGAAAACAGGTTCTTTCTTCCTCTTTGACCACTTTTTGAATTCAGTCCACATCACAATCACCGGTCATTTCACTGTGGTTGGAAGTTTGGAGTATGTGACAAGGAATGGAGAAATATCACAAATCTATTACACATTTATCGTTTGTTTATGCTGGTTAGTAACAATCCTGAAGTAGGCATTTTGTTGGAATGTGCATTCATTTTCTGTATATAAATGTATATATTTTATATGCAGATTAATGACGAGGCAAATCTAAAAAGTACACAGTTAACTTAAAATTGTATTTCAAAAGCACATATTTAAGTATGTACTTGTATATTATAAAATATTTTAATTATCATATATAATAATTACAACTGCCTTCGTATAATAAACTTAATTTTACTGTGTTTTTGTTTTTTGGGTTGCTCTGGTTTAAAGGGATTTGGAATAGAATACTGTATAGCTCCCCTGGTTTAAAAAATGTCACTGGCTGTTATTTGAACTATAAATGTTTGATCTTAGTGTGGAAATTATAAAAAAATAAAAATAAAACGAAATCTGGAGAATTTCATGGCCAATGATGCTGATAATGCAACAGTAAAGTTTAATTATTATTATAATTATAGTAATGATTATTATTAGCTTAGTTATTATTATTAATAGCTTAATAATTATTAATTATGTTTTATTATCTAGAGCTTATTAACCATTTAATGCCCGAATTTATTTACTTTTATATTTAAAAAAAATACCTATGTTTTTGGTTTTAAGTAGGTGCTATTTGTAGGTATTTATGGAACCGAAGTGGTTTGTCGCATATTTGCGACAACAGGCATTAAGGGGTTAAAAGTCTTTGGCGTTAAAGCAACTGCACTTTAGCTAGTTGAAGCTTCCAAAATAAAACTTGAAAATATTATTCAAAGGTTTACACAATTCAATATTTAACATTTTAGGTACTATAAAATGACTTCAAAACAGTACATACTGTAGATCCACGAATAGGTATAAATGAGCATAGGTTTGTGAAGTCACCAAGGTAGTCTACTGATGGCATGAAGCAGGACAAATTTACTAATCTCTTTGTTCATAACAATAATAAGGCCGATCTCTAATGATTTGGTTAAAATTATATGGAAAACCTTTTCCATTATAAACTGTGTTAAATCTTGCCTGACATTTTTACATACCTTGGTCTACTAGTATTTATGAAGAAATATGGTGAGGAAGTAATGTACACATCTAGCATATTCTTGCAGTGATCTGAATAAACGATCCATCTTGTATAGTATTTTAATGTAAAATGATTGCAAATGAATGCAATCCTATTTTGCCTAAAGGAAACCTTCATTAAAAAATGTTGTTTTTTTATATTTTTATTTATTTGACCTAGAGTACTATGACTAGCTTCAGCCGTGCGAAAGAAACACATGACAGTTAAAGCATTGATGTTGGTGTCCGACTTTTTGAATTTGACTGTTTAAAACTAAGTGTTTAGAGATTTCTCTGATATATTGGTGCTGGATAAAGGTTGTGCTACTTTAGGGTTCCAAGAACTCTTTAAAAAGCAATCAACATACCATGCTTTTTGAAGAGATCTTGGAACCCTAAAGTACCATGCTTCATAATATTCAGCATCCTACTCCCCCCACAGATCATCGCCAGCCAAGGCTGCATGCATTATTCACAGATATAGCAAGGCCTATTGTTATGGCGTAAGCTGATGGAATTTTTGGCATGTCTTTTGCAATTGAAATTTGTTCCAACATCTATAGGATTCTTTGTTCCAAACTTCAGAGTTGATGTTTTTTTTTTTTTAAGATTTATATGGCTTTTGCTCTTTTAATGAGCAAAATTGAACATCTTTAAGATATACAAATTGGTCAAATTTGACTGGTACAAATAATTTAACTATGAGAATGAATAACTCATAAAAAGATTAGGGTGTATTAACACCTACATTTTTTGGTTTAGTTAAAAACCATTGTTTCTCAATGGTTGTCTGGACTAAGCACTTGGTATATTTTTTTGGTGTCCAATAAGACCAGTCCCAACATAGTGAAACTCCATAAAAGTTGCTTTAGTAACCTTTAGAATTTGTGTTACTATGCATGGATAATTTGTCAAATTTAACATTTCATACAGCTCGGTAAAATACTATCAATATTTTTTGTTTTGTACATTTTTATGTTTGTGAAAGGATTGATGCTTGAGGGTTAGAATAACTAAAGTTTATTTCTGGGTTTTCATGTCAGGAGCTGCAACAATAAACATTAATGAGAAGTTTGAAACATAATTTAATCTAAAACCACAACTTTATCATCATGCTGATCTCCTTTCTTGAAGTTTTTGTCTTGAGGTTTGGAAATTCATGCAAAAACTTGAACACAATCCCCAATACCAAACAGTTTGTTATTTAATCTTAGTGTTTACTTGTCTGCTGGGCCTGCTTTCTTATTTTCCTCACACCAACATGTATTTTCTACATGAGCAATCGCGTGAGGCTGACTGAAGGAGAGCAATCAATGATGGACACGCAGAATGAAATATGGAAGTTGGGAGGGAGAGAAAACAAAAAAAATTGGCAGGAGATTGGAAGAAAGTGCAGCTGGTGGAGGAGTGAACCCATCCAAGTTTTTGTATTTTTTTTTTCTTCCCCCAGATCTCTTGTCACCCTCCTGCTCCCAATGCGGTCCCATTCCCTTTATAAGGCTTTCTTTGTGTGTGCAATAACTATTTATGTTTGCATGTGTGGCCATTAGATGTCTTGGTGGTCAAGCTCATTGACGCTAGAAGACGAGTAGGCCAGTACACTCCCTCTTTCATCTGCAGCTTTTAGTCTTTATGGGATTGGTCCACTTTTCTCTGTTGCTTTTTGCTGAAGTGGATTCCATATGTGTTATTTTAAAAAGTTAAGTAAATGACTTTTATTCTTTGAAAGCCCTTTATAGTTGGAGTAACTCAAATGAACAAGCCTGTTTATTTGTCCATTTAAAACTTGGATGACTGAAACCATCCATCCATCTGTTTTCTTAACCCGTTTTATTCCTTGTGAGGTCACATGGTTGCCTGAGCCTAACCCAATGACTGTTGAGACAACCCTGGATACATAGGCAGTCTGTGTTGGGATGCAATCACACGTCTAGGGACAATTTTGGGTCACCAATAAACCCACGAAGCATTTTTTTTTTTTTAACTGTGGGAGGAAGCTGAAGTCCCCGGAGAAAACCCTCGCATGGACGAGTGGAACATGCAAACTCTACACAGAAAGGTCCCAGCTGAGACTTGAACCAGAGTTTACTTGCTGTAAGGCAAGAGCACTGACCACTGTGCCACTGCCTGGTATCACCTTACCTTATACATTTTGGAGAGCTACATATGTATGTCTATAAAATTTTATTCTTAAAACTTCCTGCTGCTTTCAAAAACTATCCTGTCAAAATATAAGCAAAAAATCCACCTGTCTGCTTTTTGTAAACATTGTATCAGAACTAATAATCAAAATCCTATCATTGCCAATGTAGGAGTGCATACGTCTGCAAAATAATCAATATGTCTTTGCTGTTTTCTGTTTGTACTCTATAATAAAAAAAGTGCCATTATAGATTAAAGGATATTGGAATAAACCATTGATTCGTTGATTGGTTTGTAGTTGGTTATGTGTACAGATCAATTTGTTATGTATTTTCCACTGTCAACTGTTTTGTAAAGCCAATGGGGTTAAATACACTCAGACGCAATATGAATTATTTGATGTAATTATCCTCCTGGATCAAATGTTCTTGGAGATGATCCAGTTTTTGATTTGAGAGGGTAATCAATTACACAAGTTTTTCCTTGTTATTCTGATAAAATTCAAAGATTTACTGCAGGGTTGTGCACCAAGGGCCATTCCTGCTCATTTTCCAATCCCTGCTCTGCTATGTCTGTATTGGCTTGTGGTATCTTTTTGGGTCCAGATAACCCCACCCTTAACATTGAAACTGTTATCCCTCCTATGACAAAGGTGGGCTGGATTTCATGACTGCGGTGGACATTAGTGAGAACTATAAAAAAAAAAAAAAAAAAAAAAATCTGAGTTCCAGATTACCCCACTCCCAATGTCTATGGACCTAGGATAGCACACCCTTTTAATCATTTAAAACAGCAGACAAAGTGATTGGATGTTTGGAAAATTGTGACCATAGAATTATGTTTTTGACAATCAACAATACTAAAAGCTCTCAGCAGTTAAACCCTTTTAAAGCCCTTTAAAGACTGTTACTGTTTTGAACTTAAACATTTCAGGTTAGGTCTCTACAACTACCAACACCTAAATCTGTTCCTTTTTTTTGTTTAAGTCAAAAGTCTGGATTTAGTTAACCCAGATGAATGTTATTATCATGTTTTAAGAGTTAAATCTTCTTCCATTTTGCTTGTATTTGATAAAGAAATGCATAGTTCAGTTTCTACATTGAGGACCTAAAAGTTTTATGCTTAGATTTTTTTGCCAGGGGTCAATTTACTATGTCCTTGAAATCCATGTGAATTATTAACCTCTCTTAAAGTTAGAATCCTTCCCATTAAGCGTTTTGATGCCATTTCCTTTTGGTTCGTTACTTTTTCCCCCCAACAGTAAACTTGGCTTTGCTTGCTTTTTCAGCATACCAGCGTTTGGTGTAAACGCCAAAGGAGATTGTGAAGACTTACTAGTGGCCCGTTTCTCAATTACGCCTGTTTCCAATAAAAGCCAGGTTTCAAGAGACGTTGTGACAAAAAGACTGCAGTCTCTGATAGTAGCCAATCTTTTTAGGTGCAAGTATGTAGTAAACAGTGTAAAATTCTCCCATCATACTCCACACAGAGGTGTGGGAAGAACACGAAAACACAGATAGATCCTCTCCATTGACCAGGAAAGAAGGGACTGAATTGAGTGATTAGGATGCTGATTAGTAAACGTGATTCATTTGGCCATTAAATATGGTATGCTACCATGTTTACGGTGGTATCGTGCAGTGTTTTCCACATGATCATGTACTGTCTGCCCAACCACAATTCAGCGCCTTCTTCCCTGGTCAAAGAAGAGCATTAAAGTGTCGATGATTAATTTTATGTTCTTCCTGTCCCTTCCCCCTCCTCTGTGTGGAAGGTCATTGGAGATTTTTAGTGGCCGATCTCCAACAAAACCAAGTCTGTTTCAGACACCAGGCTGTTCGAACAATTTTGAGTAAACGATCGGGCTGTTATTGAAAGATATGCAGTAGATACAATTTTATTTGTGTTTTACTGCTGCCTGATGATTATATACAGCATTAAACAAAATAGTGTACATATGATTGTGTGCTCAACATAATAACCAACGTAATTCCTACAGAGTCTTGGATATTACATCATAGATTGGCAGGTACAGGTTTTGGCTCCTCCCAACTCCAAGGTAAAGGTAAAATATTATTCCAAAATGAAACGATTAGTTCAAGGTTAATGGACATTTTTGAGACACAACATAACTATGTCTCCATTTATATTAGTGGAGCTTTTTCCTCCCTATGTGTATTGCCATTTATATGCTTTAAAAACTCCACAGAGAAGCAAATGTAAGTGCCAGAGGAAATGTAATGCAAGCCTAATGCTGACAAGGCCAGTCTGACACCATCTATATGTGGTTAGTGTACACTTAATTTTAGCTTAATCTTGCTTCCATGTCTGTCAGACCTTAAAAATAGAAGCCTCTTGTTTTATTTGGAGGGTGTTTTGAAAAATTATTCAAATCTTTTTGATGCATCTCACTCAAGATGACTACATAGTATTAAAAACTTGATTACACTCTAAAAATGTGCTTGTAAATGAGAGCCTCAATGAATCGCTAGTTACTATATGGCTGGGTACTTCTTTGAAAAAAGAAATTACAGTAAATTGCCATAATACTGTCTCATAAGTTTTACACATCTATCCTTTGTGTTCTCTACAAAGATTCTATTAATAGGTAAATGTTAAATATGTTCAGTGTAAATCTGACTACTTTAGATTGTTGTTTGGAAGTAAACTTGCATCAAAATAATATTTTTGCGGGGAGGGGGGCAAAAAGTTGTACCATATGTGAGAAGAGAAAATTAGTCTTGTATTTTTTTTTCCTGCCCAGGCATTTAGAAAGGAAATAGTTTTCCATTCTGCCGAAGAAAATAGCTTCCAGCTGAAATGTCACCCTTTCATTTAAAGTGATAATTGCAATTGCAAAACTTTTATTTCCCTTTGGGACCTTGTATGAGGTTGAATACAGAGGGATTTTTTTTTGGATCTGTCTATCTGTTTGCGCATTCACGCATGCCTTTGAATGATTAAGATGGAAAGGTAACCTTTAATAACAAGGCCCACATGAAAACGAGCTGCCTGGAACATGTTGCCTTCATACCAAAATCCATTACTCACTTCTAAGCTTTGATGAGTTATCATTTGATTGAGCTCTGGTGTGAGCTGTCGTTTTTTTTTTTTTTTTGCGATTGGTCACAAATACACACTACTCACATCCTCACACACATGCCATCCTGTTGTTTTTTTTTCCAACAACTTTCTCGTTGAGCTGTCTTAGTTTCCTCTACTTGATTAATGCAGCAAAAAATAAAAGTATATTCAATTATTTGCAACAGAAGCGACGAAAAAAACCTACTCATTTTTATACCAGTCACGTATTGTTTCCCTTTTCTTCCCTTTTTTGTTTTGTTTTTTTGGGGATTTTTTGAAGTGCATGTGTTCTGGCCTGTGTTCTTGGCTTATTACTTGTGTGTAAGCCGCTACTTTCCCACGTTGTGAAGTTGGGTCTCCCACAGGCCTCCCTACATGTCCCTGTTTCTGTTGTCTATTTCTTGCCTACACCATTCCTCCTCTCCTTCAATTTCTTTCACCCCCCGCCCCCCTCTTCCTCTGCACCTGTACTGAGCCGTGCAGCCCCAGCTGCTCCCATCTATGTGCATGGTTGATGGCTTGAGCCCCTGTTGCACTTGGCATATCCTCCGAGACCCCAGAGCCACACTTGACGTCCAAGGGCCAGGCAGGCCCCCGCCCAGGAAAGGCTCCTGTGGCAAGAAGCTGAGAGCAGACACTGTGGTCTGAAGAAAGACCTACTAACGTTCTAGGAGTAATACGCTGACTCATTTTTGGTTTAGCCAGAATTTACTTTGAGAGAAAATATGAAGATACTCACAATGGAGTTTAAAAAAAGATGAGGATAAGGCATTTGTTTTAAAAACAAGTCATATTGCAGGATCTACTTTCGATAAGTGGTTATAGCGATAATTGTTTCTTTTGAAATTGTGTTTCCAAATATCTTTCCACTCTGGAGATCACTTGACTGTTGTGTTTAACAAATATATATATATATATATTCCATTACCTAATGAGTTATTATTAAATTATCAATTTCTTATGTCAATGACTACATTGCCTTGAAGTTGAATCACGGCTGCTGGACGTAAAATAGTCTTTCTTGAAACATTTCACCACCTATCAAAGTGGCTTTGACCTTTTTCTTGTAGTGAGAATTTCTTTTACCTTTTAATACTGTAGCTGTTACCAGCGACAGTAAATGACGCATATTCTTCAAACTACCTTAACTCTTTGAGTGTTCACGGCATTAAGGTAATTTCGACGGATTCTGAAGCTTTTATTTTTCTTTTTGCATCAGAATCGGTTGGGTTACGTTAGTTGGGTAAACACTTAACTACTATATAAAGTGTTGCATATCTTCGCAAATCAGCTTTTCTTAGCTTTAAAATCCTTGGAATTACCTGGAATTTGTAAACAATTGAAGATAATTGATAAATGCTAACATCAGAGCAAAAATTCCTGTGCTAAAGAGTTAAACGCTTGTTTTTCTTTCCTTCTGTTGTTGTCTTCTCTTGTTGTCAAGTGCCACTTGTGAAAATAGACTAGCTCACAAGGGTAAATGTTGCCCACATTGAAATCTTAAACCCTAGATGGGTGAATCAATCACAAACAAACGTTGTTTTATGCTTTTCTTTGATGTTTTTTTTTCATGAAATGGAAGTTATTATTTGTACTTTGAGTGATTTTAAAGAGCCTTAGCTTCAACCTTTTGCTAGGTTTTTAAACATTTTTGTTTTTAAAGTAGTTTACCTGCATTTTGGCAAAAAGACTCAGCCTGTTGTTGCAATCACACAAATGCCAAAATATTTTAACTGACTTGAGATGTGATAAAAGGGCCTTTTTGAAGTGCGCACTTATCAGGCACTCACCTTATATTAGATTAAAATTGTATTAAATGCTATAGTTGCCGAGCATTCTGAGGGTTGGTAAACATCCAGTCCCGTTCTGAGCAAATGGGATGGGAGGTCTTAGATTCATCTGGTTCCCAGGCTATCCAGTAGATGGATTAGTGTGCGGTTATGTTCTCTCACTGAGTGAAGGCGGTAATGGATTGGTTAAATTTGGAACTAGCATTCACGCTCCTCAGAATGAGTTATGGTAACTGTAGTCAAATGCTGCTTTTGAGTCGCTTTTAAACTGATTCCATAACAATCGATTCATCTTGCTTTCTAATGAAGTAAGTCATACATTTCAAGTAGACTCTTAAAACCGCTCATTATATTAGATGTATACTTTTCAAAAATCTTGGATCCTTCTAACTCCAAGAAACATCTGATTGTTCTAACTTTACCACAATGCTAAATTAGGTTATGGTAAGAAATGTATAAAAACAGAAAAAAACTCACTATATTGCTGTTATGCTGGTGTGAATTTAGTTAATTTATGAATATATTACTCTAGGTTTTTATTCTAAGAGTTAATGCTCAGTGCCAAACATGAAAGCTAAATACTTTTTAAGAAAAAGACCCACAATAAGACAAATTTCTATAAATCTTAGTGGGTGCTCTCCTCTTATGTGGACCTCCTGTGAAGGCTCTATGCCTTTTGAGAATCTGTCCTGACGGAGATCAAGGCCGACAGGGTGAGCGATATTAAAAACGTTGGATTTCTGGCTTTTCTTATTAGTTTTCCCACTATTGCTCTTGCGTTTCCTGAGTCAGGCAGACATTCTCAGCCCTTCTCATACTGACCCACAGGGGAGGTATCGCACATGCAGACCTCTAAATCTACTGGGTGACAGTTTAGTCCCACTCTGTCACGGCCCAATGAAAGAGAGTATAATCTATGTTTGAAGCAAAGAGAAAGAGGACAAAATATATGTTCCTGTGCTTTGTTGTGCATCCCTGAACGTGGATTCAATAGCAAAACATTACTCAAGTAGTTTCTCAACAGTCTATTGTGCAGTAATTGACCCTGATGAAGTGGTGGGCCTTTCATTTGAGAGCGGTGTAAACTAAGGGAATTTATAACTTGGCTCATGATGTTAGCACCTCTTCTATCTGTGTTTTTTATGTTTTTAAAGTTGTTAAAGATGGTGAGTTGAAGGTAAAGATTTTTAAAAAACACTTTAGTCATAAATTTGTTGATGTTTAAGAAATGTTGCTTTTCCTTTTTATGAAAATATTTTTTTTACATTTTATTTTTAATTGTTGTAGTATGAAACTCGTATTTATTTATTGTAAGTCCAAATGAACTTTGGTGATTGTTGCAGCACACTTGAAAGGAATGTATTGCAGTGGGGTGTGCAGCTTTGTCCATATTGTTTTGCACTTTAAGCCACATTCCTCTTTCCATTTGCAACTTTAGGAGTTCTGCAGCCATTCTTAGCACAAAATACCCACTTTATATCAGTTTTGCATATATAACTGTCTCTAACACCTTTTCCAGGAGATTTTGTCATAGAAAATGCAGTTTTTACCATACATTTCTCTTTTCCTGCAGCCTTGCTTTATAGGTTGTACATAGAAAACCACCCACTCCTGCACAGTCTTTGGAATGAAGTCACTTAAGTTGTTTGGTTTTCATTTTTATTTTTACTGCTGCCTACTTCAGTGTCTTCCCTGAATGATCCAGTGAACTAGTGCTACAAAGTTTTGCTTAAATGATCAAAATAAAATGTAAAAAATGTAGTTCTTTGTCTTCTTTTATGTAAGCTATCTGTTGTGTTTGTTACAGGTACCATTATCCTATTCCTAAGATCTTCTATGTTCAGCTCTCTGTGGGGAGTCATGAGTTTATTGGTGAAGGACGGACCCGACAAGCAGCAAGACATAACGCCGCCATGAAAGCCCTTCAAGCCTTGCGCAACGAACCCATCCCTGAACGGCCACCACAGGTAAATACACAACACAGAGGCTACTGAACACTAGCTATGGTAAAGCATGAACATATTGACTTTGTTAAAACTGGGAAGGCATATTAGTGACTTCATTGCACTTTACATCCATAAAAACTTCAATCAAGGTCTGTCTGACCCTGGTAAACCTGCTTGTGAAAGTTGTATTCCACTTGCATTGTTGCTGCTACCCAGAGTTGTCCTATTACAGATTGATTTAATACAGTATTGTGCTTACATGTGTTTTGGATTAATTTTGTAGGTTTGCTATATGAGCCGCAATAAAAGTGCCAGAGTACATTCTAAAACTGAAACCACATACCTAATTTCTATTTTGTGTTGCTATACACTGCTCCCAATCGTCCAGCAACTTTGTTCGCTCCCTAAAGTTTCTCCTGACATCCTTTATTTTTTCGTTTCACTGTTACATTTTAATTCATCACAAATATTGATAAGTTGTCTTTTCACTAATATCCGGAAAATGTTAAAAACTTTCCCCAATTGGTCCAAAAAATTATATTATTATTATTATTATACAATAATTTAATATTCAATTTGATTGTTTAGCAAAGTTTTCAGATTTTTACTCTAAAACAACTAAAGTGATTTGGTTTACATGAAATTTATTTATATTATCAAACTGAATTTTCTTGTCCTGTCAAGCAGGTGAGGCAATGGATAAGCTTTTTGGCCTATTTTGATGGACAGATTTTACCAATAAAATAATTGGTTATGTAACTTTAGACACAAGAGGTGTATATTTATTGACCCTTTTTGATATCTGAGGTTAAACTAATCATATTTATGGAATATAATGGATTAAGAGCGAAAAAGGAAAAATGTGGTCAAGAAGTTGGAGGATAGTGTTAGATTAATAAGATTAAAGTATGCATTTTTTAAATAAACAAAAAAGCTTTATACATTCACAGTATGAACTAACAGAAGACAGATTTTCTGATTTAAAAAAAATATATATATAATAAAATTATTTGCATTTCTGAATATTTATCAATGTCTTTTATTGGTAGTCCTGTAAAAACACTGTTACAGCAATCAAGTGGACTAAAGATGAAAGCATGCACTAGTTTCACCAGGTCCTGCTTAGACATCAGATCTTTAATCCTTGAGATATTTTTGAGATGATAATAGGCTGATTTTGTGACTGCCTTAATGTGTTTATCCAAATGCAGGTTTCTGGCCTGGTTGGTAGTTTTTAGTTGAATAGACTGAAGCTCTGTAGTGACGTCCAACCTTTTTTTTTAAGTCCCAAAGACAATAACCTAACTTTTGTTTTTGTTTAAGTGAGCTAGGTTGTGGCATATCCAGTCATTAATGTCCTCAATGCATTTACCAAGAGCCTGTACAGGGCCTCGGTCTCCTGGTGTCAGTCTAATATATATATGTGTGTCATCTGCATAGCTATGGTAACTAATGTTGTTGTTCTTTGTAACTTGGGCCAGTGGGAGCATGTAGATGTTAAATAGAAGTGGTCCTAGGATGGAGCCTTGGGGCACTCCACATGTAATTTATATTGGCTCAGATGTGAAGTTACCAACTGAGACAAAATATTTCCTGTTTTTTAAGTACGTTTGGAACCAGTTTAGTACTGGCCCAGTGAGGCCCACCCAGTTTTCCAGTCATCTGAAAATATCACCGGGCCATTAATACCAACATTATAAAATTATCTTGCAGGCCAGATATAATTACGTGGTGGGCCGGATGTGGCCCACGGGCCTTGACTTTGACACATGTGACATAACCATTGTAGGTAATATACTCATTTAAAAATGTCTGCAATGCCTTTTTCAGATTCCCAATAAACGTTAAAAAGTTTTTTTTAAATTATTATTTTTATTGGCTGCCTGAGGAGACATGAAAGTCCTTAAATCCCTAAAAGTCCCAAATATATCAAAATACTAAGAAACAATGTCCGATACTTTATTTTATTTCTTTTGGGGGAATTTTTGAGCTATTCATGGCTAAAAACTAAAAAGCAGGCTCCTCAGCTTTGCATCATTGTCGCCTAGCAACATGACTGAGGGCAAAACATGTCAGGCTGCATGCAAGTTTAATGTTTGGCTGGTAAATAGCATCCATTAAGCTTCACTAAAGGTCCAATTGAGATAACACCTAATGTTATCTCTCAATGTTAGTCTGACTTTGTTAAAAACAAACTTTAAATGTACCAGTGTGTATTATTTTTTTTTTTTTTACTAGAGTAACACAACAAATAGTCTTTTTCCCAACATCATATGTGTGGACTTGCTCATACTAACCCGATAACTTAAATTTACTCTATACTTAAGTTATTATTTCCCATCCCAAATGAAATGACTCTTTGTCCTCAGTGCCTGGCATCCTTGATGGTTATTTAAGACGCTTCAGCTCTTCTCATTTGCCTGCCTTGCTGTCTTGTGGCGTCGCTCACTATAAATGAACTCTTTGTTTGCTCTTGCTTCTGAGCTCTGATTTACAAATTGAGATGCATTGTGTCTACACTGTAAGCTTGTCATTCTGTCTCAGCACGAGTGTGTGTTCCAATGAGCATGTGAACAACCTCTGCTTAGAGGTATTTATTTTCACCATGCATTGTCAAATCTTTCTTTTTAAATTAGACCACCAGTCAATATGACTGGTGCTGTAATTAGAGTGTGTATACACAAGACAGACAACGTTGAAACCCGAAGCAATACAGAACTCTATCTATTTTACTGGAAACCAGGCAATTAAGGTTAAATTCAGAAAAGACCCAGCAACTTTTCCAGAGGATTTAGATGTTGCTGATGCATTTGAAATATAACACACAATGTTCAAGTTCTGTGTACTGCACAATAAACAAGTAATTTGTAAGACTTTCCATTGGAAAAATTCCCTACAAAGACGTGAGTTGTTTGGGTAAAGGAAAATAAAGTTTTTATTTTTCATCTCATCTTTTTTTACACTAAATTTGTCAAAGGGGAGACATTTTTGTGTGTGCTTTTCTTGAATATTGTACTCTATGAGTGTGATAGTTTTTACAATCTTTATTTTAAATAAATTTTACATATCACATGTTTGTTGAAAGCCAGTTTAGAGTAATTTCTCTAAAACATTTAGTTGTTACAAAATCATTTCTGATCTGGATCACAATGTTCAGCCTCCTAAACCTCTGTCACTCAGAAGTTTTGCATCATTTTGGTCCTTCCAGTTTTTCCCTGACAGGATTTAGACTCTTATTCATGCATCCTTGTTGCATAGACTTGAGAAGCATAAATACATTTTAGAAACATGAATACTGGTAGATTAGGATAATAATTAAAAATCTAGACTTTTTTTGTTGTCTGATCAATTTGTGATGTTGTGTAAAATCCATAATGGGAGCAGCTGTCAACCAACATTTACCATCCTTGAAATTATATAAGTCTCCAGTTATTCTCTATATTTTCCAAAAAGTCTGCATGCTGTGGTGAAATCATGTCAGCTATATGAAAAAAACATAAAAAGCAGAATTAAAAAGAGAGAGAACCAGGAGGCTGTAGGAATGCTGAAGTTTTGAAAAAAAAATTGAATAGAGAAGTGATTGCAACTGTATTTAAAATATAGTTACAATAATATTAGTTTAAGTAAGATTTAAACATGTTAGATGTGAGCTAGGGTGCTATATTTTGCCTTTTTTAAAAAAACTCAAACCAAATTTCAGAAGTGTAATTTTAACAGATTTAACATATGCAAGAATGATACTTCCTGCATTTAAGATCATGTTAAGCCCTGAATTTACAACAAGATGATTATAGCTCAACTCTATGAAGATGATAGAATGTTGTTTTGAAAATGGCTTCAACTCTGCATTGGTCCACAGGATCACGTGACCAGTATTCATTATTTCACTCATGTAATTTCTTACAGGTGACTTTGTCCTTATTGAAATAAAAGTTGACTTTTCCTATAATTCCGAATCTTCTGACGCATGCCTATCTTTATTGGGATTAGGCTTTGAGTCAGTGTCTGAGATTGAACTTGACTGTCTCCTTTGAAATCTGAGCAATGTCATTTTTCAATGTAAATCATGGGTTATATCAGATTACACAAAGAACTAGTAAAGGTGAAGGAACTGTGTCATGGGGATAACCCAGAGCTATTCAGATTTTAGCACAAAAGAAACTGGACACGAGATTAAGACCAGAAATCATAAATGCTGCGGAAATCTAGCAGCTGAAAAAAAAAAAAATGTGTTGGGGTTGTTGCAGTTTCATTTTAGACAAGTAAATTGGATTATTATTGTTAGTAAAATTTAATTTGAGAATTTACAATCTATATTTACAGTTAAAGATTACATTAACGACAGCATTCTGGTGTAGTCCTTTGCTGCAATTACACTTGAGACTACGTAGTCTATGTTTAAAACTCAGTAACCTTACAGTCCAATTTAAAAGACCTAGCTGCCAGTCAGCACTAAATGTTTTGTCTTAGTTCTCCATAAATATTGACCAGCTTACAATTTTGAATAAATATATTTTTGTGGACTGGGATGAAGATTTTTAATCGGTGGATTTCTCAAACCTGCTTTATTTCTTATGTAAAACATAAGGTACTAAATTTGGTACTAAATTTGTTTAAAAGAAGGAGAGTGGAAACACTACACTGTGTTCATGACATTTTTTTTTGTAAAAAAAAAAAAAATAGTAACAGATTATTATTTTCCTTCCAGAGCCCAGAAGAAAAATTGGAGACAGAAGAAGGAACAGATGCAAGTAAATCAGAGATCAGCTTAGTCTATGAGATTGCCCTTAAAAGGAATTTATCTGTCAATTTTGAGGTAAGTACAACAACTTGTATAGTAAATATGTGATATGTATCACCCTTGTGTCTTATTGGGAGTTATGATTAATAAAATTCTGTTGCAGACTAACTGAGTAATCGGGTTTGCCCCAAACCAGATTTTGTTCTGTTTGACATATTACATCTTGTTGGGGTTCATTGACAGTGTAAAAACAGATGGACGACAGGAGTAATGCCCAAAGAGAATCCATGGAAGACCACGTTTTAAAGAATGTGATGCAAAAAAGGTGCAGGCACTCATCAATACATATAGGACAACACACAAGCTGGTTTTCTTGTTCCTCCTCCAACTGAAGAAGGTGTGGCTTTTTCTCCTTTGCCTGCCCACTATAACTGGGTCTACTGGTCAATAATAATCTGTGCCTCAAATCTCTGTAATACACTTTAATCTGTTAAGAAGGAGGGGAATGGAAAAAGCTTAGACAGCTTATTTTCTAAACAGACGCTCTGAGGCACCATAGTGTTTTCGTTTATTACAAAGTAGATGAAAACCTAACAAAATATGAACTTCATTGGATGGCATTAGTTCCTCCAGCTGAACAGTCTTAGACTAAAATAATTAAAATTTAGTCCTCGCCCAAAGGCGCCTCTTAAAAGTATTTTGAATGAAAAATATTCAATTCAAACATGTTGTGGTTTTTATCCTGAAACTTTAGAATATTAATACATACAGCTTTTAAATCTCCAAATCAATCTGTTTGTTATGTTCTGTTTAAACTGGGGTCAGCCTGAGGTGGCCATTTGACGTACAGTAGTAGCATGTGTTTTTAACCATTTAATTATTTTATTTTTCACAAAGCTTTTTAAGGTTTCTTCTTTGTTCCTTTTCCTACAAATCAAGCTACCGTGACTAACTTTTCAAAAATATTTCATCCCACTGTGTCCTCATATAACCCTTTTTTCTCTGTTATTCTTGGCTGCTAATGTTTCTCAGTTGACTCCTCTAATATTCTCTTTCCCTTCTACCGCCCTTCGTCTTCTCAACAAGGTACCAAAAACAAGAGCCGATCCATTTACACCTCCCTTCCTCCTCAAAATGTGTCCCCTCCACCACTCCCAAAGATCGCACATGGGTCACTTTGATATAGATGCATCGGAAATAGGCAGCAGAAGTTGAGAAGAAAGGAACTTGAGACAGGCTTGGAAGTGAAGTATTCCCACTGTGTTGACTTTACTTGTTGATAAGAGTTTACACAACATTGGAAAAAGTATGTGGAAAGCTGCCCAGTCCTCCCTTTTACACCCCTTTCCCTTTCTTTGTTCAAAAACAGATTTGTTCAGTGGAGCATGGCACTGCTATTCTTCCTGGAACTCCAATTAATAACATCAGCCAGCTAAATCTGTGTTGATGTGATTAATTATCTGTCATGTCTTTGTCACTGTCAGCAGTTACACCGCTTTCATTTCCAGTGCCTCGGAATTGGAAGCTGGGATAATGTTTTTTTAAAGCAGACCACAGCCGCAGACCAAACAGTCTCCCTTCTGCTTTGTGTCAGCCTGGAGGCAGCTGTTCATCGCTGTGGTCTGATGAGCAGTAAATCAAAAACTTTTCCCAATGCATCTCTCACATTTCCCTTTTTTTTTAAATCTATTAACTTCTCTTTCATCTGTTAATATTTTAGTCAATTTTTGCATATTATTTCTGTCATTTTTGTGACAGCAGTTTTATGATTTAAAAAACAAGGGGAAGCGATTAAAACAAATCTGGTAATCTCTAAATTTTTCTTGACACAATAAAATATGCATCGTTAGAGACCAGAATAGCCAAAAATAACCGAATATTGCTATTCCCCATTCCTTGTTTTATTAAAACCTTATGTGTTAAGCATAAAGTACATCATACACAGAATGTGCTACAGGATGTGGCATCATTTGCATCAAATGACATCCATGATGAATTCCGAGCTGGTTTGTAACCAGTAGGTTGATCCTAGGTAAGGTCATATTACAGTTCCAATAAAAGAGACATTAAGCGCAAAAAATCCAGCAGCAATCATTTCCTCAACAGTGAAGAGCCCTGGGAAAAAAGGTTAGGTTATTTAAGGTGGTATCAGACTTAGTAAGTAATAGAGTGGCTATACTATTTTCAAACAGGAAAACAAATGCTGCCTTGATGCTCACACATGCACTGTTGTTTTAGCTCAATAACAAGGGTATTTACCACATAAATGGTAAGTATTGTAGTTTTGCATAGAAAACACAATTCACTAATGAATTAAAAAAGAAAATATTGACAAATTGTGTGACTGTGTGACCTTTTGGAGTGTATTTTTGATCTGAAGCCAATTCTTTAAGTCCAAAGTTGTCACTACTTTATGCCTTAGTCACAACTGCCCTTATGGGTGTTTATGGGCAAAAAACTGGCAAATCTGTACAGGTGAACTCGTAAAACAAAATGTTCATAAAGATTTTTTGCTACGGGCATTCTGCAGGCGACAGGTAGTAGTGAGCACTTTAACAACACGTAAAGGTGAAGTAGGCGAGACGCAGGTGTGTCATACAGATTTTCCATTTTTTCAACCCTACATATTGGTGCATGTTACTAGGGCTATGATTTTCAAAGACCTTTTGAAAAACGATTTTGTGGTATAAGCAAAGGAGGTAGTAGTTAACCCTCCCACTATCCTAAGCATGTTGACGTTGGGAGTGGAGTCATCTGGACCCCACTAGATAGTGCACTGACATTTTTTTTCTCCAGTGATTTTCAATCGTCACTGGTGTCCAGTGATAGACATGAAGTCTTCTCCACATTTGTCATGGGAAGGATAACACGTCAATATAAGGGTTGGGTCACCTGATTACAACTGATTATATGTTGAAAAGTTAGCCAGCTTTATATTGGTGCAGATCAAGTGTGACTTGTTTGTGTTGCAGGTTAAGTTGCAGTTAGATATTTGGTTAAAATAACCTGGCTAAATGTTTGTAACCAGTGATGTGCATTGAAGTTCACTGCTACTGAGGCACTGACATCATCAGTCAGATTTACAAACAGATGAACCCTATAGAGTAGTTTATTCACCATTTGATTGGCAACAGATAAAGTGTTCAATTTAAAATTTTAGTTCAACATTTTCTTCTGTATACAAACTGTAGCATAGGAAAAAAAATCACCATGAATGTTATTATTGACTTACTTTTACTTATAAATAAAGTCTGTTCTCTAATCTCTTCAGTTTCTACTGAAACACAAAGATGACCTGTTTGTAGAAGTGTTCCTTTTATTTCTTCAGTTTAAAAAGTATGTCTTGTCAATGTCTAAATAAATTCTTGAGTTTAGGGGTTGAGACATGTAATCCTTCATTTAGAAACAGTATTAAAGAATGTCTAGAAGGTAACACTTGACTTTCTACCACTAATTCTATTATTGTTTAGCCGCAGTGTCACATTCTCCGGGCTCACCAGTGCCCTCTGCCTTGAGGCATGCGTACTGCGGCCTCACCTAGTTCATTTCTAAAAGGCATTTTTAGCAGATAAGAGGATTAAATGAGTCACAAACTGGCACCAATGTAACCATACAATTGGCAAGAAATAAGCAAATTAGGTAATTAAAAAATAAAGCATCTTTATGACACTAAAAAGACCCAATTAGTTAAGCGCATGGGTCAGCTGTAGCTCTAGTCAGTATGTGTGGTGCAGAGTAGGCACTGGCTCCTGGTGCCTCATGTATTTGAACAGGAAATGTTTAAATTCTCTACCTTTTTGCCAAAGAAATGTTGAAAACCTACACAGAAAAGGTAATTGTTGAGACATGTCTAAAAATGTATTTTTAATTTTTAAAAAAAGTATATCAATTTTATTTTATTTATCAATTTTTTAAGCTATATTTTGCAGTTGAGGCCCTGCCTCTCCTGACTCCACGTCACTGTAGCACACCCAACATGTCTTGCAGGGGCATAAAACAACAGAATGCACAGACCAAACATCAAATAAGTTGAAAGAGTGAATTACTATTGTGACTTGAAGAGGGAAGTGTAAATCCATATAAAATAAAATAAAAAGATAAACATTTTATATTTTATCTTCTTATTCTGAAAGAAACCAGTAGAGACAAAAAAATAAATCTGTATTGTTTAGTCTTCCTCAGAGCTCCATAACTTTGAAGTTTATTCTCTATCTTTATTTTGGAAGGACAGTGAGGTCAACGTGACTCTTTATGGAATTCCTTTAACTGTAGCAAATTAGAGTAAATGAAGATAAGAAGCAGGGGGAAAGTTTTACACCCTCATTTCTTTGTCAGAGCCACTCTGATCTTCATTCTCCTTTATGCAACATTTCCTCATGCTATATTTCCACGCTGGTGCATCCTGCTTGAATCCTCAATGATCTTGGTTCAGGTGGACGTCTGGTGTTTTTACATAACATTCTCCCCGCTCTCACTTGCGCATAAAATTACCAGTGAGTCACTAAAGTGTCTGCTTTCCTATCCCGCTGCAATGATGAGGGTCGCCGCCACACCGAGAGCCAGTTGGCTCATTTAATCCTCCTGTCGGGCAATATCAAACAGATGTCAGCATCAAAGAGGAGCCAATCTATAAATCACAGCTTGTGTGTTGGATCGGGGGCTCCCTTTCCAAGGAGGACATAAGAGAAGAGGGTCCGAGCCAAGAACCACCCATCTTACAAGAAGCTG
The DNA here is from genome assembly GCF_002922805.2 of Oryzias melastigma. Taxonomy (NCBI): domain Eukaryota; kingdom Metazoa; phylum Chordata; class Actinopteri; order Beloniformes; family Adrianichthyidae; genus Oryzias; species Oryzias melastigma. Next base: position 10,846,301 of record NC_050531.1, on the reverse strand, counting down.
TTTCCCTCAGGGCTTGTCCGTCCACCGGTCGTCACAAAAGGGGCTTTCTTTCCTTTACAAGTCCCCACCATTATCCTACCCTGCTCCCACAGCCTCCTCCTCTTGAGTACCTGAGTTCTCGCATGCACCGATCTCCAGACTGCTCAGGGTATTAATGTCTCTATGAGAAGCTGAGGAGAAGGCCTCCCACATATTAAAAAGAAGAGGTTAGGAGAAGGGGATTGGAAGAAGAAAAAAATTCTACATTGAATTACAGTAGTTTTCTTGTGTATAACCTGATCTCCCTGTCTTTAGGTGTTAGACGGGTTGTGTATGTGCAAATGTATGTGTGTACAGTTTTGCGTGTATATGAACTGGAGTTCTGAAATCTCATCAGTGTGGTGCAGATCCCTTGTTGTCTGCCAAAAGACTGACTGCAGCTTGTCTGCCGCCATCTGGGCCAAAATATGTCACATATTGTGTGCAGAAATACACATTGTGTCCATGTTTGTTCACTCCCAAGTCCTCCATATACAAGTCTTCCCTTTATTTCTATGTGCTTTCAAAGAGCACAGATAGTTCTTGTTGATAATTTGTCAGTGTAGAAATGATCATTTATGAAAATAAATGTTTATATGAGTAACTAAATAATGAGGTGTTGCTGATTTCCTTACTAACAATATTTCACAATATTTCATATTTCATGGTTCTGGTGATTAAGTGAAAAGATGATCAGATTGCTGTGACCAAGGAGTAATTATCATTGGACTTTTTGAGTTTGTTATCTAGCTGTGGTTTGATTTTTCATGACAAAAAGTTGAAAGAGTCTCTAAATAAAGGTAAATATTTAGCTTAACGTCAAGTTTTCTAAGCTAACACCAGAGTACTGTCTACAATTAGCTCTTTATGGACATTTAAGTGCCAAACTATTTCTTGGCTGGGGCCAGTAACTTCCTGGAGTCTCTCCTCGTTGCCTGACAACTAAACAATGACATGTAACAAAATCAAACTGGGAATAGCACGATCACATGGTATGTGTCTCAGCCACTTACCCACCAGGACACTTCATTTTCCTAAAACTTAAAGAAAGTGTTTATTTTTCCTCTGTGTTTCTGTTTGGAAAATGAGCTTTTGTGCACATCTATTCACTGCTTGAACAAAGTTTATGTCTTGGTGTCCATCTCCCTCCACGTCAAGCCGAGCACACATGTTCTGGGGGACAGGCAAAAAAAAAGAAAGATAAGCTCCAGAAGACTATCTTTTTTTCTGCCTCTTCCTTTTATTCTTTATTGGACACTCCTGCCTGCTTTTCATTTGATCTAGTTTGTCACTAGCTCGTTTTACAAGTGACATAATCTTAGCTGTCATCATCCAGTCATGTGCAGTGTCATCACTGTACGCTTTTGGCAAATTTTCCAAAGTCCAGAACTATGTACAGTCTCACAGAACACCACTATGTACAAGAAACTGTCATGTCACATTTCCTTTTTCTGGTGATGAGTAAGACCAAAGCTGATCTCCCGGGTTGGAGTAAAGCTAGAAGATTTCTTGAAAAACATGTCATGTACTTGAGCACAGCAGACTTGAAAAGAATCTCAACTTTTGATCCATTTATGAAACATTTTTTAAGAAATAGTTCAATAAAAGTGAGTTTGAATTAAAATAGGACAAACATTGTGAGAGTTGAAAACAGAATTCTATTTCTAAAATGTGTTTTTTCCAGTATTTCAGTTGTTTAAAAAAAAAAGTGTTCCGATGAATACCAATGAACTCTTTTGCTTTGTAGATTCTCAAAATTAGGGGAGCAAATCATGTTGGCATTTCTCATCAAGACTCATTACTACAAAAACCAGAATTTTTGTGTTATTTTGTTACGTTTTTCTGCATACAGCCTTGTAACAGTATGTTTATTATGGATAAAACACAAAAAAATGTTAAACTTTCTGGCAAAAAGTAATTTTTAAAAAAAGCACAATATTGTAAGTTAAAATCTAGAAGTGCAAAAAACAATTTCCCTGATACATTTAAGACTTTTAAAACTTATTCCTGAATGTTCGGAATAATTATTTGATAGTGGGTCTTACATTTCTTCCATTGACTGTAAATGAGAACTGGACCGCATGAGTGTGATGTCACCCTTAGAAAAATAGTTGCTCTGGTTCTAATTAAATTAGGTGTATTCAGTTGTCATTTTTTCAGGATACGGACGTCGCCATGTTGGAACCAGATATTGTCAACAAGCAGTGATTGGTTCAAGTCTGTCTGAGTCAAGATTTTCATGGCAAGCACTCTCACCAATCAGGAATGAGCTTTTTGAAAGTCTACACTCCTACCACTATGGAGAATCTGTCAATCGAATTAGCCGTCAGATTAGCCAGATTTTAGCTTAAGAAACTTGCACTACAGATACAATATCATGAACAAAAATTGGATTTGTTAGAACATGTAAAAAAAAGTTTTTCTGAGAAATATAATGACTTAGTGTCAGCTGTTTATTTCTAAATGGAAGTCTATGGAATTTTGGCTTTTTGGGACCGGCTCTTATTTGGAGCACAAAGGAGGTGGGGGGGGGGGTGTCACTCAGTCCAGTTCTCATATAGTTAAACTTGTTTAAATGATTCTTTGGTCGTTTCTGAACTGAAAGTAGTCAGCATAACTAACAAAACATCCTCTCTGCTGCAATACCTCATCCTGATGTATGGCTGCTCCTGATGCAGCGCCATCTGAGCGGCTGCAGGCCTCTGCTGTCCAGCTGATGGTTACACTCTTGTCTTTAACGCTCTCAAATTGTTCCAGATTTCCTCTGTCGTTAAGTGACATTATGCACTGTCGAAAAGGAATGTAAATCTCTTCCAGTCTTTACAACAACATTGGTTCAAATAATCGTTTCACTCATTTGTTGAAGATTGCTCATCTGTTGTGGCTCTCAGAATGGAAAACAGAAAACATCTTGTGTTGATATTGTCTGCAAATGTAAAAAATACGTGTAAAAATGTGTTTTCATTTGTTTTTTTTATTTTTTTTTTGCTTTGCAGCTAACAAACCACACATTTTTTTCATTTGAGTTTTTTTTGCCCGTTTGACCAATGTGTAAACATTTTGTAATGAATCCCTAATAATTAATTTGTCATTTCAACCTCTGCTTTTTGTCACAGAATGGAAATGGTTGAACTGTCCCCTTTATTACTTGTAAAAGTGTTAAAAATTAGTGCTGATGTGTAAAACAACAGGAATTCTCAAGCTCACACTTATCAGTTTAATCTTTTTGTCATCTGTCGCTTGGCTTAAATGACTTGTTTCTAGATTGCAGCTGATTGTTTGACAGAAAGTCAAGCTCGGGAGTGTGGGAGGGTGACAGGAGAAGCCATCAAGCCTGAGCCTGAATCCAAACCCGCACTCCATCTAACCATGGGCACATGTGAAGCTAACCAAATTCCATTTCTCTCTTTTTTTGCTAAGGTTAGAGAGGAACCCACCTGCTACACACACAATCACACACAGTGTTCTTGGACTTCACAGGAAGTAGATGTGATTGCAGAAGCATGACCTAACACCAGCCGGTGTTTGTTTTAGGTTTCCCAGGTGACCAAAGGCTAGAGGAAGGAAACCAAGCCTTCATCACCAGAGACCGTCATCTAAGAACATGTTACTCTTCATGTGTGTGTGTGTCTCATTATTTTTCAGTGTGTTGTGCTTTGTATGTGCATAGCACACTCTTATGGGTGGATAGATGTGAACATGAAGAGCAGATGTTTTTCCAAGACCTGACAGAGCTGCTCGCAGCTTAACAAAAGCTCTCACACACTTGTTTTCTGTCTTGTAACACTGTTCTTCATCTGCTTGTGCTGATAATACCACAGGTGTTAAAAGAGAGCGGCCCCCCACACATGAAAAGCTTTCTTACTCGTGTCACCGTTGGGGAGTTCTCTGCCGAGGGCGAGGGCAACAGCAAGAAGCTATCCAAGAAGCGTGCTGCCTTGTCCATCCTGCAGGAGCTGAAGAAGCTTCCCTTCATTCCCACTGTGGAGAAACCCAAGACCCACTACAAGAAGCGCACCAAAACCATCCTGAAGGTGCTTCAGCGTTGTCTGAGAAAGAGACTGAAAGATTGTTTTTTGATTTACTATTGTGTGTCTTTAAGCTCAATTAAATGCCCTTTACTTTCATTTTTCTATCTATTCAAGAATTTGGTTACTTTTTTTCTCAAGTTGCTGATTTTAGGTGAAAATTTCAACTTTAAGAGCAAAATACATACATTTAGTCTTATCGTTACATTTATTAAAATATACTTTTATGAATTTTATTTTTTTCTTTAAAAGATAAATATAACTATATGTAATTCAAGAGTGGCAACAGCTATTTTTGGCAGGGATTTAGCTATTCAGCTAAAATGATGAGGAGATTAACACAATTCAGCTAAGCTGCTTCATTAGGGCTGTTGCCATAGCTGCTCAATGCAATTTGTTTTAAGCACATGGTATAAGATTATTAATGAAGCACAAGTCCAGTCATCACTGCAAAAATCAACAATTTAACTTACTTTTAATAAAAAGGTTGTCAGTAACAGATTAGTTTAATACGTTTCCAACTAAATATAAGTGTACTATCAAAGACTTGTCATTAGGCTCTGTTAACTTTAATTTATAAACATAACCTCACATGTTTATTTCGGTGGATTTTACATGAGTTTTAATAAAAATAACCGTAAAGCATGAGAAAAAAAAACTAATTTTATTAATAGAATTTTACTACTTTTGATTATTATTTGTAGTTTGGAAAACCTTATGCATGTTCTCTGTTCTTTAAAGACGGGACCAGACTATGGACAGGGAATGAACCCAATCAGCCGTTTAGCCCAGATCCAGCAGGCCAAGAAAGAAAAAGAGCCCGAGTACCAGCTGCTCTCTGAGAGAGGGATGCCCAGACGTCGGGAGTTTGTCATGCAGGTAACTAATGCCTCTCACTTCTATTTTCCAGTTTTCCTAGACGTCTGCAAATTTATTTTGGATCATAATTCTGCAAGGATAATGGATAGTGGAGGGTTTTTTGAGCTGGCTGGAATATGGTTGGTGAACTTGACTTTAGTGTAGTTGAAAGCTCCAGAGGCCAAAGAATTCTCTGAAGAAAAGTCTTTTTATAAAAAAAAAAAAAAAAAAAAAAACACTTTGAAAACAAGCTTAAAAAATGAGGGATGTGCACGACACAAGTAACCCTGAGAGGTCAGACAATCTGAAAGCTCGGTTCCTCTCTGCTTGTTTTTATAAACCTCATGGTTGAGTGTCTGCAAAGCTCAGTGTTTACATTACATTTTAGTACATCTTATTCTGAGTGGTCTGACTTGGTTGGAAGTGGGTTCGGGTCATCCTGACTTTTTTTTTTTTTTTTTTTAAGAGATGATAAACTTTCGCTTACACACAGCAAAATGTTAAATTATTGAAAGAGTGACCTTTGTAATGATTTTAATGTATTACAAGCAAAGACTAAAAGATATAAACATACAGTCTTGGAAAGATATTAAAAGAAAGATATTAAGAGATCTTACTGCAGTGCCCTTATTAATAAAGTTGGAACCTATACATTTATGTTCAAGACTTGTAAATTTTTCCAATGATTTTTGTGTTTTAGATTTAAGTAATATATTAAAAGTAATTGTCATATTTACTAATGTGTGAATAGTTTTGATCATTTTACTCTTTTTAATCATTATGCATAGATGTAAAATTTAAGCACATTAAATTGTTTTTTAGATTAAAGTCTTTTTTCTTTTTCTTTAAAGGACTTTTGTAGTGCTTCCTTTTATAAATTATTCTATAATCACACACCTCATGTTGATTTCCAAACATATCTGATTTTTTTTACCTGTTTTTTCACATTTAAAAGTTCCTGCAATTATTTTTGCACATTTTGGATTCAGTTGGTTGTTTAAAGTACCTAATAATTATATAATTAACTCTATATTTAAAAAAAAAAAAAATCCACCATCCTTTTTTCTCCTTTTATCGCTTTCTCTGTCTCCTTATCTCCCCAGGCTCTCCCAAAGAGTCCTGTTTAATACATGTTTTTATTGGTGCTGTTAAAGCTCAGAACAGATGAGCATCCATCTTTACAGGCCTTTTTGTGCTTAGTGGGGCCGCCAACACTTTTACACTATTATATATATCACGTTGTCTGCTGGTGCTAGTAAAACAGCAGATCTTCTTTTTCTGCACTAGGGAACATCCAGGAATGTAGTCATGTAGTAAGGAGCTTTTATTCATAAAAGAGTAAAAAATTATGTTCTTACTGCTAAGAAAACTTTTCTCTTTGGTTTTTCATTCATTGTTTAATCCAGTGAGAAGGGGAGGTCTCTTTTTATGGAAGAGCAGCCTCGTCTTATTTTAGTGTTTTTATCTTCTGGTGGCCATGCTAGCCATCATGATGTTATTAGATGAGAAGGAATAAAAGGAAGCCACTTCTCCACATATCTGAGTCCTCTTTATTCGTCTGGAAATCATTTGATTTATAAACTGACCTTAAAGCGGAGATTATAAGGGGTTTATACTGAGGCTAAAAGAATTAAAAACTTAAAGAGTTTCTAAGTTAGCATCTGGGATTGTTGTACAACAGAATTTTTTGGGTCTTGTTTTTTGTGAAATTGATATTGATGTTCATGACCTGCCATTTACTTACTTAACAGCAGAAAAAAAGGCCTTTCACTATTAGTTTTAACTTGCATTAAAATTCATAATTTATTAAAGTAATGAAACAATTGACCAGTTATGATTACTATTTAATTGCTTTTGTTTTCCTTACTTTACTATTTTTTAAAAAACTACAGATTTGATGACTGTTACATTGACTTGTATTCTTTAAAATCAAAGTTGTAATTTTTAGGGACTTCTTTACAATAAGGGCAGTAAATCCAATATGAGCAACTTATTGCTTTGTGGAGGACTTCTGTCGTCCAACAATATGATTACAAATGAGAGAAAAACATTAATATTTCTATAATAACTGTTCAAACACTTTTGCCTGATGACTTCACTACTTGAATGTAAGTTTAGTCACACTACAATAAATCCTTCATTATTGTTTAAAACTAAAAACAAGTGTGGCCTATTGACCAGAATTTATATTCGTTAAACTTGTACTTCACTTCTGGCATTGAACTAGGCTTTAGGCCACTGTACTTCAGGGATGCTGGTAGCACAGCTTTTTTTATTTTATTCAACCATTCCTTCACTTAATATTATATACTGTCACCATTATGTTCTTAGTTGCATAAACTTTTGTGCTCAAAGTTGGAATACTTTTTATCTATTCCGAATCTTCCACAAATGAAACTCCTTTAATATTTGACTATGTCTTCTCCTCTAAAACTAAAAGTGCAAAAAGGAATCAGAGAATTTTGTTATTAGGCCTAAATATAACTTTTTCTATCATTTGTTTTTTTAACCACCAGTTTGTATGGATCATATTTCATATAGTGAGCAGTTATTGTAGTTGTAGCTTGTAAATTTAGTTGAATTGTCACAAACCAGTTAAAGTCTAAGAGTTTCTTCTGCAGCTCCAACTTTTCTTTGAGCTCACATTTCAACTTAGCTTAGTAGCCTGAATAAGATGGATAGTTATTAAATAGCATAACCCCTTTCAATGTATGTAAAATATATCAACTGCTTGTATTCATCTTTCTCTGTCTGCCTCTCAGTCAAACTCTCCCTCTTTGTCTCCATTTCCGTAACCCTCTTCTTTCATTCCAAAAACAAAAGCTTCTCTCAGCATCAGGCAGTAATTCAGCCTCAAACCTATTCTCCATGCCTCTTTGATATACACATTAGGCTCAGTGAGTGTGTGTGTTCCTTTGTGCAGGCCAATCACTCTTCTAAAATTTCCACATTGTTGCTTTTTCAGAAGACAGCAAATGAGTCTCTGTCTTCACCTATGTTGTCCAGAACTTTGTTAAAAAACCTCTGGGTGTTAAAGTTTTTTTTTAATCAGTGATTCTTTTAAATGAGCATTTTGTTATTCATAGAGTCATTGTGCTGTTGCTTATTATATGCATCTGAGCTTGTCAGACCACTTTGAATTAGTGCACCGAGGCCTGGCTTTGGCTTCCAAAATGTTATTTGTACAGAGTAATTGTCTGTTTGCATAACACAACGACGTCTGATTTGCTCTTGGAAATTTCTGCTTACATTATGTGCAGACACATTTAATGTTTTGGGATTACTGAAAAACAAACACTTCACTTGCATTCTTTTGGAGCGATGCATTTATGCCTGAGCTTAGAGCTCACAAGGCAAGAAGAAAGTCAAGAGAAAAGTTTTGCTTTTAATCTTTGGATGACGGTCGCTTTTGGGTCTCTTTACACACGTTTCCTTCTCATTCAGGTGAAGGTGAACAATGAAGTTGCAACAGGAACAGGACCCAACAAGAAGGTGGCCAAGAGGAACGCTGCAGAAGCCATGCTGCTACAGCTGGGATACAAGGCTTCCACAGTTCCTCAGAACCCCACAGAAGTACGAATTCTCAATTCCTGCTGCAAACTTGCATATTTCATGTTCAGTTTATAGTAAGTTAGCCTTTGTTATGACACATAACTGTTTGTTTATGCCAGTTCTTGATTAGTGTAAGCAAAAGCAGTTTCAACCATGTCTAAAATGGTCATTATGCACAAAAGGGCTGAAGGTTGATCTTTATGGTTACTTCTCATCTTTGATCTTTACAAGTTTATATTAAAAAGAAGATTTAAGAGAAATGAAAAACTTAATAAAGTTTGGTCAAATTAAATCCAAAATAAATCTACAAATAGCAACATTTTCTTTATTAGCTCTTGTCTGTCATGTTGACATTTAATCATTAATTGACACCAACCTATTAGTCAATAGGTTGCTGACTTATTAGGTAACATTTTCTGTTTTCCGAGTGTTTCACAAGGAAGCAGCTATAAATATTCATTTTAATCCACCCCAATATTTCTTTCAAGCAGAAAAGAGCAGAATCAGTTCAAAATCGGCTCAAACAGCCAGGCTGCTGAATTATATCAGACTGACAATAAAACTGTCTGAAACTCTCTTACATTACTTACCATGTAAACAACCAAATCCTGTCAAGATTCTGTTTCATCTGTTATCATCTAAGAGTCTATTCAGACTGGACACATTTGGTTCGCTAAAAGTGAACCAGATTTCGTTTCCCCCGATAATCTGGAACAAATTTTCAGTCTAAATGCACCCAATCTGACCCTGCTCCGGGACCAGGAGCCACTCTCTGACCCATCTTTTGAGGCAGTCTCGATTCGTTTCCAATTGGACTGAGCTCCGGTTTGCTCCGAGTTTCTTCATTCTGAATAGGCTCCGTTCTCGGAGTGGAACAACTGGATCAAAATGGCCACCGTAGCCAGGCATTATGGGATGTAAACAGAATCGAAAGGAAGCAACCGGTAAGCAACAGGTTGATGAAAACAACTTTTAACGTGATACACATTGCCTCTCACAATGTCAAGATGTCATAGACACTTCTCAGCCTAACTTCATAGCTGTCCCCTCCTCAGTAACCGTCTTGCAGCATCCCTCCGCCATAACAAAGTAGCAAGTAAGAAGAGTTGTATCTGATGGAGATACAGACATTATAAAATCATCAGTGAAATATACATTTTAAATAAGTGAACTATTCCGACAAGGACCGCCAAACGTAGGACTTCCATTATTCTTGCTCTTGTTGCTTTGCCCCATCCTCGAAATTCCTGGCCAATGACTGAAGAGTTCTTTGGTCACGTTGTTTTGGTAACAAGCTAACCAAAATGAGGCAGTCTGAATTCAGACCAAGGTTCAGGACTCTATCCGGACCAAATTAAGTGGACTTGGTTCGGACCAACAGAGTTTTCCAGTCTGAATAAACCTTAGAAATAGTGGCAGTGAATGGTCTGCACATATCTGTAAAATTAGTCTGATGCTCTGAACCCAAGATGTCATTCCCTTACTCCCGTCTGTCCCTTCTCTGATCCGTGGGAGCTGGTCTGTATTGCTTTCCCACTGTAGGATCTATGCAGGAGTGAGCAGATACTGAGGTGAATGCAGCTATGTCATCTCTTGCTGTCACTCACATTAGAAATGATTTGTTTCTGCTTCGCACGCATGTTTGCGGCTGTGTGTGTGTGTCAGGCAGATATGCATACCGCCGCTTCAGCAGCGTGCTGAAAAGGAGCATTTGTACCTACAAAACACTGACAACCCCCCATTAATGAAGTAGCCGTCCTTGAGAGGTATTGGCCTCCCTTAAGCATCATCTCTTGTGCGCCTTTATTTCTTTGTGGACCAAACAGTAGGAAGTAACTTGTCTGACATCCGTGAAGAAGCTGTCTGTTCAAGAATCGACATCTCTCTTTACCACCCCCTTCTCTCCTTCTCTCTGCATCGCCACAGATGGACAACAAAGGGTGGAATGGACAAAAAGCGCCTTTTACCGAAACGACAAGCAACAGTGAGTATCGGCACGTCTCCCAGTGTCTATTCCCATTTCCTTCTCCTCCTCCTCTCTTTATCTCCCATCACTCCCTCCATCCCATGGATAGTTTTAGCCACCAAGACGGCCCTGCGTTTAATCTATCTGACTGGTCAATGGAGTTCTGACTGTCAGATTAGTTGGCCGTGCCTCCCGGTTGGGAGTCTGTGAATTCAGGCTCATTCACACAGGCTTACAGGGCCGCCACACAGAGACCCTCCAGGGAGTCCCCACACTACCTTCCTGTGCAGAAACGTCGCCTTTCACTGGGGATTAACACACAGACACACAGAGTTGCAGATGCACCCGTATGTAACTGTGATCTTACAGAGAAATACAAAACAAATGAGAGTAAACAAGTATGAGCGTGTGAACCACATGTCAGCCGTAGGTCTGAGATAACACCAGAACTTCGATGGACCATCATTAAAGTCGAAAAATACTTCAAAGAAAGCCATAAATATCATTTATAGAACTTTTATAAAATTATTTTACCAAGAGTAGAATAGAGAATTTAGATTATTTAAGGTTCTTGGTCTGCTTAAGTTTTTCTTTAGTCTTTGCTCTACTAAGAAATGTAAACGGGTCTAGTAAGATATCGTTTTTTTCTTTATATATAAATCTCACTTATTCTAATATATATTAATTGAGACAGTTGAGAGGAATGTTAAGCATTCTTTTTTTCAACATTTTTCTGGATTGTAGACTGCCTCATGCCTTAAATAAAAACATAAAACTAATAATGAATGAACAAGGCATTCTTTCACGACAGCCAAAAGCTGGCGGCTCAGTAGTTTTCTCTGAATTCCACGTGGTCCAGGAATCGAGCGAGTCACAGTCTCCACGCTGCAGATGAGAATGCTCTGAGATGTCTGAGCTTGAATAATTATGATGTCCCAGTTTGAAATAAGGACATGCCAAAAGCTGTTTTACCCAGAATAACAGAAACGTAAATGGCAGCACTTTAGGAAGGAGCTTTTCTGAGAACAAATGAACTGTCTGTGAGACGCTAAGCTGCAGAGTTGTTAAAAGCAAGCAGATAGACCTATTAGATTCAAATGTGCTGTCGTCACGTCGCTCTAATGGAGACTTTTGGCAGAGCTGCGTTGCTCTCACTCAGGGTATCTAACCTTACTCTCAACAGAGGAGCAGCCTGGGATGTCTCCGCTCCCTCAAGCGTAGCTCCATCAAAAAAAAAAAAAAATCTTAAATGTTCTTGTGCTTCTGGCTTTATTCACAGAAATAAAATAAAGATGAGACCTAATAAATAACTTGCACAGCACATCATAAACATGATTGAGTATAGTTTTCTTAAAGAGGATTAATCTCAATTATATTGCAGATAAAATATGGTTTCTAGGGATGGAGTGTTTTGGTGGTTGTGGTTTTTGTGGTAGCCCAGGCCTCCAGGATTTACCCAATACCACCAAAATGGAGCCACTTGGGGAAGCGCTTCCTTATTAAGTTGTTATCCTCACTGTTGGCCAAGAGTGTCTGGTTTTCTGCCACGCTTTCTTCGTTTATCTCCCACACAGCACGTGGTTTAACTATCTGATAATCAGCTATTTAAAGGGCTCAAACTGTTCAGCTCTCACATGACGCTAATTACTGAATAATCTTTATTGCATAAACACAATTTACAAGTCAGTCAAACAAATACAGCTGCTTTCACTTTGTGTGTTTATCCAGCAATTGCTGAAAAGAAGATGTTTTTGATTTGTTCGTTGTTCTGATTGTCTAAGCCCTTTTTCATCCAATCATTTGGGGTTTTCTTTGCATCGTTTGAGCTCATTATTTGTGTCAAGTTTTCAACAAAAATTAGCCAAATAATTTGCGTCAATCCTCCATGGAATTCCAATATTGCTCTGAGTGAAGTTAAATCCCCAAAAGGACACATTATTAAGGTTTATCTGAAAAGACATTTGAAATAATGATTGTTTTGTTTTTTTTAGATGACATAATTCCCTTAATGCAGCATGATGTGTCGTCCACTTCAAATTTGTATTGATTGTGCTTTAGCGTCTTTAGAAAAGTGTCAGATTTAATTTATGAGTCACCAGTAAAATGGCATAATACAATCTAGTATTAAAATTTTTTTGAAAAAACATTGGAAAATGATAACGATATATATCGAGATAGAAAATGAGTCCATCACGATAGACTTTTGTTTTGAAGGGTCCAAAATTAACACTCGTCTGTTAGTGCCATTTTCTCCTCTATAGTGAGTAAAAGTTGGAGGGTTGCAGCTCAGTGTAGTATATCTAAAGGCAGGCACTCAATGTAGTCATTACTATGGTAACAACTGGAGGTGAGAAAACTTCACATATACTCTTCTTTATATTGTTGTCACTAGAACTTATTATTTTTCTATAATATCAGAAGGCACATTTAGACAGTCAATTGTTATGCATAAGTGCCTCTTCTTCACCACTAAGCGCACCAAAATTCTGTTTTTATAACGTTTGATAAAAAATAAAAACTTTGCCTAAAAATGTAAGCAATTGCTTCTGTAGTTTTTGTCCTTGAGTCAGCTAGTTTTCCAACCATAATAAAAGCTTTTTGTGTATCTGTAATGTCTCATTTCCAAAGTTCTTTTTTTTGTCCTACAAATTTAGCCTTGTTTCCACTGAGCGGTCTAGTACGGTACAGCCTGGTCTAGTGTTTTGAGCATTTCCATTGTAAAATGGACCCATTAAACAGTACCCAACCGTACCTCTTGTGGGCCTTCATTGTTTGTAGGTCCAATGAAAAGTGGAACGGAACAGTTGGGGCGGAGCTGCTGTAGCCATCTGTTGATTGATGCCAATAAAGCCCTCATTTAAGCTAATACAGTATTTCCAATGTTTGTAAGCATTCTGGTTTTTGCGGTTTACAGTTTTAGCTGCAAGCAATCTTCTTACAAATACAATTAAATTCCTGTTATACACGATGCACCAGAAGTAAAGTAATAAAAAAGACGAGCTGCTGGATGACCTTCATTGTTGTTGCTTTTCTAGTTGTTGCACTATAATTATGCAATGACATGCTAGCGGTCTATACAATGCATGCTCTGTGAAAACAAACTGCTCAGTGGAAGCGAGGCTTAACTGAGTGGAAACGCTCAGCACAATAACTGGACCATACCGTACTGGACCGGACCGCTCAGTGGAAACGAGGCATTTGTTCTTTATACCAGGATGAATGTAGGTGAATGTGTCAGGGGATGTCCATTTGCCTCTGTGTGGTTTTCAGACATCCGAAGCTTCATTTTTACATTTTTCATGACACACTCCATGTGTGTGTCATCACCCTGTTTAAGCTGCGGAAGTTATTTGTACAACAAACAGGGGGCTTAGAGGCAGGAAGGACAGTGTAAAAAGAAAGCAAAAGAGAAAGAAGTGATTTTTCTCCCTTTTTATTCCTGGGAGTATTACAGCCAGGCTTTTCACATGAGTTGCCACATTTCATTTCCTGCTGTTCATATGTGTGTGTATCTGTATCAGGGCATTGTGTGCTTGTTTGAGCTATGTAGAGGTCTTGCTCCACTCCAGTGATTTATAGCGGCGGGCTTCGGCCCTATCTGTTTTTGATCAGTCACATGCTTGCCTCTGGCTTCCTTCCAACTCTCCCCTGGCCCACCGGACACCAAGTCTGGGTGGGACCCCTCCACAATTGCCTAAGCCCAACACCAAAAACACACTCTCCCTTACTCGCTTCTCAGCCACACTGTTCGTCTCCAGCTCACATACACTCCATGTTCACAACTTCACATTTACCATCTCGACAACTGACTCTTGCTGGTTTTTGTATCACTCATGCTTTCTTGCTCTCACGCTCACCAGCTGACTCGAGCTTCAAGTGCTCAGTCTCATACAAACAGGCAAACGTCTTTTCGTGCTCGCATAAGCATGGATGTAGTCCATTGCACCCCCCTTTAATGATCTCTGTTCTCTGCTGATGTCATTTTGGCTTACACCTTTCGTTTTATGGTGCTACATTCAGAATGTACTGGCCTGCGAGTTTTACTTGTGAAATTGAAATTATAGTTGTCATCAAGATTGGGAGGGTGGGAAAAATACTTGCAGTTGTGTCATTCCTGGCAAACGGTTGTTTGATGTGAAGCCTGAGGTTTCATTGCTGTTACCTTTAACGTTTGTGTTCTTTTGGAAAGCAGTACAGGCTTTCTGTGTGCGTTGTGTAATGAGAAATGTTGTCAACAGGTTCCAGAAGCCATGTACACACGCCGAGCGCCAAGTGCTTAGACCCCTCTGGCTTTATGTGTGCATATGTGCGTGCGATGGTAAACGATAACCGAAACAGGAAGTGGCCTGTCATACATGTGTTTGCTCCAGTACTTTCTCCCAGCTGTTAGTTTGCACACACAAACAAGCCCTCAGACATACGCGTAGACAGCTGGTCTTCCGGTCTCTGATGACCTTGGCTGGGTTCGGAGACTCCACATGGCTTTCACATCCACTCATCCTCACATCCTTTTCCATTATAACAGGCTTCCAGCTCACCCGTGTCTCTCCTTTGTTCTTCTTCTGTCACACCCCACAGCTGCGATCAGTCTCTTTTATTCTTTCACATCATTGATTACCACCTATATTCTAATCCAGTGATACATTCTCATAAAGATCTGTTTGAAGAGACGATTTAAGATGCCAGTTGGGTAGACACTGCTGGTTCCCATCAAAACTGAAGTCACGGACTTTCTGTTGATACTGCTGTGTCTTGTGTGTTTGTGTTGAAAAGTGAGGAAGTGCAATGCATATAAAAAAGGCTGTGTGCCCTTCCTAGCAGACACTTTGGGGATCTGCAGTGCCACAATAAACTTCATTTAGCAAAGGAGTATCTATTGAAAATGCCTACTGGTATGCAGATAAATGAAGCTCTTGCCACATTCAAAAACATCATCTACACTCAGACATAGAAAATCCCCTTTTGTCTTTATCACTGTTGTATCTTTCACTTACGCTGTTTTTTTCTCACAATACTTTTACATTTAACTTTTTATCTCCTAGCTCTCTCTTTTTCTCACTATATTTACAACTTCTTGCCCCTCCTCCTTCTTTTATTGACCTCTCCAGCCCAGAAGGGTCTACTCCACCTCAGCCCTGACGTCTATCAGGAGATGGAGGCCAGTAGAAAGCAGAGTGCCAGCGCGCCATGCTCCGGGGGCAACAGCGGCGGATCTGTCAACTACATGACGTCCAAAGACATGGTCTCCTGCTCTCCCCCATTGCCCCCTGGCCATTCTTCGTATTACAACAACTCGTCCTCGTCGCCCAGCCCAACAGCTTCAATGGCTAGGGAACTGCTGCTCAACGGACAGTCACCCACCACAGATACGTCATTGTCCATGAAGGGAAAAAACCTGGCCTGTGGCGTCTCAGTCCAGCCAGCACAGCAGCTGGACTACTTGGCTCGCATCCAGGGCTTTCAGGTGAGATGTAAACATAAGAATGTGCTTTTATAACGCTACCATTATATCTACAATATCTGATAATCCAATCGTCTCTTTGCTTTTGTTGTATGAAACTCAACAAAAATGCCATTATGCAGCTTAAACAATAGTTACTTCTTGATGGAGTGCAACCTTTAATCCCTTGTTCAATTTAGGGCTTTGCTAAAAAGTGGGTTAAATCAAACTTGCTAATATTATGGTTAATAATTATGGCTAAAAAAATAACTGAAATCAATCCAGTTTTTCAATATAATTGTTTTGTAGACTTGTGTGTTATTACTTATAGATTTCCAATGCTCCAATCAAAACTGAGCATCACTGTTTTACATGTGACCACAACACCCCATCAGCGGATTGTTTATGTTTTTTGTTTAGTTGTAATTTGGTTTCTTGAAGTTATAGAAGTGAAAAAGCAATTTAGTCTGCTTCACTTGGCTAGTGTGAAAGCTCATTTGAATTCTAGTCCAGACCAAATCTAAGAGAACTTGGCAGCAGACATCAGTGGCCATTAACTGGTGACCAAAAATGTTTAGTGGAAGACCAAAGAAGAGGTTTATGGATGCAGTAAACAAAGACATAAAAGTAGCTGGTGTTATGCGGCATTCTCTCTTCTCTTATGCTGCATGTTCTTAAACGCACCATATGCGGCCAATGTGTTGCGTTCAAGAACACGCTATACGCGGTGTCATGAACGCACAATCAGCAGGTGGTGTTCACACTGGACACACAGAGAATGGCTAGGAGAAGATTTTTCTTCTTTTGTATTTCTACTGTTTTACTAGTGCTCATCTGCCACCTACAATTGGTACAGGCTTGGAGCAAAAAGTCAAAGCGGTCAAAGCAAATCTTGCTCCAGGCTTTATGTTTTCACAATTCTGTTCCTATAAATGTCTGTCTTGGTGTCACATAATTCCGGCCAGACAAAAAATGCAAATAATAATTACTCCTTCATAATCATGTTTACAACGGTTGGTACTTCACGCTAACCACACGTCACTTCCAAATCTTAGTCTGACACAGTCAGAGAATTAGCAGGATCGATGTTCCTTTCATTAACAGAGTTAGTCTTAAGTGGTACTTAAATGAGCAGCTGATAGATCCTCATGATTCTTCTTCGATTTACTCCTGAGACAGTGAAACCAAACCAAACATAAAAGAGGTGCACAAATTCTCAGCAATCCCTACCAAATGAAATCCTTTTGGTTGGAATATTCCTGAGTAAAAGCAACGTAAGCCTGCAATCTCTTCCATGTGTGTATGTCTGTCCTTCTTTGGCTGTTCTCCTTCATGCTGTGCTCCTGGCCAGCTGTGTTTGTCTCTTTGTTTTTAAGTTGTATATAAATCAGGTAAGGAAGCACTTCTAAATATTATTTTAGTGGATATATACATGGTTATATAACCACCCATCCATTTCTATATCCATTTTCAAAAAAAAAAAAAAAACACCCACCCAGAATGTTGTCGTTGATGTAACTAATTGGCATTCACAAGCTTTATAAATATTATTAGTGGGAGTGCTACTTCTAATACCAGTTTCCTTTTCTTATTGAGAGCGTTTCTAGCAGAAATTGCAAACAGCACTGTGTTTTTTTCAGATCTAGTCGCACATGTGCGCTTTTTTCCCAGCATTCTAGTGTGTGTCCGAGAGGGGGAGAAGCCTCTGTCTGTTTTGGTCTGTCCTGCCCAACTTGCTGCACATACCACGGCACCAATACAAACGCCGGCTCATTTAAGCTGCAGATGCCTTTTATCAGTTTGAGCGAAAACATTTTATCTTAACCTGCTGAGGGTTCTTTTGAAAGGCCTTTGTTGTTGCTCTTAGCTTTCCTGTGTGTGTAACCCAAGAAAGCTCTGCTGCCCGGCCAAGCCCAGACACACTTGCACTGTACGAACGCACACACAAGGTTCTGTTTAATAGAAACTGTTAAGATGGTTCATGCTTGGTGTGCAGGTAATACCCCTTTTGTTTCCTATAAAAATATAGTTGCATTTATATCTACTTTTCTGGGAATTAATACATTCATGAGCTTCAAGATGTTCAGAGATTTACACGTCTCCTTTTTTCTTTGTTTCTAAAGCAAAGAAAGCAAATGCTGTAACTGAGACATGCAGACAATGTGTGTACTATTGAAGGGATGTTTCATATCATGTGGCTCCGTAATGAGAACCTCTGGTTGCTTACACAGCCATGTTAGGCAAACTTTGTAAGGCTTATGTATCTTTAGTTGTTGCTGCAGGCCAAGTTACCACATTTTGAAAGTTTTGCCAAAAGCAGTTTCACCTCCATTTGTGTTCTGTTGAGACAGCTCTGGTACTCTTGTAAACATGCTAATACAGTATCCCTAAAAACCGCATTTCTTTGAAATCTAATAGTAAGATTGTTGAATAATAGAGATTGTTATTGGATTGTTAATATTGTTTTCAAGTGAACACATTTTGGGACTGTCCTTTAATGCACGAAAGAAACAAAGCCAGAGAGTGAGAAAGCTCCAAGGGCAATCTTGGAGTGTCTGTTTCATCATGCAACTCGAAGTAAAACAAGCTTCTGCTTTCCTGCCAAGCCCTTCCTTTGGGTTTGATTGAATAGAGGCATGCAGTGGAGACTCAGAATGGATAAATAATGTCATATTCACTAATTCCTTCTTAGAGGAAGCATGTTGAAATATACTACAATGTGTCTTTCTGTGTGTATTCTTTTATAATTTAGTTGGCATGTTGTTTGCACAAGGTACATATGACCAAAGACAAAAAAGCAGAGACTAGTTAGGAGTGTAAGGAAAAATCGGTTTTGTGATAAATTGGAATATTTCATTTGGCAATACTTGTATTGATCTAAAATGCTGGCATTACAATATTTGATCAATTATTTGTGAGCTTTTGTTTTCCACTCATACCTCAGACTTCTAGTTATCAGCGCATCACACTTTAAGCAGCTCTACACCACACCAGAACAACAAGATCTCATGAGAACCAGCTTGTGTTAACTATTCAGTCTCATTGGTCCAGTCAGCCTTGCATTTTTTTTTTTTTTTTTGAGGCATGTACTACTTAATATGACATAGTTTTTTTTTTTTTATTGTTCTGGTAGTCTTGGGATATATTGCGATATATATATTGTATTGTGAGACATGTATCACAATATGTATCATATTGCCAGATTCTTGCCAATACTTACTGCTACTAGTTTGCAACACATGGAGCAATAATTATGATTCAAAAATGGTTCATTTGCTTCTTATAGAGTGCTCTAGCAATAATAATCACTAAAAAGTGTATCGTTTTTCTATTTTTTACATTTCATTCTAGTTTTGTTATTCAAGATGCATTGATTTTATTTTTTTATGATGTGATTGATTTGCATCCTCCATGTTGGAACTCGTCCCTCAATCTTATGTTTTTTTGACCCTCACAATTATTATTTGCCTGTTTACTGGACCATCCCATTGCATTTGAAAATTGTCACAAATTGCCATCAGTTAACATTACTCGCTGCTGTTTCGTTTAAAAAAAAAAGGATGTGGACTTATTAAAGTCTCAGTGATATAATAGAATACTTTTCCATCTCTGTTTGCATTTTCAAATAAATATTTGACTGGAAGTTTTTCAAAATTGTGTTTGAGGAACCCACATTTATCCTGCAAATTTGTTTTCTTCTTGTACACACCATAATAATC
The DNA here is from genome assembly GCF_002922805.2 of Oryzias melastigma. Classification (NCBI taxonomy): domain Eukaryota; kingdom Metazoa; phylum Chordata; class Actinopteri; order Beloniformes; family Adrianichthyidae; genus Oryzias; species Oryzias melastigma. Next base: position 10,826,720 of record NC_050531.1, on the reverse strand, counting down.
AACAGTTGGTATCATCAATATTTACTTCATTGAAAAATGATGTATAATTTGGTCAGCTTTACAGTCTTGTTGTCACCTTGTAAAATCAAAACTAGCCCCAAACTTTCAAGGAACCCTTTCTGTCGCCTGTAGACACTCATTATTGTGTCCACTCTCCAGACCTTCAACATATAAAAATCCTTCTGGCATAACCAAATGTTTCTAAATTTGACCCATCTATCTAGAACACCAGTTGCAGTTTTTTTCCCCAGTTCCTTTTTTCCTGCATACTTGAGTCCACTTGGTCCAAGTATGACCAAACCTCCATATTTCCATGATGGAGGTTTGGCTTTTTGGGTGCAACTCTTCAATGAAGGCACTGCTAGACAGACTTCTCCAAACAGTAGATAGGTGTTCCTGGATCCCATTGGTTTTTGTCAGTTCTGAGCTTATGACACTGGAGGATATCTTCAAATTTCAAAAGGTTATTAAGATCAGATGCGTCAAGTTACCTTGGCCGACTGGGTCTACGATCCTCAACGTTTCTTTGTGTTTTTTTCAAGAGTTGGAACATCTTGAAACCCCAGTCTGCTTTGAAGTCTTTGTCTGGGGCAGACAGACTGACTAAGGCAGAAGAACCACCTTTTGTATTGTTTCTGTACTCAATCTAACCATGATGTGAAACTTTAGCAGAGTTTGCCTGTTCCTCTCCCAGTTTGAATCCTCCTAACCATTTGTTTATGTTTCATGTCATGGTTTAGTTTCAGTTTACGAGTGACATCAATGATCATTTGCACCTATCTGGTAGAATCAGTTGACCATAGATCTAATTTTATTCTTACAATATCCCTGATTTTGTGCAAATGTATCTACTATATATGATGATTAGATGCTTGTTTGAAGTCGAAAAGTAGTCATACCAAACAATTATATCTTTCTTTTGTTTGCTCTCTTTGCATTTTGTAAATTGATATAAAATAATAATGTTCAAAATTATTTGAGTACTCTTTGTTTACATAATTCTTTGACTCTTTCTTCAAAACTTATTCAGTACATTTGTCAATTTTCAATTCATAAAGCCATAACAGGTTGACTATGAAGACAGAGGGATGTACTGTTTGCTGTACTGGAATCAGACGTCTTGAGTTGGAAATCCCATGTTAATGAAAACACTACCCTTGGCGGGTGGCTGGTGTTGATATTCAGTGCAGTTCCCAGGATTTCTCACACTTTCACTTTGTTTGTTCTTCTCCCTCACCGCTTCCTTCTTTGGCTGTGTAGAAAAACCACTTCAAGCACTGCCGATTACTCCAAGTAACCCCGCCTGGCAGTTTTTAAACGTAGCAGCTTTTTTTTTTCTATCACTTTCTTGTCTTTCTTCTTCCCTGACTCAATCGCTCATCTCATCTGTCTGAATCAACATCAAACGCCTGATCTAGTGAAAATTTTCAAAGATGACCAGTTTCGTTTTTCCAAAGCCCCGTTGTCATAATATCTTTGCTCTCTGTTTATTCAGAGATTTGTGTTAGAAAACACATTTTGGGAAGGTTCATTTCACCACCACGGATTTGTGTAGCAGGGTGATGGCTTCCAGCTGCACTCTGTGTGAAGAGCGATCTTCGAAAACAAGTTTTGTTGATGGTATAAATCAGACCGCTAATGCTGCGCTGGCTCAGCGCACAGTATCTGCTCACACGGTGGCCCTCAGTATGCGTGTTGGTTCATATGACTGTCTGTGTGTTTGGCATGTTTTTAAACAGCAATCAGGCCTATTTGCAAGTCTTTAAATCAAATACCCTCAAGTGCCAGCGCAGCATACTGTGAATTTGAATATGCAGCATAATCTGTTTTTACTTTCCTTTGTTCTTTTATATTTTGATAGTATTGATCATATTTCTTAATTCTGCGTACTAGGCAGCGTTGGCGGTGGTGTGCCAGTGCAGTCTCAGCATGGGTAGATGGGAGGGCGTGTAAACCCAGGCACTTTGTGTGGAATCTTGGACAATTCTCGTCATTATTTGCACGCTAGTCTCTGTTCTCAGAAATGTTTTGGCCCACGTGCTTCTTTCAGCATGAACCCCTTCTCATCTCAGTGAGTTCCTTGACAAATTGAAAACAAAGTCATAACTGTTTCCATGACAATTTCAGCGAGAAAGGAGTGGCAAAAAAACCTTTCCCTTTTAGTGTTTATTTTATTTTTTATTTTTTTAGTTCTTATCCATTCTGAATGCTGCTTTTTTATGCAGCACAGCAGTGGCTTGAAGACATTCCATGTTATGATAGTAATGCCTTCAAAAAAAACTGAAGCCCAACAGTAGATGTCAGCTCAAAAATATTGGCTACACGCATGACACTTTAACATAATATTTTTAAAATATCAAGTGCTTAAAGCTAGATGCTGTGGTTTAAAGAAAAACTATTTGTGACTTTTAACATGCCAACACTATTGTCACAGCAGCAAATTGTGAAGATGACCAAAAATGTGACAGAACATTACTATTGTTTTGACTTTGTTATTGGCAATATGGACAAAATGTTCAATCTCCAGTGTTTTTGAGACACGATCCCCAATATAGAAAGATCCATCAAAGTCCTTTTTGTTCCTAGAGTCCTGATTATTTGATTACTGCGACTCCCTTCTGGACCACAGACCTCTCGTCCTTCCTGCAGAGGTGCACTAGGGTAGTATTTCCTGGATCTTCGTGCTGTAAGCTCAAAAATTGAAAAAGAATGTCATGGTGCCATTTGCTGGTTCTTGGGGCGGCTGTGGGGCAGCGGTAGGGTGGTCGACCTCTGATCGGAAGATTGTAGGTTTAAATCCCACCCTGCCCGCACCCTTCCTGCCCATATGTCGAAGTGTCATTGGACAAGCCCCACAACCCCAAAATGCCTCTGGTGGAAGGTTGGCGCCAGTGTTTGGCAGCAGAGCTGTCATCAGTGTGTGAATGTGTGTGTGAATGGGTCTGTGACTATAAAGCGCTTTGGGCCTTCAAGGAAGGTAGAAAAGTGCTATTTAAGTGTATGTCATTTACCATTCATATAAATAGGCAAAATAAGAGAAAATTAGTCCATACATACATGTATGTTCTCAAACATGACAAAAAAGAAGTTTGTCAATGCTGTAGTGAAAGTTGAGAACCTGCTGGTAATTTCATTTAATCTGTACATCAAAATGCACAAACCTCCTAGATAATACTTAGACTACAGATTTAATATGATGCCCAAATAACAAGAAGTAGAATAAGTTAAAATTGTATTCTGGGGTTGTAGACAGCAATGATGTGACTTGCAATTAACAAGAGTAAACACTGTCAGTGTCTGTATTAGTTAGCAGTGCATGAATAATAAAATTAGTTTTTGAGCAGAACCTGGGATCCGCCCCCGTTCCTTTATGAGAATGGCACAGAGTGAATGTAAGCATTCTCTCAAATAAATAAATAATAAAACTACTTTCCTAATTTAAAAAAATAAAAGTCCTGACCAAGCTTTCTACCTTTCCATGTTTATGTTTGTAAAAAGAAAAAAAATGTCACATACATTCTGTTAAGTCAGAGTAGAAAAAGAACCAATTCTATTTATGCGTTTTCTATACCACCGTAACATTTGCTTTACTAGTACAGAGGGTTAGGTAATTACCAATTTAATAATAAAAAACAACATGTTTTATTGTGTTCAGCAGGCTTTGGCTTTGCTTTGCTTTGCTTCACTCATCCAACCCTTTTTGACTTTTTATTTAGGAAAAACGTAAAGAGCACACAAAAAATAACTATTTTGAGCTTTTAAGTGTATTATCATGTTAATTCCTCACAAAATTCACCTCCAAAAGAGTATTTTGCTCCATTCACGCCTCTCTCTGCATTCCTTTAAATCCTGCGCTTAGAGCACAAGCCCCTCCCAATCCACGAAAACGTTTTAATGTAGACAAGTGAGGAACAGCCCCTTCCAGGAAGAGTCTGGGCTGTTGGCACCACCCCCAGACTAACACACACACCCACTTTCTCCACTGAACTATCGGTGATCGTCAAAAGGCTTTTATTTTATATGGCCACTATACAAATCCATCTTTGCAAAAGTTCTGACGTTGTTTGTTTTTGTGGGCATAATGTAGACATCCTGCCGATGCTGGCTTTACTTTGACGCCATGATCACCCACAAGGAGTGAAAGCCGGTGTTTAATCAGAGCTTCTTACTTCCGAGTAGGAAAAGGAGCTCAGGAAAATAACTCATATTTCATGCAAAACATTTTCTTAAGTGTGCCAATGGTAATATATTATCATATATATGGATATAGTTTTCTCTGAAAGGCTTAACAATAGCACAATAAACGTTAGTTACTCTGCCTAGCAGAGAAATTATTTGAGATGCTAGCTAATTGACACATTAGCCAAACATTCAATCATTTGCCTAAAATTAACAAACTTGTGTGTTTTGCTGAAGCACTACAGTTTTATGGATAAAGACATTCCCTTGTGTTTTTCCATCAACAGAAAATAAAATAAAAACAAAGGTAGCATTCAGAGTTCTGCCATCAGTTCAACATTTTTGGTTCCCATGTTTTTCTGCAGTTAAGACTGGCAGTTTCTCATTCATAAAACTCGTCCTTGTTTCTGTGCATTATCAAGTGCTCACCAAACAAATCTAATTCAGTCAGCACAACCAAACAACACTTCTTACTGTGTTCGTAATTGAAGCCAAAATGTTCTCTTTACAAATGCTAAGTGACTTACATTAATGACTTAATTGCCAGAGAATGCACTCTGGTTTCTGTCTAGTGGTACCACAGTGCAGTTATTTATACCATGCTCTTGTAAAACCAAGTTCTCATTAATAGACTGATCCCATTGGAGCCTGAACTTTCCTTTGCTTCATCTCGTTAAGAGTTCTGTTTGCAGAGAGGGCATTCATAAAAGTACCACCTTTGTTTAGCGTCAACATCCTGCTATTCCTGGAAGTTAAAGAATATTAACAGTGCTCTTTAAACACTCTTGACCCCTGAAGTTCTCTGCAGAGTGGCTTAATGTGGAGACCTAATTGCTTTTCACCAACAATAACAGTGGCACTCTGAAAGAGCTAATTTGTTACTGGACAGTCAAAGTTCTCTTTGTTTTTATTAAGCTACTGTACTTAGTTTAGACTGAATTTTAGTTTCACTCCACCATGTAATAATTTAAATGTGCACAATTTAGTAAGTAGTATTGTGAGTTTTTGAATATAAATTCATCCATTTATTAAAGACTTTATCTTGGCGGCATGAGCGTTGCTTGTGATTGCTTTTTAGTTTGTGCATGTTCACGTTTCCTTGAATGAAGGGCCCTTTGGATGAGGAGCAATCCAGCTTTAGAAGCCAGATGTCAGAGGTCGTCTCCCATTAGTGCCGCTGATCTATCGCAGGCCTTGCGTAACTCTGCGGCTTCTTTGTCTACGAAGGAAGTGGATTAGAGGCTGTTTTGTGTGTTTTTTGTGATCCAGACCTAGGATGATTAGTTGGGCCTGTTTAGAATGCATGCACTCACAGATGCATGCAAATATACGATCAAAACAAACAGGATGCTCAGGAAATAGGCTCGTTATTTCAGTTATGTGCCAAATCATCACGAAATGAGTCCTTTCCAATTGTGCCTTTCGGAACTGGGAGATTAACAACACCTAGTTTCAACTGCTTTTGCTTTTACCAGGCTTTTGTTGTGTTTCTTTATTTTATTGTGTGGGAGATTTAACCAGTCAACTGATTTATCTGCTATTTCTGAAGATGTTTCACCTCTTCCCCAAGAGGCTTTCTAAATTCTGAAATGCAATGGTAAGAGAGCTGGTTGTATGCTACTAGAAAGTAGTCATTTGTTGTGTGTTGGTTTCTGTGTGAACTACTTTCAAGTTTAAGTTTGTGACATATCTATACATGGAGGAAGTGGAGAGAAGATCTCTAGACTCATTCCCAGGTACTACTCCCAGCCACTGATCCAAATTATGGATGACAGCTGGGTCAGGATCAAAACTGAGCAGAAAGCTTTTGCAACATATATATTAGGGCTGGGAGTCACTGGATTCCTCACAATACGATGCAATATGCGATACATGGCTCACAGTTTCAATGATATCATGATACTTCGATAATTGGTAAAAAAAAAAAATAATAATCTCTAATAACTCACATTATATACAAGAACACATATTTTTGGGAAAATATATCCCCATTTATTTTTAAGCTTGAACACAATCATAATAAAAAAATATGTTTTATTTTGTGCAACAAATAATAGACACTTGTATTCAAATCAGTAATACCGTGTTTTTGACAAGCATTGACACCAATTGAATTTGAATTATTTTTCAAATTCAGTCTTAGCAATAGTAAACATGAACAGCAGTGCCATTACTTAGTGCAACATTTTTGTAAATAACAGAAACAAAATGAAAAAATTCAAGTAGCTTCTGAGCACATTGGTGCTCACGACAGCTGGTCTTGAAACGCACACCCCCTATCTACCTCCAAAGGAACGTCTTACTAAAGGATGACGAATTCATGTTTTACAGCCTCTTCAAACAAAAATAAAAGATCGGTACTTGGTGAAAACCCACCGAGAATCAATGGCAGGACTAAGTATCGCGATATATCGCAATATTGACATTTTGGCACACCCCTAGCATATATTTGTATATGCTAAAACTAATTCACACCAAGGACAAAATTCCGAGGTACAATGTAATGTAATGTACTCTGTCCACTGCAGTGTGGAGTGCAACAAACAGTACACTGGGAAAACCAAAACGACCAATTAGAAGAACTGGTTTGAACATGGATTATTGAGCAAAGACGGAAAGTTTCGTGTGTCTCAAGGAAAATGATTCGCTTGAAAGTGAAAAGGATTTTTGATATTTTTGATGATGTTTCAAAAAGAAAAGAAGCATTCACACCAGTGCTAATCAGAATGTATTACAATTTTCTCATAATTCCACTAAATCCTGAAATGGTTATCTGGTGATATTGTCTGCATTTCCAGAACGAATTTCACTGTAAAATGAACCCACTAGCCATCACCATTCTGTCTGTGATGGAATAAACGCCAGTCTCCAGTAGACGCCTGTCTCTGATAAAAGTCGGGTCGACTACCAAATCATTGGAATAAACGCCAGGGTTACTATTGAAAGATATATGGTACTTCATAACAAGTAGTTTTATTGTTAGTATTATATTATTTTTGCTACTCTAGCCTTGAAATATTTATTAATAGTTATTCTACCCAAGTTTGTATTAATATAAATTCATTTTAACGCATTAAACTTTCAACTTTCTAGAAGGCATACTTTCTTTGTCGTCTCAGTTTTAAGGTATTTTTTGTAGATGGTTTTAGGAGTTGCAGCCACCATTAAAGGATCTGCCGATCCGAAGGGCCTCACCCTCAGCTGGAGACTTGACGGCTTGCAAAAGATGAACCGAGCAGAGTGCCCGCTGACCACCATGATTACACCATACATCACAGCCTCCTAACAGCATGCCTGAAATAACACACTGGAAAGTTACTCCCAAAGATTCATATTTTTGTGTCTGCTTGGACTAATGAATATTTCCTTGACTCGAGTCTTAAGAAGATGGTGTAACCTTGCTTCTTTAATGCACTTTTTCATACGTTTGTAGAGAAGGGTTTCTTCTTACTGCCATTGTTGCTCCTTGAAAGTGCCCCCCTCTATTTTTGTTTCTCCCTTTCTTTCTTTTCCTTCTTCCCTTTATGTTAACGTCTGGAGAATTTATTAGAGATTAACTTGGCTGAGAAGACTTTTTTCCGCGGCTCACTTTACTACATTCATCATTCATACACATAACAGATAGCATTCCACAGTTTATCACTGGGAGCCCATCTCATCCCCATGTGTGCACGCTGTGCATACATAGTCTATGTAACACCACATGGCTGTTCATATCTTCACGGGACCATATACCTCAGTATTTAGGCGTTTTAGGCTGGCTATGTGTTTTTATACCAGGCAGACTTCCATGTGTCTAACAGGCTGATCATAATTCATTCAGTGACACACACACACACACATGCCACTCTGGAAGCTTTCAGTCACAGATCGTATCCAGCAACTCAGGTTTGTGCGCCAATGTTGCGTGCGCACACACACAGCTAAGGATGTGAAATCACTAAATAAATAATGAGATAAGACGAAACATTGATCCAGCGTGGAAAGATAATACACAAAGACAGACTTGTTTTAGAAAACACATTCTCTGTTGATTAAAAGAAGGTAATAACTTGAAGCTCTAAGCCAACAAAAACACACAAATACAAACTTAGACATTGGTTGTATAAAAATTTAGCAAATACTGGCATTGGTGTTTTCCATTTATCTTTGGATTAGAAGTATCAAATCGCGTCAAACAGGCTTCCAAGTCTTGTTCACTTAGTGAAATTCATTTTTTTTCAACCTATCAAAGGGTTTGAACTGCATTATTTATGTTTCAGACTGTTTTCTTTACCTGCTAGCTAACTATTTTCCATTCACTCAAAGCGGAAAGCAATTTTCATGCTTTCATTTAATGCTTTACATTTTTTGTTATCTCTTTGCCGTACTTGGATAGTTCATATTTTTTCCACATCCAATTATTATGACGCCTGCAGCTGTTCTGAGCTTAATTGGGCCAGGCTCACTCATCTACACATAAACCCGTACACATCAAAACAGTCTGTGTGAAGTAGGGCAGACGAGCAGGCGGCGTTACGAAAAAGCTTAACATCTCAGGAGCAGACAGTCCCAGAGGAGCATCGTGTCATAACAGTCCTGATTGCATAGCATTTAGAAATGCCTGCAGAGTTAACCTCGGGTCATTTGTGATGTGATCACTGGTGCTGATGCCACACACGAACCGCATATATCTAAGATAATTCTCCACATTTGTGGTAACAATTAGGCACACTTGATTTGTTCTCAAGCCAACCACTTCTAAAACCACAAGACACCTGAGGTGTTTTCAGGTTTCTTCACCAGCACTTTTTAATGTTTGTGAAATCATCCACTCTCTCTTTCAGGTGCAGTACAGTGATGCGCAGAGTGGCAAAGAATTTGTGACCTATCTGACCCTCTCCCCAGTGCAAATGACCTTCCACGGCACCGGGAGCACCCTCCAAGCCAGCCATGATCAGGTAAGGGTTAAGTTTCTCAACTTTCCAATAGTTTTCAAATTCTCCTGACATTATTCTAATACTAAGCTACATGTATATTTCTCTTGTGTCAACTTAGCAGATTTTTTTTTTCTTTTAAATCAAGTTTGGTATTTGAGCTTACTTGGGGAGCAACAGATCGCATAGTCTCAGCCCTGCCCTTCTCGGCTCTGAGCGCATCATTTAAATAAATGGTTTGATCACAGAATTTGCACCACTGTCTTTGTTTTAACATGCGTCAAAGCTACCATCAACAAGTGTGTTCATAAACCTGACATTCCCGTCACGTGTGGGAGGAGCTACCGTCAAAAGTTTTCCTCAACTCCATTATGACAAATACGGAAAATCTTTTGAAATCCGGTTTATTTGAATTTGAAGATTTCTATTATTTTGTCCCTTTTTGCTGATCTGAACTGTGACTCTGGAACGGTGACCTGATGCAAACCATGAGTTTTGTGATCCGTTGCACCCCTGGAGCTGACTTATCTGTAGTGTTTGTTCTTTCAGTCATATTTTTCATTGATCATATGTAAGTGGATTTACAGTATGTTTAGAGAATATGCTTGCATTTGTTCTTTTACTTTAAAATCCCTATTATAGTCATGTGAATTACAAAGGTTTAATCTAAAATTAAGATTATATTTGTAATATTTTTAAAGATAATGTCATGTTTGACCACAAAGACTTTGATCTAATTCCTGTGTACAATTGCATGTATTTTTTTTATTTTTAAATACTTCATAACATGTCATCTTCTTCATATTTTCATGAGACTTTAATTCTTTTTTAATATGAGATCCATTTAGCTCTGGATTTAATTAGAAACTATCAAATTTTCAAAGACACCTGTAGTAATAAAGTCCCATCCCGAAATATTTTGGTTTATCTCTCCACTTTGTGAAGGACTCTTCATCTTCGCTTCCCACCGCCCTCTTTACTCCTCTTACTCACTCTCTCCTCTCTGTGTTCAGAAGGAGGCTCTTTGTCTCGTGTTGCCCAAGCAGAAAACCCCGCTTGCTTACATTCTATCATCTAAACATAGGACAGCCCTTTGTTCATCAGTCTTCAAAGCTTTTAATAAAGGGCCTGCTCGTCCCCGAATAGGACAGCTGATGGGGGGGCTAGGGTCGGCACCGCTAACCGAGGACCAAGCCAATATAGGGCAGGCAGGTCTGTGTCCTTGGGACCTGTTGTTGCCAGGAGCACTGGGGCATGACCGACTGTTAGAGCACTCTTTTCTTTCCCTTTTTCTCAGTACAGTGAGGAGTGTTGCCACAAAGAGGGCAACAAACAATAAAGGGTCACCGTTTGCAGCCCAAAACTTGAACAGTCTCAAAGGCGTCACATTTGGCGTCTTTTCCAAGCCGTTGCATTGGCAATAGTAAAGGCAAAAGATGGTGTTGGGAGGTTGTGGACATTTTAGGATACCAATACAGCTTTCAGCGATGGTTTTTAAGGAATGCAAGACTCCCTGATCTGCTGGTGAATCTAAGATACCCCCTCATATGCTAAATATTATGTGGTTTTGAAACTTACAGCAGCACTTTAGTCCTTTCTCTCATTCATTTAAAACCCCTTAGTTTGCAAATTTGGTTGTGGCGTTGGGATCCTGTAAAGATGACCAGATAAAACAGGGAATCTCTTCCCCAAGGACCAATAAAACTCTTCCTGGAGCCTTCTTTTGCCACAGCGCACACTTCACACCCTATCGTGTGTTCACTTTAGTTCATCATACATCTATCTAGAAGGTTGCTGCTCTTTTTATCTGCACTTCAGTCTGCTTGTTTCAATGTAGACTCAAGAATTAAGCACCAGACAATTCAAGGTTATTTATTTTTTCAAAGCTGGGCTTTTGTACTAAACCCCAATACTCTCCCTGTTTGATTATCTGTCCACACATGGTTTGTATCATCATTAATCATAGACTTTTATTCTGAATTTCTTGCAGCCCATAGCTGTCGTCAAGCCATTTATCAGTTTAAGCTTTCACACCTGCCCAAAATTAATTATAAAACCAATGAATTTTGGTCCAAAAAGCCCTGTTATGTAGCTTTACGTTTAATTATTTCAAAAATCTTTGGGGTCTATTGGTGTAGTTGCCATATTTTTATAAATTAAAAAAAGATTTAAGCTGTGTTGAATGGCCTGGTATATATTTAAAGACCAACTCCAAGGAAATGTGTGTTTTTGGTGTTTATAACCCTGCTCTTGTAGACTTTTTCTTATGATAGAGGACATATAAATATTAAACTTGCATTTCTGAGTATGTATTAATTTATTTAAATCATTGTGAATCAAAAGCAAACAAAAAAGGATGCTTGAAAAAGCTTTTAATTGTTAAATTATATCTTAAAAGACCACTGGGAATGCTTTTACAATACGATCTAAAGATGATTGGAGTGGGACTCTGAAAATACATGTGATGTCACACTCTGCTGCCAAAGGGGCTCTGTAGGTTAAACACTAAATCCACAAAGCAATGAAACGTTAGGATTTGCCTAAAATAGATTTGGTGGAGTAAAATTTTGCCTTAAAATAAGGGTGAAGAAGAAAAAATAATGATAATGTATCCCTTTGCCCTCTTAAGGGTTTAGGTTAGGTGTCAAATGATCTTAAATTAGTATAAAAATAATTGGCAGATTGAGGAACAATTATACCAGTGTTAGCAAAATTAGTATTACAAACTAGCAATGACAACAATGTCGATCCTGTTGAGAAAGTGACGGCAGTCAGTATAACATGTTCAGGTACAGCCAGCACTTCATTGAGATCATTTTTGCATTGTTAAAGTGCTGATCCACTTGTGGAGATTTTATTTACCCAAACCTTTGGCAAGTTGATCATCACTACACTGTTTTGACAGGGAAAATTGATTACCAGTCTGGTTAATTGTTCTAAGATCATTTGCAAAATGTGAAATAATCTAAAACTAATGCATCCTATAACAAGGGAATGGTCAACTATCACAATTTGAGTGGCACATGTTTAGTGCTGCTGTAATATCCTAATTTTTAAAACAAAACCCTTCCATTACAATAAGATCTCTTACCCCCATTGATGGATGGATTGGGCCATAACTAAAATTATTTCATCGATTTGTAAATTAAGTTTTGCAAAAATCTTATCAGATGTTTTTTTTCTTATTATTGTTGTCTAAACATTACATTGAAGTGAATGCAAATTTTCACTTTTGCACCACTGTACACACAAAAAAGGAAAGCACTTTTTATGAGATGACATCTCTCCTTGATTCTGTCAAATGTCTGCTTTTATATTGTACATCTGCTGAGCTTCCTGTGGCCTTCTGTTAAATCGTGAACTCCATGTGATGAAGAGCAGGGGTGATTCCTGTGTTCTTTCTAGATCATCTGCACTTCATCAACAAAAGCGAGCGTGCATACGTGAAGCACATACACATGCGCAAGCAGGATCGGGAACAGTGTATGTAATGCTTGGCCTTGCAAAGGCATTCTGGGACGTTTTGTATGTTTAAGAGATAAACAGATGAGTAACCGCTGTGCCATCTACTTAATGCCATCTGCCAAACACATGTGAGCCTGTGAGGTGCTACAGGCTTAAAGCAGCCTGGAGCCAGAATGTTTGTCAATATGCTCTCCATTTTGGATCCAGCTGCCTTTTCTTGATGGCATTTGATGCTTTTTTCATGTGAAACTTTGCTTATGGACTAAGTTTTTTTGGAATCTTCTTCTAGTCAATTACAGTCAAAGTTCCCATCTCAAGTTGTACTATGATTGCAGACTTTCAGCCTCCCTTTAATCAGTTTATTTCAGTGCCAATTTACTAAGGACCCTGGCATTCAGAAATACTTCTGCATTATTCTGGAATCGCTACAAGCATCGAGACAGACTGACTGCTGTGTTTGTTCTGTAGAGCTGAAGTAACTCTGGCAGTCCCTCTGTGGCGGCAGTGGGACACCAGGGGGCCCGGGACCCACTGAGCTTTGAGTGAGGTGTTGCTGGTCCAACATGAGTGGTCCACAATCGAAGATGACAGGGTGACTGTTGTCTACAAGCCGATCTTGTGTATCTGTGTGTGTTTGAGTGTGTATGAGTTTGCTTTGCGTGCTGTAATGTCCTCAGCTGGGCCAAATTAGGCCCCTGAGGCCCCGTCTCCCAGATTGTCAGCTCTGGCTGATTGGATTTTATGTGGTAAGGGCACATTTTGATTGATTTCATATGACGTGCTGACTATAGAGCATCAAGATTAAAGTGTGAGGTAGACCTGCTTTCATGTAACCTAGTTCACCTTTTAAGCCGTTTTTTAAATACTAAATGTCATTTAAATGCTTTTTGTTTAAATTTTAAATCGCTCTCCAAGAATATAAATTCTTGAGCTGAACCATTGATCTAAATTTTTTTTAACTTCACTTTTATATTAATTATTTCCGAGTTCAAGGTCATTAAATCCAACTACAGTGGTCCCTCGCTATAATGTGGGCATGCTGGTTTTTCTTTTTTTTTTTTTTTTTTATTGCAATTTTGCATGCTCTTTTGTTTTTTGTTTTTTTGCTGCAGATTCTGTTCTGCATACTGATTGGCTGTTGACAATTTCTTCCATGTCATATCTGCTGTACAGAATGCAGCTGTCACACACGCACAGACTGCTGGTTCCACATGCAGCTGGTTTATTAGTTCAGTCAAGAACTAAGCACAGCTAAAAGTCTTCAAAAGTAGATCAAGGTCAGACAGGCAGAGGTCAATCCCGTGCATGGGATCAGTAGAGTAGTCACGGTCCAGGCGAGGGTCAGGGCAATCGGCAAGCAGACAGACGAAGCAGGATCAGAAACAGAAGATCAGGTCCAGAATGAAACGTTCAGTAATTCAGGCAAGGTGGCACAAAACAATACTTGGCACAGAGTGATGTGCTGCTTAAAAAGCAGGTGGGTGATTGTCAGATTGGTGTCAGGTGAGTTGAAACTCTGAAGACAGCTCCCGCTGGTGACTAGGGGTGTTACGGATCACAAAACTCACGGTTCGGATTGTGTCGCGGTTTTAGGGTCACAGTTCAGATCACTTTTCGGATCAGTAAAAGGTTAAAAAAAAGACAAATAACAACAACATAAAAGCTAAATTAATTTTTGGAAACTCTTTAAATCATATATTCAATAAGAATATTAAGTACTTCACACACACAATATTTATATATGCATCATCAAAACATTTGGTCATTGAGTCCTATTTATTAAAACAAAACATCTTTAAACTTTGAACACAAATAAAATGCTAAAACATGTAGTTTCTATTTATATGTCTTTAGACCAAATCTACTAAAACTAAGAGAAAAGAATGCTTAAAAATGGTGTTGAAAATACCAAATCTGTTTGGTGTAATCCTTAAAATACAAATGTTCTTATCCCACCCGCCTAATATCCAAATTAAATCTTAAATAAAACAGGTAAAATTGTTTTTGGCATAAATTGTTTTATTGAAAATAACTGTGGTATCATTTAAATATTTAAAATAATAATTATCTGCAAAAACGTGGCACCCGCTTTTACTGATGTTTTTTTTTTTTTTTTTATCTCTTTGGTTTGCCATATAATCGTACCCTGATGGCACCGGCAAGTCGGTTACGGAGAAGCGGCTTTAATAACATTGAAGCATTGCGCATTGTTAAAAAAATGAAAAGATGTCTCTACAGTGTGTGACATCAATTCTTATTCATGAAAGAGGAATTGAAATGGTAAGGGGATGTTTAAATGACCTTATGAACTTTGACTTGTACAACGATCGAGGCATCCTAAGCTAACATAGTGCAATTTCTTCTGGTTTACAGCGAATTAGTCAGGAACTTATCCTACAACAAGAAAATGACCCAAAACATAAATCCAAATTATTTCAGAGCCACCTCAGAACAAAAAACAAAATGTTGACTTTAAAATATGGAGTGATCTCTACAGTCTCCAGACCTGAACCTAGTGGAGCTGGTTTGGAATAAACTGGACAAAAGAATGAACGCAACCAAACGAGTGCCAAAGATTTATGAAAGCTTCTACAGATTAGAAAAGAGCCTTCTGAAGAATGTTTCATTTTTGTTGTAGACAAAAAACCATGATTGTGTTTATGGACTGTGGTTACCTTGATTAATTGATAGTTTAGTCTATAAATTGATCCCAGGATTTCCTGATTTCTTTTTATGACTTCACTTGCTTATTTGTGCCATCTTTTTATTTCAGAACACAACAAAACATTACACTGATTACTCTTGAGTAAAAACCTGGAAACCAAGACTGTTGTAAAACTTTGACCAGTCATACAATTCTCTGAAAACCATCTTGATCATCTCCTTTAACTACTTTATTTTCAGCATACAAAAGATAATCATGCCTTTTTGATTAACTTCCTAAAAAGAGAACGAAGAATGCGTTTTTTTCAGTATTGCGAAAAATAATAGTAGTTTTTGTTTCCAGCAGGAGAGATCAGTAAAGAGTTGTGATAAGGTCTGCTGGGAAGGATTTTCTTTTATTTTTAACACATACTCTTCCATGTATTGTTTTTATATAGAAATGTGTTGCCAGCTGGTGCAATGTTTGTTGTTTGTGCAATAATTTTATGTCAGGCTGGTGGTGTCAGAAATGCTGGAGGCATATGCTTGGTGTGTGTCCTTGGTGACAAACTCTACCAACACACAATGAGTGTCAGCTCAGTCAGACATGTTTAATATACTTTATTTTCTCTTGTTTAGGATTACGACCAAATTTAAACTCTTAAAGTTCTACAACCTTTTTTATAGAAAACGTATTCCCTCTGAAATTGGTTTGTGTGTTTCTGATCTGTTTGTAGATGTAGCTGAAGATTTTGGGTACAAATATTTGATCTGAAGAAGGGATGCTGTTGTATAGAGGTAGACCGGTCGACCTCCCATGTGTCGAAGTGTCCTTGGGCAAGACACTGAACCTAATATTGCTTCTGGTGGTTAAAGATTGGCCCCAGATTTTGGCAGCATCAGTGTGTGAAAGGTGCTACGACTGTAAAGTGCTTTGGGCCTTCAATGAAGGTAGTAAAGCAATATATAAGTATTTGGTATTTTCTGATTAAAGTGTGTGTTCAGGTAAAAAAAAACAACCATTATAAAGTTGAAACTTGTGTAAAATGTCAATCTACTTTTGAATTCATTTTTTGGTAATTGGCCCTAAATGTTTAAACTAGTCTTTTTTTTTTTTTTTTTTTTTTTTGCTTAAGCCACCTACTGCTCCTGTTTAATTGTTAACATAATTAATAGTTTATTAAAGTTACCAGCTGCTGTAGAATAAATGCTTTATGCTGTCATCTTGTGTTTTTTTTTGCAAAACCCTTCGCTGAAGTTTCTGAGTAATTTGGTGCCATTTGGTGCCTTAAATTAAGTTTCCAGATAAAGTTTGACAATCGCTTAAAGTTATGTCTACAAATAGGAAAAGATTACATTTATAGTGAATTGGCTTTATAGTACAGTTGTAATTGGAAAACTGTATATTTTTCAGATGCTGTCAGTGAGGAAACAAACACATTTCTATTTTTAAAAACCTTTTTGTGAGGTCTTCTCTTCTTTGACAGTGTATTTGAAACAATAAAAAAAAATCACATCAAAGTGAGCTAAAAATGAATGAACCTGTCACTTTGAAAAGATTGAAGAAATCAGTGGTGTGTCATATGCCTGGTCTGTGAAGGGATACAGAGACAGATAGAGGTGTGCCGGTCTTCAGAGATCCCCTGTGGAGCTCAGGGAAACAGCAGGAGAACTGGCTGCCGGGAAGCAGAGGTTGAACAATCCTTGTTTTTGAAGTCTTCCTCCTCAACAGGAGCTCAGACGTTAACCCAGCCTGGTCTCCTCTTAGGGGGTCCTGCTAGAGTGTTACCCAACCAGACCGGCAGCTGTCAGACAGCTACTCCTCCCTGCTTGTCTTAGATGTCCTGTCTTTATGTGCCCGTCAAGGAACCAAATTCAGCACCTAAAAGAGTCCTCGGTTAATGTGATTAAAAAAAAAAACAAATCCATACAAAACATTTCAATTCTTAAGTTTGAAGTAAGCATCTCTTACTTTGTATTTAAACCAATTATGATATTCCAATTTAGATAAACATTTAATATACTCTACATAAGAAACAAAACTCATCCTATTTTCCTTATATCAGTAAATATTTTGAGTTTTGCAGCAATAAGACTAATAAAACCATTTTTAAATTATCGTAATAATTTAGTATAATTTGTTGCTTAAATATTTTGATATTATTTCCTATGTACTATTTTTCTACTCTTGAACATATTTCTGATCCAGACATTTTAGTAAAGATAGAACTTGCCAGAGGGTTTAAACAACTAAATAAATATTTACCTAATATAAAACTGCAGCTGAGTGCAGTGATCCAAGGATTTGGCTCGCAGGAGCATTTATCTGTTGCTTCTATTAGCTTAGCTGTCAAGTCTTCCAGCAGAAACATATGCAATGTTTACTGAAGATTTCTGAGAGATTGCAGACCCATTAAAATTTTCAGCTGGAAGTTTTTTTTTTCCCCCCCATAACTGCTTAACAAGGCCTGGACTTTGTCTTCCCATCACCACCCTGTTCCTGCCTTGGAATGAGGACAAAGTGAAGCATCCACAGATCGATCCATCAATCCTGCCTGTCTTCCCACATGCCCTCCTCAGGAAACACCTTTCAGACCACGAGATTAAAGTGTGACTGGAGAGGAGAGGAGCAGTGAAAGAATGATGGAAAAGGGGTAACCTACAGGAGAATGATGACGAGAAAGGAAGACGCGGGAGAGAAACTGATTAAACGGGACCGCAAAAGATGGATGAGTTCAAAGAAAGAGAAGCTTTTATTATAGTTATTATTTCCTTTTGTTTGCACGACAGACAACTAAGTGACCCCTGAGGAATGAATAAACATGAACTTGTCGATTTGGAGATTTGGAAATAGCTTAAATACCTTGGAGTGTTAGCATGTCTTTAAAGGGCTGCCATGATGCTAGGATGAACACAACTAAGCTTTAACTTAATTGGGGAATTGTATTTATAGTTTTAAAAAATGCCTGATGGGCATTTTTAATGTTATTATATAGTACAAATGAGAACATTTTCTGCAACGCATTTTTAAAATACAGAAAAAAATTGGAAAATAAATTATTTTTCTTTGTGTTTGAGACATGGGTTCACTTTTGCAACTGAATGCTAAACAATGATAGCTAACAAAAAAAAAAAAAAAAACTGCACAGAATATGCATGTCATATATGGTTACTTGAACCACTGGCTTAAATTAAGTCGATTTGAAACAAATTTTTAACTCACTGGTTCTCATCATCTTGGCTGGTTGCAACTGTCAGATGTAAAAGCCAAGCATCGAGATCAGCTCACCAGGTAACCACTAGGTGGCTTGTTATACATGCCAGGTAACTCTGGTTTTCTTAAATGTTTTCCGACAGAAATAATGTTACATGCACTTTTGTTCCAGTCTGTGGTTCTAAACCTCTATGTTAAAAGCAGGCTACCAAATTTTACCCTTAAATTTAAAGCCGATTTTGATGTAGTAAATTGGCTGGATGTTTTTGATGGAGATGAACCTTTGACTTAAACGTGATCATTTGACTCCGTAATTTTTAAGTTGCGTGAACACCACCCTCGGTAATGCACGCTCATTGCAATTTGGGCTTTTACATTCAAAACTGTTGTATTCACGTGTAGCTCCACAAGTTTTTAGCAACCGTTTTTGGGTTGAAAATACAAAACGCGTGGCCATTGAGCACACATTGCCAGCTAAACTAGGTCAAACTTTTATCAATTAGGGACTTGGATTTGGTGTGACAAATGGAGCAATCAGTGAAACTCACCCAACTCAGAGTGTAGCCAGTTTATGTGGGGATGGCGACAAGCCTGACGATCTGTGCACTTTTTTTTTCTTCAAATAAAGGTAAATCAAGGCCACTCTCTTGACATGATGGTAATCCATGTCAGCCTTTGCAAGGATGCTGGCAATGATCTACGTTTTGTGCCCAATTCACATGGTTTGCACCGCCTCAGCATTTAACAAGCCTTTTCCATGTAGGTGGCAGATATGCTCTAGTAAACAGTAGTAGAAGAAGAAGCCCCTCCCTGCTTGCCCAGTGTGAACAACATTAACCCTCAAGAATACGCGTCAAATGCCTGTTTAGCATTAGTCAATGGACTGCACCTGCACATGCTTACTTTTGCTTTAAGTCATTTTCCAAAAAAGCAAATACAGGAAAAAACTTAAGTATCAAGCAATTTGTTGGTATGAAAAGAAAACTCATCACAAATTCAAGAATATACAAGACTATGCTTTTTTTATTTTCAATATTTACCGTAAATGTATAAATCTCCTGTAGGCAAAATAATCAGGTGATTACCAAATATAAGCAAGAGTGAATTGGTAATAATTTCTGTTGTCAACCTCCTTATTTTTTTTGTAGCTTTCTTTCTTCAAAGTAAATGGTTTCTAGTCTTGTTTCCACTGAGGGGTTTGGTCCGGTATTTTGAGTGTTTCCATTGTAAAATGGACCCATTCAACAGTACCGAACTGTACTTCTTGGAGGCCCTCAACGGGTGTAGGTCCATTGAAAAGTGGAACAGTATGGTTGAGGCGGAGCTGTTGGAGCCACCTGTTGATTGACAGAAAGTGATGATGACATTAGAAAGCATCAATATAGCGCTCACTTAAGCTAACTTTTCCAACATTTGTAGCATTTTATGGTGGTGGTAATGTCTTGAGGTCTTGGTCCTCTCCCAAAAGTGCAGTGTGAAACCAATTATAAGGAGGTTTACATTTTTTCAGCTTTTCACCCAAAAGCAAAAATATGTATTTATTCATAGCCTTAATGTATACATCTAAGGTGCTTCTACTGCCATTGTTTAAACACCTGCCAAACCTGTGTGATAGCTTAAAAGTGATCCTTTTTTGTGGTAAGAAAAGCTTGGCGTGTTGTTGCAGCCCTCACTGTTGTAAGCTTTGTTTGTAATTTTCCACTCACATGAATTTGGTGTGGATTAAAGCCTTGTAAAGCAGTCACACCTTTCTTCACTCGTCACCTCTGTGGGTGGTATGGCAAGCCAGGCTGCTACCTACCGCTCTTTGTAGCATCTTAGCCTCATTAACTTAATGTCATTTGATACTGAGTGATAGTCTGCCTTGATGAAAAGGTCCCAAAGATAAGAACCACATATTTTTTTCCTTTACCACACCGTCTACTGGTGACAATGTGTGAGATGAATTGTCTGACGAGAAAAGCCTTTTTCAGCGCAAAAACCTTTCTTTTTTCCAAAGGTTATCATACTTTTTTCGGTTTCATAATTGACATTATGCTCTTTTATCTTTTTCTTTGTTTTTCCTACATACTTCTGTAAAATGTTAGATATATTCTTAGTTTCTCTTTTTGTTTCAAATATGTCAAAGAAGCTGCCACAAGTATTCATTTCATTAGCTTTTTTTTGGAAATTATCCAGTAACTTATAAATTCACCTTCTGTTCCTCTACTCTTTTAGACAAAACAAACCAATGCTGATGTCAATCTTGACCTATTTTTGTTTATCTTTATAGGAAAAGCCTTCATCTTTATATGTGATGCAATGTTGTAGGTAGAAATTACAGAAATCTGTCATCACAGGAGTCCTTCAAAAGCAAATACCAAAGTGACTGTAATCGCAGTCAAACATGATTAGCTTAAAGATGTAAAAACCGCCCATTGTATATATACAAACACATCTGCACTCTGCTCAATGGTCTGCATTGTTTGGTTTAATAATGCTGTTGCTTTATGAAATCAGATCTTAAGGGTGCTTGGGTTGTAGCTGTAAAAGTTATGTGGTTTACATCATACACAGCGTGAGCTCAACATGCTGTGCAGAACTGCACGCTATCTTTCAGATTTAGCTGAAAAGTCTATTGTTCAAGTTGTGCCTGAAATTTAGTCTTTGCATGTTTTTATATATTATAGATGAGATCCTGTCAAGTCATTCATAAATTAGATCTTTAGTGATCTTCACCGTCCAGCTGCATGGACCTTATGGAAGTCTGGTTGTTTACTTCCCATGTTACAATCAGTTCTCTCACGGCAGCGGACTGAGTTATGCAGATGAGCGTAGCGACTGGGGAATGTTTTTCTGTCTGTCTGAGCCCCACCAGCACCCACCTCTCATCTGGATGTTAACGCATTCTCGGGCCTCAAACTGCAGACTTTCAGAAACACCCGAAACAGCCGTCGCATCAGGGGTTAACATGAGTTACGACGGAGGTGTCGCATACCCCTGCGGTTTAAGTTAACATTCTGTGTGACTGCCTGCCGCACGGGAGTAACTTCACGATCTTCTTAGGCTCCTCTGTAAATAAAGTCACAAGTGTTCTGATTTACATGCAAATTAAACCCAGCTCTTTGCATTTAAAGAAGATAAGTAAAGATTAGGCAAACCACAGTGCCACCTCGTAAAAGTGAGATGAAGAAAGTGAAGTGATAAGTAGAGCAGCAGAGACACTTTGTCTTTTTCAGGGAGATTTATTCTCCTTACGCGTTTTAGAGAAAGGCTGTTCTACTCGTGTGTTCCACATGATGCCTTTTCATGCTGAGCACACAGTTTGTTTGTAAGGACTTTTTAACTTAGAGATGCAGCAAACTGTATGTCACAACCCAAAAATGAATAAAAAAACTATTAAATATGATTTTGGAACCTTTTGAAGAATGTCAGCAACTTTACATCTAAAGAACACCTTAACTTGTGGACGCTAGAACAACTTTTTCAAAATGAATCCATGTGACAAACAGTATAAACTAGAGTTGCCATGGTTCTGGACATAAAACCAAACTGTATGTTGCATTATTGAATCAAATCATGGGGAAAGTTAATCGTAAGCTAGTATGTTTATGTTGAATGTGTCAAAAAATTATTGCACTTGCTTTAATAAATTATACCAGGCTTTTTCTTTATTGTTACTTGCTTATTAGCAAATTTAAAAATATATTTTTTTCTGAATTTGAAGTATTTAGTCATAATTTTATAATCCTCAAGTCACATATAAAACCAAAACCATGATCTAAAAAAATTAATGTTTGAACCAAATCATTGTTCTTTTAGCAACAATTCAATTCATATCATAATTTTTGGTTGCCGATTTGATTCAGTCGATATTGGTTCATTTTGAACAGTGCGATTTTATCCAATTTACTGACTTAAAATTGATCTAAAACATTTTCAGCCAAAAATTCAAATTACTCAAATAAATGCCACATACATTCACAATTTTATTTCCTCATGTTCAGCCCACTGTTGTTTTTCAACATAAAAATTGTACAAAATGAACATTATTTGAATATTCTACCACACCGTATGTTCACGCCTTTGCAAAATTTAAAGTGTTTCCACACATTGGACTGTAATGATGGTTTGATCATTTTTTGCTGTCACCACTTGGGTGCTTTTACGTTGTAGTAAAATAAACCTACCATGCCTCAATCCATAAGGTATTTTCAAATAATGATTAGCTATTTATTCCATCTTGATATATTTTTTTAATGGTATAGGTTTCAATTCATTTACCAACTTACCTCAAACGTATTGATCTGGTTGTATCTTAAGAATAGATATTGATTCATCAATTAATCGTTACACCCTTTACAGATTTGTGTTCATGTCTAGGAAATAGTTGGTTAAAAAATAAATAAACAAAATACAATGTTTGTGTATTTATATATATATATATATATATATATATATATATATATATATGCGAAAAAATATCACAGTGTCAATTTGGAATTATTATAATGCATTTCTTCTGTTTTTGATGTAATTAACAAAATAACTAAAAGAGCTTTTTGCTTTTTTGGAGGCACATTTCAAAATAAAATACCTTTTTTTTCACTGGTAATCATGCATTTAAACCTGAACGTAACCCCCCTTCTTTTTTTTTATTTACAAACTATTTATAATTATATAGCTTGAGCAAACTATCTTAATGCCGAAACTATGTTCATTTTTACACGTCACTCTGGTAGAACAGCATTGGCATAATTAATTTCCCTCTTTAGTAAACTGCTTCAAGATCACTCAAATTTATGGTGATCTGACCCTATTTCAAGAAGTAGCTTCCTCAAAATATTAAGTCAGGAGTCGTTATATCAAAAAGGTTAGTTCATTTATACTTATTGAATTATAATTGCTGCCAGGATCAATATTTACTGAGCTGCTGAAATTTGCAACTAGACACTAAAGTGTACAATAAGGTTAAATGTATCAGTGTCTGATATTTATTTGGTCGATGTCTGTGTGCATGATCAGATAATTATCATGTTGTAAATGATTAAAAGTTAGGAGATCAAATGTGTAAACAAAATCCAGGTACCGCTGATGACTGCACCGCCATGCGTTTAGATACCCAGTTTTTGCAAGTTATTGCTTCAGTCCATTGACTCTTGCAACATGTATTAAGTGGAGCCATGGTGCATTTTTTCCATTCCTCATTCCATCATATGAACTATAACATTCAGCTGCTTAAAAGAAATTAGCCATGGTTGAAATTGAAATTCCATTGCACTCTCCGTAGTGTTCCCAGGCATTATGATGTCAACAGCCTGTGACGTCAAGGGCACACCATCTGTGAAACTTTATTTGCTCCAGGAAACAAGTGATTTGATATGATTTGGTTTTAAAATGTTTATTGTAGTCTGACTTAAATTAGTTTCTTCTAGTGTTTGGGAGGAAAAGACGTTTTAAAAAACAAAAAATGCTCTGTAAAAGGTTGTGCAATTGCTCTAATAACGGTCTAAAATAAACTTTCGGTCGTCAAGGTCCTCTTATTTGTTTCAAAAAGAATGCCCTCAGCTTAATTGTGTATGAAAGCTGTTTGTGTACTGTAAAGCATGTAGTTAAGAAAGCATTTAAACTTATGGTTAGCCATTTGGCTCTGTTATGAACACATCTGCTCGAGGAAACCTCAGGATGTCATTATCACATCCACTCTCAAAAACTGCAAGCTTCAGTTTACCATAAAGGGAGATGGAAGCTCTGATTGCACTTCCATCGATGCTTGGAAACAGCAGTTTACAGAAAGATTTCATCTATGCTACATTTACAAACACACGCACAAATGCGCAGCGGGTTAGGGTTAGTGATGCTGCAATTACTTTCCCGAAATTGTTTGATTTATTGAAGATGTTTTTAAATAAGAGGTTAAAAAGCAGCATAGCTGCAGAATAAACATTTGTTTTAGAGGCCCCTTTTTTCCTCAGGGATATCTTCTCTATTCCTAATTTGCCTTCACTTCTTCTCCGAACCCAAACTAATTCCCCCTCTTTTTTGCTCATTTCCTCTGCCCGTCTTTTCTTTTGAGTCCTGCTCTCATTCCCGCGTACACCTCTCCCTTGTGTGTGGTGAGTAAACGTGGAACCGTGTGAGCCTTCACCAGGACTTTGAAATGAGACATGGCTCGGACATCAGAGGACTGTGACGCTCTCAATGAAGCTTTCCTGATTTATAAGAGACCAGGGACTAGCAGGGATGGTGGTGGGGGGGTGTTTTCTAAAGCCGTACAAGGCCACAAGGTCCTCTATTAGTACCTTGACCCCTGATGCAGAAAACCAACCGCAGCATCGGTGCAGTTGGAGAATAGCAAAGAGAAGGATGGTAGATGGAAGGGGTTTTTTTCTACCTTAGAAAGTCTGTTATTTGCATTTTCACCTCAGAGACGGCAGCAGAAATGAGAGACCCTACTCGGATCATTTGTCAGTGGCCTGCTGTGAACCCCGTTGTCTTGCGGTCGTGGCTGAGCCCTCAGTCAGGCCTGTCTGTGTTCCTTGTCTTTTACGATTCTCCTCACTGTTTTACTGTCCGCTATCTAATTAGCTGGGTCTTAATCACATGTTAAAGCGCAGCGCCATCCTGGTGTTTACTGTCTGTTTGCCACGCTGTTAAAATGTGTGAGGTTGCTCGTAAAGGCCTGTCCGTGGATAATTGTGCACTCCCTCTCCTTTGGTGGATAAAATCACTAAATCACAGGAAAGTAATGGATCGCAGCTTCTGTGCTGTTGTAGGAATGCTGTAACAGTCAGACTTTTTAGTGAAAAAGTGGAATAAATAAAACTCTTTGCTTTTTATTACATTGTATTTTGTAATATAAGTCTTGAATCCCTTTGATTTAGTTGCATTTTTATGAAGATTATCATAAAATCACCTAGTTTTTGTCACATTTGTCAGTTTCTATATATTTCCTATGCAGTCGAATCCCATCTGAGGCAATTGTTAACCTGATCAAATCTGAAAACTAGTTGGCGTCAACAAGAATTGATTGTTTTCAGGAAAATACGCCTGCTTTATAAGCTGCCTCTGCAGTACACACTGTCCGTTGCTATAGAAACATACTAGGGTTTTCATAACCCTTCAGGGGCTGAGGCTCAATGGGTCTTTCGCACCCCCCTCAAGGATTCTTGTTATTTAAGATGATATGTCTGTCCACATCTCGTAAGGTCAGAGAGCACGCTGTTAAATAAAAAAACCACTCTCAGACCGCGTACGGATTCATTTCAAATTATAAAACCGCACAAGGTTTTTACAGACAGGTCCCCTGAGTGTAGTAGGTGATTAAAACGCTTAAAAGAGCTGGTGGGAACTACAAGGAGAAAGAGAGACGAGGAAGAAAGTGTGTTGACCATGTTTCCAGATGCTGTTGTCCAGCAGACGTCTCGACACATTCACACGTCTGTCACAATTATACCACTCTTAATGGAGAGCAGTTTGTAGCTGTCACCGTAAACCTTCCCCATATTCTATCTGGTTCATCATCTAGTTGTTGTTTCCTCTTTTTCATTACTGAAATATTAATCGTCTGGGAAGATTTGAAAGCATTTTTTAAAAGCTGACCAAATGAAAAAGATACTTGGACTGCAATACTCTGAAAATCTATTGTTTAAATGTTTTTTTGTAATCAATTTCACTTTATTTTGTAGATGTAGTGGTGGTATGTAATCAATTTGATTGTTGTATTAAAAAAAATCCTATATTTATTTAGAAACTTTACTTAACTCAACACTTTCTTTAAATTATCATAATGCTTTGATCATTTATGCAGTCAACAAAATTCTAACAGATTCTGTAGCTGAGAAAAGCAGCTTTGTGAAGACACTGTAGCTTCAGTATTCATAGAAATTGTTGATTGCGTAAACTATTTAAGAGTTAAAGATGCACTCCAATGAAAATTGGGGTGTGTTGGGGTGCAACAATTGGGCGACCAATATGGTTGGATCGTTGGAAATAAAAACTTAATTCCTTGATTAATCCATGAATTGTTACTCCCTTATGTTTTGAACATGTTCTTGTGAGATTTTTCTGATGATTTATGACATATATATGCTAAGAAAATTAAGCCTTTATTCTAATATTTGTAAATCAGTGGCAGACGAAAAAAATTGTTATAAAAAAAAATGGTAAATGTGATGCAAATACATCAGGCAGGCCACAGACTCCATTTGGATGCATCCTCACACAGATGACTATATCCATATATGTCTTTGTTTTCTGTGGTCATGCTAATATCTGGCCCAAAACTATCTCCAATATTAGTCACCATTTTTCCTTAGTATTTTGCTTAGTTGTATAAGGCTGTAAGCTAGCAGGAGAGCATGTAAACCATGTGTCAAATTCAAGGCCCGGGGGCCGGATCCGGCCCTTTGGGTAATTCTATCTGCCCCTCCAGATCATTTTATTTTATTGTTATTAATGGCCCGATATTATCTTGCACTTTTTTCTAACTTGCATAATTTTGAAAAATATATTTTTTATGGAGAGTAAAATATTTAAAGTTATTTAAGGTTTAAGTTGATTTATACTGGAATAATATCCCTGCCTGTTTTTAGTCATAGTCATGTAAAAAAGTTTAATTTTTAAAGTTTTAAAAATGTAGTTTTTTTGTGAGTTCAATAATAATTGTTTATCCTGTTCAGCCCTCGACCTAAGGTGTGTCTTGGATTTCGGACCCCTGTGTGATTGAGTTTGACACCCCTGATGTAAACAGATTGGTCATAGTAATAGATGATGGCGAAAAAACACTGTGTTTTTTATTTTATTTTGGCTAACAAAACAGCATGATGATAATTAAAAGACCATTAGGAACACTTTTGCAATAGACTGGAAGGGGACTTTAAATGGTTAATGAAATACTTTTAAATGCACATGAAAAGTATTGTATGTACAAAAAGTTTGAGTCCAAGGTTTTCATTTTTTTACTTACAATATCTTGAGCAGTTTTAATACCACTTTTTGTGCTAACAACAAAGAAATTACTGAATCAATGAACTGGGCGGGCCGATAATGGCGAATAATAACATTTCACAGCCAGGCTGACATCCTCATTGGGTTCACTGCTTTATCTTTTTTAAGGTTATCTGTGCAAATTAGGGGAAGCAATTAAGAGGTTAGCTTCCACGTTGCACTTGGAAAAGGTCTTTTCCTTTGGTTTTCAGAAACCGCAAGCGTCGCATTTGCATTCCCCCACTACAATTGTTTTCGGCACAGTTTTCACCAGGCTATAACAGTGCAAGCTTGTCTGTTTGAATTTGGGAATGGAAGAATAAAAGAAGATCAAAGGATCATTTAGCTCAACTTTTTTATACTCAAAATAAAATGAGATGAAACAGAAAAGAACAGCAGATTAGCAGGCAGAGAAGAGAGAAATGGGACGCCCCTCGGGGCCGATCAATAGCTCTGTGCTGATAAGAGAGCTTGTGCCTGAAGGCTGGCTTTTCTTCCCAGCGCTTTTTGTTCCTTCCCCTGGGCAATTTAGGCCCAATTGTTCAGGATTATAGAAGCTTCTCCCTTTGGCATTAAAAGGTGGATCTTTGCAGGTGCGGACAGAGTGATGTAACATAGATGTGGATTCATTAGGGAATTCCCATGAAAAGGGTCATTATTTAGAATAGAGTTACAGAGAAACTCTTGGAATAAACTTTTATTTTTTTTTGTTGATGAATCATAAAAAACCTGCATGATGACTTAGAAATTGCAAAATACCCATGAAGCAACAATCTCTCCATTTTGCGGTATAAACACAATTTTTGTGTGTACAAAGTGAAATCTCTTTAGCATCTTTCCATGAGTAATAAAAGCATAGTCCACCCAGACTGTGTCTCATTAGTCAGGTTGTGTCAGGGTGTAATGGGAGGAATTTATCTGTGAAATTTCTTAAATCCTTTCTGGGGAAACATCTCAGCGGTCATAGTGGTGAGTCACTGACCCTTAAGGTTGTTTTTTTTTCTCTTTATCCCAATATTCTTGTTATGAGTTATCCCTCTCAGTAAGCAGGGAGTCC
Source organism: Oryzias melastigma (assembly GCF_002922805.2). NCBI lineage: Eukaryota > Metazoa > Chordata > Actinopteri > Beloniformes > Adrianichthyidae > Oryzias > Oryzias melastigma. Next base: position 10,798,279 of record NC_050531.1, on the reverse strand, counting down.
CCATGGTTAATCCTAAACAATATTTAGATAGTTTTTCATCTATGGTGGTGGAATGAGACGGCATCACTTTGGAATGAATGTATGTTCCACAGAAAGAGTCCATTCCTTCCTTACATGGGTTGCATTTCTCTATCCATGATGACAAGTTAAGGCGTCATACTTTCTCCTGTTGTTCAGTTGATGTGTCATGTTACTTGTAAGGCATTCTTGACCTGTGAAAACAGTCTTTTATTTTAATATCCAGACTATTTTTAAACACTTTGGTGTACAAAGTCATGCATTGTGATTCATTTTAAAGCTTTTTCACCAACTTTTGCAAAGGGGATGGACAGTGGTTGAGGTAACACTATCCATTGACTTTTATCAGGGGGCTTTCCTGATTAAATAGCCTTGATGACATTGGGTGGGAAATGCCAAAAGCGTTTCACACCTTTATTTAATTCATTTTACTTTAAAAGGCAAACTTTCTGGACACATCACACTGCATGAAGATGTAAACTGACTGGTTCCACTTGTCTTTTGATTATAATGTACTGCCTTCACCTTTCACTACATCACATATACTAGCAACAAGGTGATTTTTTGTTGTTGTTTTTTTTTAGATTGAGAGCATGTGTAGACTTTTATTTTTTCTTTGAAACTTGGCTTTTAGGTTGTTTTATTACTGATTAATTTCATTTTTTCATTATATTTGGTTTTCTTTTGTAGATGATGAGGCACAAGACTGAATCCGACTAGAAAGATCATGCAGTTCCAACTGCTCCTCATTTAGGGGCAGTACTGGCTCAATCAGGGTGGGGAAAAAAAGCATTAAGAAGGAAACTGGCTAGTCCTTTGGTTATCCTATAGTAGTAGACCCCTGGTTCTCCTCTCCACATGAGATGATTTCTAACCCCTACCCTAACTCTTCTTCACATCTATTTAGACCCATGCTGTCGAAAGTTGCCTTTTTGTTTCTGCTTCCTGGTCCTTTGAAAGTTTTTGTTCAAACTGAAGTGCACCACACCAGAGTGGTTTAGCAAATGAATTAAAGGTGTATTCGGACTAGAAATGAATGTTGGTCTGGACCAAATCCGCTTAATTTTGTCTGGATCAAGTCCTGAACTTTGCATTTGGTCCTTATTCAGACTGCCATCCAGGCGACTTTTCTGTTCCGGGCAAACATGACTAAAGATCTCTACAGTCATTGGCCAGGAATGATGAGCACATGGCAAAGCAATGAAAGAAAGGACTAATGAAAGTCCTAAGCTTGTCGAGACAGAGTTCACCTATTCAAACTTTATATTTTGCTGACCAATTTTGAACGTCTGTATTAACGTTGGATACAACCCTTCCTTTTGTTGCTTTGGTGCGTTGGAGGCAAGCTGCAAGTCTGTTACTGAGGAGATGTTGGCTATGAAAGTTCTCTGATAAGTATTGACATATTGATTGTCGGCAAAACAGTGTTAGAAGCAATGTGTGTAACATTAAAAGTTGTGTTATGTTGTCAAAGTCATCTGACAAAATTTGAATTAGTCGCTGTATCTCGTTTGGCTCATGGGTTCCTTTGTTCTTTTGTTGTTTACATCCCGTAAGGCCCTGGCTACTGTGGCCATTTTTATCCAGTTGTTCCACTCCGAGCATGGAGCCTATTCAGGCTGAGGAAACTCAGACTGAACCAGAACTCAGTCCAATTGAAAATGAACGGAGACCACCTCAAAAAATGGGTCAGTGAGTGGTTCCTGGTCCCGGACCAGAGTTGGACTTCACGTGACCCAAATGTGTCCAGTCTGAATACACCCTCAGTTTTTCATTCCAAAGTTAACTAGGGATCACTTCTTGCACAAGAGTTTGGTGAGCTTTTGTAATAAGTGGACTATCTTAGGAAATGACACCTGGTCTTAATCAAACCTGAAGGTGTAGATGCACTCTCAATTCTTTGCTTTACCTTCACTTTTTGTGCACTAAAGAGTCCCTTTACATTTGCAGTGTCACTGAACTAAGCCAGGGTTCATTTTCAAGTGAATGAAATCCTTTGTGCCCATCTTTATTCCACATAGAAGTTGAATTTTGACAGGCCACACTCTGGTATTCTTTTAGATCATCAAAAGTATACGTCTTGTTGCGCTTCCCACACAATATATCTGTTCTTATTTTTTTGGATGCTCTGCTGACAAAGCAGAAGTAAGGTATGCTGAGGTGCTTCTGCCCCTCACCCTCTGCCCATATGTTTTGTGTTACGCCATAGGAGGTGCCATGCTCAGCAGCTCAGTGGTGGGGAGAGATAAAGCACTCCTCTTCGACCCAAATGACGCATGACATGGCGCTTCGCCCCAGGCCCTTATTTATGGCTTCCCATGTCAGCGAAGACTTGCTCCCCTGGGGAGCCCCTCACCCCACTAACTTACCACAACCATCTATTGGTGCTGGTGCTATTCCTGGGAGACACACAAATGAAAACACCATACATTATATGAATTATGATCCCCCCATGATGTGAAGGCATGCGCTCATAACTTGCACGTGCACGGGAATCTTAATTGGATTCCTCAGAGTTTATTTAACAGTAACTTCCAGTACCTACGCTGTTGCACAAGAAGTGGAGCGGCACAAATCAAGTGGAACTTCAGAGGAATTAACGTCAAGTCAGGCTAAAGCTCAGCCTTTGCCAGGCACACACTGCCTCTTTATCCATGCCTGTGATGTGGAAGAGGATGTGAAATCTGGAGAGAGAGTGAGGAAGAGATTTGGAAAGAAGATCAGAATACGTTTTCTCTGTAGTTACTCGAGAATCCATGTACATATCACACCGCATTAACAAATAGAAGCATACACTGCCAGCACTCATGCACACACAGGTGTTCTCTGCGAGCTGTCCGGGAATGTTCCAGTGATCCCTGTCCAGGGTTTTGATGTGGGCAGCAGGAACAGAAAAGAATTCAGTGGAAACTTAGGCAGAGTGATGAGAAAACCTACAACTGAAAGGCCCAAAAAAAAAATAGAGAAATTCTGTAAATTCATTCAAAAAGAAGGCTTGAAGTGATGTGGGAACAACAGGGTTAATAGATGAAAAAATGGCCCTCAGTTTCTTTTCTCTTCTATCTCATATTACATTTGGCTTTGACAGGGCTGCGCTAAAGAGAGTCCTGTCGAAGGCTTATGCGGCCTTTTGAAGACTGAACAAGCCCTCTCCAGCATAACATACCCACCCTCAGAACTTCTCCGACAACAGGGCACTCATTTTTCCAACTTTCTGAGTCGTTCCTCCTAAAATGTCCCCGTTTGAAATCCATTCCCTCTATTGTTTAGTCTAGTGCTTGTCCTTAGATCATCCTCATAAGCAGCTGTCCTGCATCCCCTTCATGTTTTCATAGTCCCTGCCTTGTAGCAGCTTGAAAGCAGCCACCCAACAATAGAGATTTTTCTTTTTTTTTTTTTTTTTGCAAATTTACAATCAAACTGTGAGCACGTTTTCCCAAAAAAAGGATGAGTGGTCATTGTTCAGTTGGAAAAACAGAAGAAAGCAGTTTGGGTTACAGCACATCCTCTCCATTGTTTTCTCAAGTTTTTGAGTGAAAACAGTCATATTTGTGAAACTGTTGTGGTTGTGTGTTAAAGTTAGAGTTAATTGCTTGATGTAGGGAAGAAGATCTTTTTTAATAAAACCCCTGTAAAGAATGTATGTTTTTCAAATATCCAAAAAAAAACATGAAAAAATATAATTTACCAATACCATTTTCATGTTAGTTTGTACGGTCAAATAACAAAAAAATAATCCTTACATGTTTGCGCATTTCTTTCTTAATTCACTTGCAGTGTAGTTGACTGATTTTCGCCCAAATACATGAAATCTGTTAACTGAGGAATTTAATTTTCCTAAATTTTGACAGTGATTCATTTAGGGTCAAAGCACATTAAAGGATTACTAACGAAGCTTTTGGCTCTTTTGACTGAGAGTTCAGATTTAATGCTAAACAGGTCGAGTTTTAGTTGTTTTCTTTCACTGGTGATGACTGCTATGAAAAAAGGACTTTTAATCAATAGATTTTAAGGTTTCATTTCTACTTCAGGCAAATCCTTTACCCTTTAAGGATTTTTAGTAGTGAGAGCTGATACACATGTCTGAGTTGTCAGGTCTCTGTGATCCAAAGATCCATCAGATCCATCAGGATGATGCTGCAGACTCCTGGGGGACCGAGCTTTTGTTTGGCTTAGCCGCTGATGGAGGCGAAGCCTCTGTCAGGGAAACCATTAGGTTCGCAGCAGGCCCAGAAAAATGAGCCGACCTTGTCACTCCGCATCAGGAGCTCGACCACGGCACCTTCATGGGCCCGTCAAATTCGACCACCGTTTGACGGAGCCTTTGAACTCGAAACAACTAGGTGGATAGATGGGTAGGCCCGTGTGTGGAGCGGCCATTAGGGGTGTGTTAGGCTCGCTGCCAATCTTGGATTAATAACGACTGCTGAATTGTTATCTGAAGTAAGGACAAAGAAAAGGGATAAGTGAGGACAGAGCAGTTGGTGCTGTGTGAGGCTGAGACTGTGGGTACCTTTGAAGACAGAAAGGCATCATGGGTTTTAGTGATACAGAGTCAAGAAATATTTGAACTTGGTACATTTTCATTGCTTGTCGTGCTCCAAATAAAAACCCATTTAATGGTATTTTGTAGGCTTGTCATGGCTAGAATAGTAAAAGAGAAAAAAACTAAAATATTTCTTTTTTAATACTTCATCCATTTTATTCAGTTCCTTAATGTGGTACAGGTTAAAAATCAATTCAGACGATTCATTAATTCTTCAGTAATAAAGTCCTTGATTATTTTCAAAGTATTTAACCCTGGAAAACTTTCTCTATAAAAACTTATACCATCACTTTTGCCGTGTAATTTTTACCCAATATAATATACCTAATAAAAAGTATATGTCATTAAAAAAATAGATCAAAATGTGACAACACATGATAAATTGGAGTAGTTTTCTTTCATTTTCAACTGTGGTTTATATAACAAAATGGAAAAATAAAAAAATCAGAAGATCCTAAAAACATGCTTGAAAATTACTGAAAAAATAGGAATTTGAGAAGAAAACAATTACTAAGAAATAAGAATAATAATGGAGACTTGGTTTTTGGTCCACCCATTCCTGGGACATATAAGATTTTACTCAAGGATCCATGATATTAAAAAAAAGTAACATATCTATAACATATTGAAAATTATGCTTTTGCATAAGTGAAAATGACCTGGCAATAGTGCTCTAGGCTTAAGTACAATGTTTTGTTTTGCTTTCTAATTTAAAACTGTAATGCATTATTTCAAATGTATTAATATAACTTTTTATTGTATTAGAGATAATAGAAATAATATGACACCATTGTTCTTTTTAGGTAAAAGCATTTCTAAAAGCAACAAATAAATATGACAAACTTACCTTTCTTCTACTGAAAGCTGAGAAAGTATGATAGTATCTTTTCAAGTAAAACTCTAAAAAGTATTTACTAGTTAATAGAATCCTTACTCTTTTTTTAGGCTCATCATTAGTCGTCTTTTTGTTAGAAACCTGGCATGATCTGTCCTTATCGCCTTCTAACCCACATCTCCGTCTTTTTGTTGCATGACAGAGATTGAACACCTCCACCTTGCTCCTTCTGACTTTAGACTAAACAAACTCTCCGAGTGTTGATGCATCGGTGTAGCCGCGGCCTCTAACGATGGCCAACTTATCACATTAAAAAAATAATTATTTCACAGCCTGCTTTTCCTACAGATAGGCTTTGTATTTGTGTTAGGTTTCGCGTCCTTCACGATGCTGCCGGGCTTTTATGCCTGCCTGTCGTATATCAGCAACGCTGCCACTGTCGAGATCCTGATTTATGACTGTTTATCTCCAGCCCCTACACTACCACCACTCCCCCACCTACTCCAACAGATGGTCACTGGGTATTTATTCAGGGAGATAAAAGGTGTCAAACTGATTAAATAAATACAACAAACAAGATTTTTATAGGAAACGTGGCTGCAATTATAATTTATTGTCTGGAGAGGAAAACTCAAGATTTGCCAACACTCATCAAGTGTGAAAGTAATAAAATATTTCTTTTATGAGTTTTCTTCATTCATTTTTAGATTTATTAAATATCTCACTACTATACATTTGTCTTTTTTTGTATTCTAAAAAAATGTCCTCAATTTGGTGGATTTTTGAATAGTAAAAAATATAACTGCAATTCATTCCCGTGTTTATCGTGTTCTCTTGGATTGTTACCTTGAATCTTGTCAAGTATAATCAGCCTCCACATCTTGCTGGGTGTCAAAGCTTAAAAAAAAAGCGCACGTGGCACTATAAATCGTCTGGTGAGATATTTTGTGAGGCTTGAGTTACCTGTTTTAAAAGTTTTTTGAGACAGAATTTAGATAGTAACCTTGAAAAATATTTTCTATATTAATATTTAGTCTTTTTTTAAGCATTACTCTTCTTTTTTCCTTTTTTTCCTCAATTTGATGGATACAAACCAGGTTTTGACCCTTGCACCTGTCAGTCATATATTACGAATCCTGGTTTATGTTTCCCCAAGTCTGAAGTTAAAAGCTGTGAAAATGAATTTGGACACAAGTGGAAAAAATGATTTTAGCATCCTTCTTTGCTTATAGCATACCAATGAGAAACAAGGAAGTAGCAGAATCTTTTCACTATTAAAGCATGACATCACAAATCTGCTTTAAAGTAGAGACATAGAAAAGCCTATATGACTATAAACTATAACAGATAAAATACACATGTTGGAACAGTTTAACATGTGCATTATAGTAAATCACCCTATTTTCATGTTTTGCTAAATTTGTCTCAATGCACAAAAGCAATGGTGCAAATTATTTTTCTTATTCATTGTCTGATGTAATATGCATGTAAAATGTTAACTTCAAATGTTTTTTTATGATGACGCTTGATTACTGGTGTGGTCGTGAATGTTTTAAGTCCTAAAGAGTACATCTGTTTTTTTTTTTTGTTTTTTTATATACAGCAGGACCATCGATAGATATTCACCTCGCTGATAATCTCTGATGCCATTTATACAATTCCTGGGGGGCACGCAGGAAGCCTGAAGTGGCTTGACCATATTCCGAAGAAGGGTGATTTAGGGGACAAATTAAAGGTAGAAACTTTACATCTACCCATGGGTCTGCTCATCTGCCAGTCAAGCCAAAAAAAAACCTCAAATAAATAAATCAAAACACCTCATGAATAGAAAAACAAACAGAAATGAGATTCTATGTAATTATATTTTTGGTGTAAAGTTTTTCAGACTTTTCAAGCTGTAATTTTGAAATCTGCCTCCAGTGGTCTTTTAAGGAACTGCGACATTTGGAACTTAATAATTAAAGAGGGGAATTAGAAGGTTAAAAAATAGTTTTAGTAGAATAAGAACTTTCTTGGTTACAAAGCAACAGTGTCTCCAACCTGGAAGCATCTTTCAGCATCTCATTTGTTAAATAAACTGAGATGAAACCAATGTGCTCCATTTTCTTTATAGCATTTTTTAAATTAGATAATTAACAAATTAACCTCCAGCAGCCTGTTCATCATAGTAAAGGTAGTTTGTACAATGTTTTACACATTTGTGATGCAAGATTTCTGTTCAGATGTTTCTTCTTTCAAAAGTGTAGTTTTTTTTTAGATTGATGACACTGTGATTTTTTTGTACACTTTTTACTAGGAGAACAACCACCATGTATTTATTTTTTTCTTAAGAAAAAAAGACTGGTTTAGGCTTTGCTTTAAAGTGACTTCACTTTGGCTGATAAAACAACACTAATTTTAATGACTAGATTTGTTGGATTGGTCTGAAAACCCCTTCCTTATATGGTTACGAGTCAACGCTTGTGCTGGAAGTGACCAGGGAATGTTCTAACCGAGAATGCCTTTCTACTTGTAGGGAAATTGTGTTCTAGTAACCCTAAGCAAAGTACAAAAGAAAATAAATAAATCAAATTAAAAAAAAATCATGAGTGGATATGTTTGGTTTTTTTTTTCCTCGTGTAAACTTTACATATGCCTTTACCTTAAACCTGTAACTTATTTTTCTATTGCCTCCCTTTGAAGTCACAATTTAATGTTTTTGTACATAAAATCGAATTATGTGACCTTTTGTCCCTTTTTCCAAAGATAAGTATGCTCTGCAATATCTTTCACCTGAGTAAAAATCAATAATAAAAAAGGAAAAACTACATTTTCGAGCATGGTGGAAGAAGATTCATAATATGGGCCTTGTGGGCCACCCAAAGAAACTGTGACCTGTGGGCCCAAGTATTCTTGAGAGAAATATGAGACCTGAAACCTCAGTACAGGAAAACAATGTCTATTACTTTCCACATGACTATATATATTCCCCAGCTACGTATTCTACCCACAAAGATGTCAAACATATGTGAAACAAATCTTTGGGAAGAAGAAAGATCTGTGGTATGGCTCGGATTAGACAAAACAACTTGGCGTTTTGAGTTTGTTAGCGACGGTCCCACTCCATCCAGGGGTAAATTAGCACTTGGGGTTTCATCTCATTGTTTCAAACGTCTGGAAAAGTTGACTGTGGGCTGGCAAGGCTTTCACCAATCACCTTACGTAGTTTGTGTGTCTACATTTTCCTCATATGTGTTATGTTATGATAACATTCTGGACCCTTCTAACATCTCTGGGAGCCCCTCTAGTTGGCACACACTGTCAGGGAATGAGTAGGAAGGAAATCACATCATGGGATTCTGGATCCAACCTTGAAAGACTGGATATTTTTTTTCTTTAACAGCACATGGCTGATTGTGATTTTGACTTAGCCACCCACTATGATCCAAAATGTGTTTTTTTTGTGTGTGTTTTTAACATTTTTTTGCAGCATTGGATGGAGAATATATACTGTATATATAATTTATAGAAAATTACACATAAAACTGAATTTTTGAGTATTTCTCTATTCAAATTGTTGTGAATCAGAACCAGATGCAGAAACGCTATTGGAAAAAGCTTGTAGTTGTGATGTCCAAGCTAGGATAAGCCGCAAACTCCACGTTCAGCTCCATTCTGATGCATCCACTTGCAGACACATAGATCCATACATATCTTTGTTTTTCTTGTCCGAGCTGGCAAAACTGAGCTTCAAAACTGTACAGCTGGATAGCTCCAATATTGTTCGCCATTTTTGTTGTACCGGGATTGTTAGGTTGGGATTGTGAGGGGCTGTAAGCTAGCGGGACAGCATGTAGACAAATGGATGGGAAGGAGACAGACTACTGTCTTGACCACAACAACACAGAGGCAAAGTTCTAATGAATTACTGCCGCCCTGCAGAAATTATGTCTTTGGAAACAACACAGATTTGGGGATTTTGGCTAAAAACAGCTAAATTATTAGTAAAGCCTCGTTTCCACTGAGCAGTAAAGTATGAGAAGAATATATGGGATGGCCCAATTGATTCTGGCGAGCGTTTCCACTCAGTTAAGTTTCTCTTCCACTGAGCGGTTTGTTTTCACAGCGCATGCGTGGTGACCAATAGTGTGTCATTGGGTCTTTGTATTGCTACAACTAGAACGGCAACAACAATGGAGGTCATCCAACAGCTCATCTTTTTAGTGTTTTACTTCCGGTACATCGTGTTTAACAGAATTTTATGTTGTCTGAAAGAAGATTGTGGGCGGATAAGATGAATACTGCCATAAAGAGAAAAACTGAATTGCTAACTTAGCGCTATACTGGTGCTTTCTAATGTCGTCATCACTTTCTGCCAATCAGCGGGGGCAACAGTGACTCCGCCCTAACCGTACCGTTCTATTTTTCTATGGACCAACAACGGATGGGGGCGTTGAAGTTGCACGGGTCGTAACTGTTTAATGGATTCATGGAAACGCTCAAAATACTGTATCGAACCAGAGCGTACCGTACTGGACTGCCCAGTGGAAACGAGGCTTATAAGACCACTAAGAACTCTTGAAATGGATCAATCGATGATCGGAGTGAAACTTTAAGAATCCATTCAAACATATTGAACAGAGGTTAAATGAATAGCCTCATCTCTTTTCAAGTTGAGTTTTTTTATGTCATTGGAAGCACAATTGTTGCTGGTTCTGACTTGGTGTGCGGCATACGAATTTAGATGGATGTAGGAAAAGGTGGAGCAGCCAAAATATAAAGGTGGAAGCGTTATCCATTAACATTAGATAAACAGTTAGAGGAGAGAAACCAAAAACAACAAAGAGTGAAGGGAAAGTGTCCTGCTGGCATCAGGTTTCCCAGAGTAAGTGTTATTTGAAAAGCAGCTGAAGGGTGACACTCATTCTCTTCCCACCCTATCTCCCGCTTTCCCTCCCTCCTCTCTCATACGACCATCTGTTGTTCCCTCTCTTCTCAGGCTGCTCTAAGTGCCTTGAAACAGCTGTCGGAGCAGGGACTGGACCCGGTGGATGGCCCCATCAAGGTGCAGTAGGAAACGAACGCTGTCCAACTCAGAGGCCACCCCTCAACTCCTGTCATTGTTGAACCCCGAGGTGTCGCTTTGGCTTAAATCTCTGCCATTAATGCTGGCTTGTCATCAGCTACCTCCCTTCCCACACATTCGTCCACCACTTCCGCTCGTTTTTTCCTCCATAGGAAAGCAGTGGTGGGCGTCTACATTTACATGCGCTCTGCTCCCGTCGGTGCGTCATATTTTGCATGATAGCTATCGCCCGTAAGGCTCAATCAAAACAGACATGAGGGGTTTCTCCTGGTGCCTCTTCCCATGACAAGGAAGGGAGGGGGTGAAGAAGGAAAGACCGGGAAGTATAATAGGAAAAAAAATAAAAAGAAAAGCTGTGTGGAAACAAGGGAGGAGATTAAGTATCGTGGACTGTTTTCATAGTAGGTGTGCCCAGGGAATGGTGTCTCCTTTAGGGCAAAGTAGAAAAAGAAAAATGACCACATTGTTATAACAGCCTGTCAAAAGAAATGAGGGGTCAACATGGCAAAAATTATACTTTTACCTGAGGGGTTAATCTCTTCTCTTGCTCACGTTTGGCCTCTTGTGCAATTTAAAACTCCACCAACTCAGTGACAGAAAAAAGTCGCAGTTGATCTGATAACATGGATTGAGGTCAAGGACTTGTTAAGTGTCTAAAGACAAAGATGCGAGTTTGTAAACCTCTCTGGGAGCTTTCTTCTCTTGAGGGATTACTCATTTTTAAAGAATTTTTCCCTAAAGCCTGAGTGAATCCTTGAAGTCCTCCCCAAAAACCCCCAGAAAACAAATTACCCAGATAGGGAGTGATCATTTGCAACATTGCTAAAGTCACTGAGTAAATCCCCCCCAATCTAACACAGTTTAATTTATCTTTTCAGACCACTGAACCATGCGGAAGGGAGGACGGACATTAAACAGACTAACTCAGGCACCACCACTCAGGTCTGCAAGGATTCAAAGGCTGTCGTCGAGGAGCTGACAACCCCAAACCTTTCCTTCATCGTACCCCAACTCTTGCACCCTACACCCCAGCTATCCACTCGCTCCCAGTCCCCTTTACCCTCAGTCTTAGACCACGATTGCCACTGTTTCCTGCTAAACCTGTAACCATGCAATAGGGTGGATGTGCACCGAGAAATAACAGAGTATATAAACCAATACCTGAGTCTATGTGAAGACAACGCTATCTTAACACGTTTGTTGATGATTTCCGCTGAAATTTAGATGACAACACGGACAGATGAAGTACAAACTATTAAGAAAATTGCATGGTACTGTGTGAAATCAAGAAAAATCCAAAGTGATACACTACATAGACCATTGTCCCTTTGGATAAACGTTGGTATGGTTAAAACAAATATGTACATCATGTCATTGAAATACAAAAAGAAACATATTAGGGAAGGATAAACTTGCATACAGTAGCTTATGTTTCCGGGGTATTATGTTTCCTTTTTTTTATTTTTTTTATTTTATTAATCTAACAATGCTTGAGTACTGTATTTAAAATTAACCAATGCCAGTGCTGTGAAAGTTGTAGTTGTTGTCTTCATATATAGTCACCCAGCTTACCCTGTATGCTGTCTGGAAAAAGAAAAAAAAAAGAGTTCATCTATCTATATGGATGTGTATGACTTTCATAAGACTATCATATTCTGAGAAATGACACAAAAATGTGGACAAAAAAGTCGTGTTAGCAGTAATCAGTAAAAGTGTTGGCCACCCAGGAAGGTTGATGCAGCCTCTCCTTCCTTTGGGGTCGACCCGTCCCGTTTTAATATGAAGTCACACTGGCATAAATTCACTGGAGCATCACCTGAACAGCAGCAAAGGGGCCACCTTGTTGTGCTTTTTTTTTTTTTTTTTTTAAACCTAAAGAAGGCCTGTTCTGATTGACTGAAGCGAAATGTAGGTACACATTCTCTAATGCCAGTAACTTTTAACTTTAAGAGTCCAAACTCCAAAGTTTTATACAGGCTGCATGTTCTCCAGTGAATGGGAACCCTCTCCGTTTCAGTGATTTTGTGTCAGTGGATCCTCTCTGCCCCCCCTTCTCCCCTCAGTTTCGTCGATCACATCTACACCCATTGTGTGTGTTGTATTGACCTGCCAAGGCATCAACTGGGTGTTTTTAATGCCTGTGTTTCTGGAGTGTTCCCCTTTTAGTGGAGGGAGTCTGCAGCATATCAGCGGACTCTCTCGGCTAAAACGCTTCTTTGGATCACTTTGTCCACTGATATGGAGGGTGTGTCTTCTTCTTCTCTGTGATTTCAATGAGGACTCCAGCTATTTCTGTGGATAACACACAGTAAAACCACCTGAGTTAATGTGGGAACAAGTCTGTTGTGTCTTCTTTGATTCTTTTAAATTCACAAACACGTGTCAGACACACAAATTCTTCCAACATCCGTTTCATCTTTTGAAAGTTATATATCAAACCTATTTTGGGCATATATTCATAAATTGGATAGAAATTAAATAAAAATATATAGACACAAACAAACACTTATAAGTATATACATACATTATTATTATTAATATTATTAAAGACATATATACATTTGTACGTACAATATACAAATTGCACAGAATCCATTAGTATTTGTAAAATTTTGAGTGATTTTACATCTACAGACTGTCAAATTTGTATTTTGGAAATAAAAAAATATTTACTTGCCCCTTTTTTAAGCGTAAGAATGGTATTTTAAGTTTGCCCAGAAGTAAAATTCAAGTCAAGGTTTAGGAAAAAAATTGCAAAGTTACAGTTAAACGATAAAAGAAAAATTGCTTTTAGATTCCTATTGTGATGTTTTATTTTAGAAATTCACATATCAGGATTTGAAGTTCTGTATCTTTTTGTGAAACTGAAGTTGCAAGAGCTAAAAATGAACTGAATCAATTGACTTACTTGATATTATAAATCTGTGTTATTCTATGAATGGTCAATTCAAATATAGCAGATAAAATCTATTCATCCATTTTCTTAAATCGCTATATCCCTTTTGGATCACGGGTTACCGGAGCCTGCTTCGGCTGTTGTTGAGCGATGGTGGGGTACCCCCTGAACAGGTCACCAGTCACAGGGCTCACAATCACTGCCACACACACTCATTTAGATTTATAGGGGGATCCAAATCAAGGTGTCAAGGGCCGGTGTCTTCCAACCAACCTGCTGTTGAAGCTCCTTATTGGCTAAAAACACCTGATCCAGGTAATTAACAGCAGGTAAGGCAGGGTTTCTGGAAAACCAGCAAGAGGCTGGCCCTCGAGGACTGGATTTGGACACCCCTGCATTAGAGTAAGCATTTTGAAGCATGGTTTTGGACTGTGGGAGGAAGCCAGAGAGACCCCACACATGAGAACATGCCAACTACAAAGGTCCCAGCTGGGATTTCTAACCGGAATCCACAAGTGGTTATATTTGCATTTATAAAATAACAGCAATAAATATAAAATCGATATTGATGTGTATAACATGTGAGTAATATTAACAGTTCCTTTCATAATATTAACAATATTAGATTGACTAAATAAGGGTCACTAGAGAAGAAGAGTTTTTCATGAAGTGCAAAACACTTAAAGGCAAAAACTAAAAAAGTGCCATAAAGTATTTTAAAAAGAAAAACATTTGGACAGACATTTCTCAAATCATCCCAAATAATTAAATATATGTATTATTATATATCTAATTATTTGGGAAGCTCATGATGAGAGGATGTGTTTTGGAGGTTGTATCATAGTTTGAGTCTAAGCAGAGCTCGATCTTAGAAGTGAATACACTTCCTTTGCTACCAGGCCAAAGTAGATAGATTTTTTTTTAGACAGAAATTCAGAATTTTTATCAAAACAAGGGTCTTTTACTGTCTTAAGATTCAATTTTTGCAGTGTTCCCCCACGCTGTATTTAAATTTAATAGAAGACCTCTTTTTTTCGTCCATCCTCCCATCTGCTTTTCTCAATTCCTCACGCAACTTGACCACATGTGCTGTCCACCGGTCTTTAAATTGTTGTGTCACCGAACCTTCTCTTCTCTCCCCCATTAGCGAGATGGATGATCTGGTGGGACAGCAGCAATCTAATGCAACTGCACTGACTAATGGACTGAGCTGGCAGCTACATCTGCTCACCACCGAGAAGCACAGAGGCTGTTCACGTGCATTAGCAGCAGATCTCTATTCCAGAAGCTTGTTCAGGTAGTGCTTGACCAGCTTGAAGCCATGTTAGGCCTCTGATGAATTACCTGTCTCTGACAAGCGTGTATGAGAAGTGAACCTTTGTGCCCAAAATGGAAGAAAATCAATGGGACAGTGAAGCGTGTCTGTACCATGCAAAAGCAAACGCCAGTGCCATTGATTTTCCATCTGAATTATGGGCCATTGACCTGCTCTGAAGTCCTCATAATTATTGCAAGATTAAAATAAGGAGACATAAGCCTATAAATGCTAATCAAAGTCAAAAGAAAGGTTTGAACCATAATCTTGATAGTTTTATTTGGATATGAGCGTTTTGGAGAGAACTTCCAGGATTACATAAAAGCCTGTTTCACAAAAGGCTCATTTTGGACTCCTATCAGTGGCTGGAAGTGGCTTCACCCAGTGCTGATAGCTTCTTTCACAGAAGGATAAAAACTGTCAGCAGATCTCTCTTTCATATTAGAAAAAAAAAAAAATTCTGCCACAAAGCAACTTTATCCAGCCATGGTTAGTCACGGCAGAGGAGTTTTGACATCTCGAGTCCTCTGAGGAGGTTTGAGGGGAGCTCCTCATCGAGGCTATAAACCCTCTGACAAAGAGACCAGTATCTGCTATCACACAGACAAATGTGAGGAGACACACTCAACATCCGCAAGTCATTTAACAGCTTAAATGTTTTCTGACTTTCATTAATTTATTATTCAGTCAGAGAGCTCCGTCAAATCTCACCTGTCATTAGTTCATTTTAGCCTAAAAAACCCAAACTTCAAAGAAAATTGTAAAATCGCAAAGAGATTACATAATTTGTACAAATAAATCGCAAATTAAATTTTTAAATTAAACCGAGTTTGAGATAAAATAACCAAAAAGTTCCTTTTAAACATCTGCATAGTTTTTTATGTTATTTATGTACTATTTTACAAAAGTATGTAGTACCAAAATAAAACATAAAAGGTTAACTCTCCAAGCTCAGTAACACCTATAAATGTGATATCAGATAACTTTTTTCGTTGCTGTGGATACAAAACATGAAATAATGAAAAGTAGAGATTCAGCTCAGGGCCAGAGTCCCATTATGATGGACTGAAACAAAGTGAATAGCTGTTCTGTTAGTGAAAATATAAAAAAAAGAAAGCTCCATTTGGAAAATTGTGGAAATAACCTCCTTGAGGCTAAAAAATTACAATTCAGCTTGCTAAAAATCAAAACTTGCACTTAACAAAATGTCTTGATTTAATTAGCAATATTAAATCAAGCAAAGGAAGTCTCACAACTGTTTGAAAAAAAAAAAAAAAAACTTGAATCAGGCAGAAGTAAAAAGTGTATTTCTGGAAGCTTTTTTTTAGATTAGATCCCAAATGCTAAAACAACAGCACATTGCAGTACAGTGCCCTTTCTGATTTTCTTTAAAGAAAATTAAAATGAGTTAATGTTTAGGCAAAAAACACTAGGCTTGGTGTGAGTTTTAATTTATCATGGGTTAAATTTTTCAGCTTGAGAAAACCATATTTTCTTGATTTTGTCCATCTTTCACACAGAAGGAAATCTGATTTTCTGACCTGAAATTCAGCTCCAGCTCTGCACAAAAACAGCTCAGCAGCTTGAACACGTGAGTTCAGATCTGGCTCATGACATCTTTGCTGACATCAATTAGGAAATTAGTATTCCTTCTTGTTTTCCTCCCTGAAAGTAAAAGGTCAACTCTACAACAAGTTCAGTAAAAATGTTGAGAATGTCATTCTTCTACTCCCAGAACGACGCGCAGATGCAGCCCGTTTTTGGGTTGTTCACTTAAAAACTTTTATCCATTTTTTTTTTTTTTTTTTGTAGAAATGGAATGCTGATGTTTGAATTTCCTTTAAATACAGGACTTTCATTTGTCTTTTCAAAAAAATGCCCACAAAAGGGACTTGCTTTGAGCCTCTCAGCTAACACCCATATCTAAAGGCTGTCTGACTCACTGTGTGGCACAATATGGGAGGACAGTGACACCGATACTACTCGTCGTATAAACAAAAGGGCTGGGTGGGTGTTATCTTAACAGTGATATTCATCTGCAGTGTGGAAGATTCCCTTTTCCTGTCACTCATTCACAGCACAACCCAACCTGGTGTTTTAGGTATTTTCTGCTAAGTTTCAATTCCGTTTTTAAGCCTACAGCTGTATGGTTGCGCCCCAAGAGTGGCATTGCAAAAGAAACACACTGTAGAAAAGTAATAATCTAAATTGCTTTATTAATTTAAGTTAAGTAGAGACACTAAACATTGGAACCACACTTTCTCTGCTACTGGGCAGATTTTTGAAAATAACAAAAAAAAGAGCAAAATAAAAAAAAAAAGAAAAGAAAAGGCATGTTATAACATCCAACAAAAAGGGAAAAAAAACAAGAGGTAGAGAATTTAGGCATATCACTGAAGTAACGATGCCTAGTGGAATGTAATATAGTGTTGAAACTTTAAAAAAGTGTTGAACAGAGGAAAACAAAGCAGATGTGATGTTCACAACATTTAAACAGATACATTTAAAACTGGACAAGAGGAACCATCAAGGAAAGAGGGAGTACAAATACATTTCCCTTGACCAAACAGTGTCTGGACCGCGGTTTCAATCAGATTTTTAAAAAACTTAATTACATTAGGACCACAATTCTTGGAAAACAGGCACAAAAGAGAAATATAAATACAGATCTACTGGACTGATCCTCCAGCTATACATTCTGAATACGTCGCATGCCAATTCAGTCTAGAAAACCCAACTCCCTTGTGTACTTTTCATTTAAGAAGTTGGCTAAAGTAAAAATGGTTGAGTCCATAGACTCCTGTAAAGAGAAGTCAACTGGTGTTGGAAATACGCTAAACATTTCCAAAATAATAAAACAAAACAGTAATATAGTAAAATATTTATTTGTACTTCATGGCATTGGACTTATTGAGCCTCTGCGCTAGACACGTTGGACAATTGTGTTGCAATGATAACAAATCAAAGAACGCTAGCAGTGTAGAAAAAAAACATTTAAATTTACATTAGAAAAAAAATTAGAAATTACAGTGCATGTCTACAAAAATAAAAGTGGAAGATTACTGTTTGTACAGTAACATACTGTATATTTCCACAATGACTACATTACGTAAATAGTTAATTACTGGATACCTTTTGTATGATTTAAAAAACTAATGACAATATATAGATGATGGTTTTTTTTTAAACAAACAAAAAAAGTCAAATATATCTTTTGTGTAGTACACAGCTTTCTTTGTTCCAGCGGAACAATATGGTAAACCTTTGCATCTGCTCAATGCAAGTGCACCAGTCTAGATTCAGTCTTTTCATCTTCCCCCATTTTCATCCTCAGTGGTTGTTTCCTTGTGTCGGCAGCTTTAAATGCCCTTGTTTGCTAATGGCGCCTCTTAGATTCCATTCTTTGCCTCGTTGTTGTTCATCGCCTCCTTTCTCTGAGCTAGGAAAGGGTACATGCACTTGTCAGCACCCAGGAACCGATACATGCACACGATGGCCTCAAAGGGCAGGATGCTGAAGAAATAGGGCACAGATTGGTTATGTTATTTCGGTTCATTTGTTAAAAAGCAAAAAAATTGTTGCAATGGTGGTGTTGGAGGACGCTCACCTTTTCATGAAGTTAACCATGTACACAATGCGAGGAGTACAGACCATGGGCTGGTCTGTCAGGATGGCCCTCATGGCTTGTTTCACACAGAACTCTGGCTTCAGGGGAGGCAGGAAAGGCTCAATCTCCTTCCTGAACAAGATAAATATTTAATTAGGGCCAAAAATACAAGAAAATGTCATTAAATTTGATCAGAAAATCTAGTTACAACTAAATTAATTCTGCAACTGGAGGGTAAAAGCCTTTTTGTGCAGTTTTAGAAACTTAGTTTTACTTTTTTTCATAATAAAAGAAGCAATACCGGTGACAAAGAGCAGTGTGCAGCAACACTGATTACTCCTAAATGTAAAGGTTGGGAGAAGGGGGGCAATCAAGCCACCTGCAGACTGTAACCATCAAACAAAGTTAGGACTATTACAAGAGCAGCTTTTAGTGGGGGGGTGGGGGTGTAGGCCAGGTGCACCTGTTGTTGAAGTTTTCCCCTGGGAAAGAAAAGTGGCCCTCTTTGTTCAGGCAGAGTGTTGACTTATGGAATACAACTCACTTTATGGTAACTGTAACAACAAACCATCAGCCGCTGCTTTGTAGTTTAAATGGTGTTTTTGAAGTACTTCTATAATGCGAAGATTACAAGCATCAAACTCATCCCAGGTGGAAGAACTCACCAGGAATAAGGAAAATTGCTGAAACCGTTCTCTGGTTTGTGTGGAAACCTACCTTATCCTGCAACCTTTGAACAACTCTGTGTCGACCAGGTAAGGGCACACCAGAGTCATGCTGATGCCGTCCTTTTCGGAGACTTTAATCTCATGGCTCAGAGATTCATGGAACCCGATGGCACCAAACTTACTGGCGCAGTAATCCTAAAGGGAATAGTCGGAAAGAAAAACTTGTAAAATCTCCTGCCTGCACTCCAGGACCAGAAAACATCATCAAACATGCCCCTTAGGCTCTGAAGTTCCTCCTTGCTGTTAATGATACAGCCACAAAAGCCTGAGAGATCCTAAACACTGTTGCGCAGTTTCATTAGCATTCTCCTCCGATGCATCAGGAGGCTGCTACGTTAGGTGGGAAGGGTTTGATGTGGTTCGAGATGGAAGAAATCTTTCAAAAATAACCCAAGGAGGAAGAGAGCTTTGGTAAACACAGATGCATGTTCATAAACACAAGGAAAATAAAGAGACTCAGCCATGCAAACATGAAATATAATAATTTTAGTTCATATAAATTAATGTGCATGCCTGGAATATCTTCCAAGGGATTTAGGAGTCCAGGAGTTTATTCAGTCTATGAAGGGTGTCATTATAAAAACTTAAAGACCCACTCGATCATCTTTTGAGCTATTTTCAAAGCATTCCCAGTGTTTTTTTTAGTTATGATTATGCCATTTTAGGCAAAATATAAAAACCTGTCATTTTCTAGGACATAGTTTCTGCAGGGTTGCAAAATGTAATCAGAAATTTGCCTCCGAGTTGTCAGAGTTCTCTGTTAACATGCTCTCCCCCTAGCTTAAAGCCCCTCGCACCTCTGACCTAAAATTACTGGTGCAACGAAAATGGCGAGCAATATCACCTATCCAGCCGTACAGTTTTGAGCCAGTTGCCAGCTCGGATGAGAAAAACGAAGACATACATGGTTCTAATCATCTACATGTGGATACATCAGAATGGAGCAGAGCTGGGAGCTTTTGGCTTGTCAACCTCACATCTACAAGCTTTTTCCAACAAATGTCTTTCATCTGGTCCCTAATTCACAACAATTCAAATTAAGAAATACTCAGACTTGCAATTTTAATTTAATTTATAAAGGTCCTCCATCATCAGAAAATGCCCCAAGAACATGTTAAAAACAGAGTTGTCATCAGAGTGAGTCTTTAATGTATTCCAGGAAAATAAAAGCAGAAGCTTTAAGGACGAATAACCAAAAGTTGCTCATGGAAACTGTCAGTTACAAACAAAAAAGTGTTTTTCTAAAATGAGAAAGTGAATATTTTAAAGAAGGGGGGAGGCTACTCTTTAAATTTCTTTTGTGATTATGGAAATGTATACCCCCTACACCAAAATGTTTTATCATGTCCTAAAATAAAGATGAAAAAGTTCCCATTTTAATGGAAAACCAACTGAAAGTAGCTGTGGAGCGATTTCTGAGCGAGTACCAAGTTTTTCACAAAGCAGTGATGAAGATGTCTCTGTCCCTGGGGGAGCTGTCAGTTCATTTTGGCCCTGGGGCCAGCGCCCAACAGAGGCCCCACACTCCCGCTGCTGCTGATAGAGGAAACTATACCAGACTCCCAATGCTCATCTGTGTTCTTTAATTTAACAGGCGGAGGGACAACTAGAGAAAGGGGGCCTGGCCTCCCTGGTCTCAGTGTGCTAGCTGGCATGGCGACGGCTGTGGAGGAAAGCACTGGTTTTGGATGGTGGGAACGATGGGATGTGCATGTGTTGTGTATGATACCAACCTCCACTCCAGCTGTGCTGAATAAACCGAGGGAGCTGGCAACAGTTACAATGTGACCATGATTCAGCTCCAACATCTTGGGGAGAAACGCCTTGGTGGTCTAAAGGAAAGACAGAAGGGCAAGGGGGAGAGGGGGAAAAATATAGGGAAGGAAGGTTAGTTCACTTATGCAGTTTGTATGTGCCAAAGGTCTTTGATCCTCTCTGCCTTCCTCTTAGTAACTCCATGGTGATGCAGAGAGAAGTATTTGAATGAAAATTTAACAGGCATGGGGTGGATAAAAGGTTAAGAAACAGCTTAATTTCAAAATTAAACAGTTTTTGTCCAGAGAGTTTGCCATTTTCTCATAATTGAAACCAAACTTAGAACAGAAGAAAGAACATTAAAACTGATGGATAAAATGTTAAAGTTTGGAATCAAAGGATAAGTGTAATGCTGTATAAAAAAAGAAAATCTGTTTCCCACACTGATCTGGTGCCTGTCTTTGAGGCTCCCACTAAAGAGTTGGTGACAACACCAATCACAGGCCTCCACTCACTCACCATCTCCAACAATACAATTAAGCCTCTCATCTACCTTACAGCTTTGCGCAAAGCTCAAGCTACAGTCACTGGAACAATCTGAGAGATGATCCTCGATGAAAGAGTGTAACCTCTATGCCACGCAAGAGCCTGGGTGGTTCCATTGGCTCGTCCAATGAGAATTGGTGATATAAGGCATACAACTCAGAAATAAGAGTTTTAATCGTTTCTTTCATGGATCCTTTCCCAGCTTTGTCACTTAGGTGACTCTGGAGCCACCCAGCTTGAGCCAGTACAATGACAGGAACACTCTTTCACTGCGAGTTTTGCAATGGACTCACTTTGCTTCAGACAATCTTTCTGCCTTTGTAAAGAGTACATATCTACCACGGATTCAGGTCACGTTAACTCCATTAGTTCAGGTCCAATCTTGTTCCAAAACAAGACTTTCCAAAAATCTTGAGGATTTAATTTTGGCTACTCAAAAGCTATCTATTTGGAGGCTCTATTCCCTTGTGTCCATTTCTCAATCAAATGAATCAAAGGCAACGGTTTTATTGGTTGGTGAAGTTTGTAAACTTGGCCTGAGAAATTATCTTTCATAAACACTCAAAAGTGGGAGAGCAGAGCCAACAAGAGCATGGTACCAGGTAGTACAGCCATGAAACTTGTAGGGGAGGAAATGCCTCAATAAAACTGCATCCAAAGATTAACTGTGTTGGACTTACTGACTTAAAGCAATTATCTTTTTAAGACGTGTCTTCTGTTTACAGCTGCCTTTCCTTGTTTAGTGAGGAAAATAAAACTGGAAAGAATAAATCAGCCAAAGCGGAGAGAGGCTGGTGTAAGAAATAATGACTTCATCATTTTGGAGTTTATTCTACAGCCAGGTAAAACTGATCTGACTTGGCAACAAATGTCTGCACTTTTCCAGGACATGCATTTTCAAGTTTCTGCTGTATTCAACTCAGCAAGCAATGGGGCCCAAGGAAGGAAAAAGTGAGATAACATGAAGCCTGGGCAAAAGCTGGGAAAGATTTTTGAAGACACAAACTGGATGATGGAGGAGGAAATGCGTGCAAATGAAGCATTACCTGAAGGTATGCCCATTCCAGGCCCAAGCCAAAGTTTCCCACTCCCACAGCAACTTTTAGACAGCAGGAAATGAGTGACTTATCTGGCATGATGCTTTCGAATTACAGCCAGCATTCAGATTCAGCTGGATAGTTTTGCTGAGTGGTCTTTGCAGAACTGATAAAGGAAAGTTCGTTACCTCGGAACGAATTTTGACCCGGGCGTGACCAACCGTCCCATCTCTCTCCCACCCTGCCATGATGTCCTGCTTCTCATGGTAGCTCTGGCAAGTGGGTATGACCCCCACTGACCTCTTCAACACAAAATGTGTGAAGGCAACCAGGGACTCGTGTCTTACATCAGAGCCGCCGTAATTGGGTCTCAACGCTCCCTTGTTCCGCTAAATTACCCGCTGACACAGCCCAGCCTCCTCGGCCCAAGAGGGGGTGCCCTGCCTACTGCACCCCCTAATTGGTGTGTGCCCCCAAAAGCATTTAAAGCCCACAAAGCATTTTGCAGCTGTGGTGTCAGGCTGCATTAGTGCTAGCGCCTGACCAACAGGAATATGAACAAAATATTGGCCTTTGCAGAAGACCAGATGGCCATTTAATTGGGCTGACTTCTCTCCGGATGAGAGAATGAAAGAGACGAAGAGGGAAACCGTCCGAGTGCGAAAGCTCAACTGATGCTGTTACAGATCATAGAACATGGGCGGGTCAAGTTGATTTTTGCAGCCTCTGTGGAGAACTGATGCAGGCTGTCTCTGCTGGGGCGACCAGCCCAATGGGTCAGTCTTTACAAAAATGACCTCAGACTCAGCCCTGCAACTGTGTTCCTGAAAGCGGCTACACAAATGAAGGGAAAGGTTTAATCTGCAACACAAACAAATAAAAGTACCTTTTAACCAGAAACTAGATATTTACAAGACTATAAATACATCACAGCAAACTAAAGTAGACTAATGGATAGATTTAAGTTTACATTTGCTTGCCAATGTCTTCGTAAATATTTCCATATAGATTTTTTTTAGCGGAAGAACAAACTCTTAAATCATTTTAATGGAAAATTTAGATATGTAAATAATAATGTAAATAGTTTGTGGGTTTTCTTTGATTTTACTGACTTAGCTCTTAATTTTGATTATTTCAAAGCACATGCATAAAATTCAAATATATTTGAGGCAAAACTTAAAAAGGGTACATGTTAAATACTTGGGATTTTGTGTTGTTTTTTTGTTTCCTTTTTCCATATGTAATTTTTTTTTCATGCTATCTGATCCCCAGAACTAATGGGGGTTCATATAACACACCTTTAAATTTTATTGCACTTAATGGATAAACCAAACTTGTAACATTAATGATCGTGCTGACCACACTTTTATAGATGAAACAACTGAGATAACAGCTAATTTTTCAAAATGCTGATTCTCACTCTAATGCTGCTAATTTTAAAACTATTAGAGTTTTAAAAATATATTTTCTTTTTATGTAAAAAACTTGTATGTGATTATCGTTAAATACTCCACAGGTGCATTACCCACCAACATTGTCCTAATCTATCACAGGTCTTTCCAACACATCCATCCATATGTCATAATTAAAGTATAATTACCATCGTTAGGACAGTGATTAATGTCAGAACGCCATTGCTTCCAAGATTGATGAAGGACTGAAATAATTAATGGGCAAGATTATGTGCTGCCTGGAATAACTCCACCTCTGGAGACGTGGGCAGGTTCTTGTAGAAAAGGGTAGAAGTAGCAGTACAGGTGCATCAGGCCCAAGGAGGGGCCCTTAAAAACCAGTCAAGTAGGACCCTTCTGCCTGGCTGCTTCCTTTCTCTAGCTACAGCAGGAATGCGGCCTGCGGAACTTGGCTCCTGTCGCTTGGCATCTTGTCAAGCTGATCCACAGACAAGAAACCAATTGTCAGATAAAGTGGGTCAGCAGCAGTTACCATTACCCTCTTGCCTTGCCTGTGGATGAGATAGAAACTGCTTTGCTTCCTTTTTTTCACTTTTCTGCTCCCTCTTCCCGCCATGTTAAGAGGTCATGCCTTCAAACAGGGGAAGTGGGGTTTCCACAAAGTTGGGTGGGTGGGTGGGGTAAATGTCACTGCTTGGTAAGCAGTTCAAGATGCACGCTCCCTTTCATATCATTTCACCAACACAAAGTCTAAATGGCAAAAATGATGCACGTCCCACATGTCAGGTTGACTCAAGAGTGAGCCGAAAGCGTTACAAACAGCCAGCTGGAAGAATCAAAGCATCAGAGAAATTCACTCTCCCCAATAAAAAAAAAGAACAAAGAAAAAAAAAAAAACTGAGTCATAGATTTTTGGTGAGGCACAGCCGGATGAAGGAAGCTGGCCTGGGCGACTCGTGCAGCTGCATACTGCCTCCAAATCAGGTTGGGAGAAGTCTGAGGGGCCTGTGGGAGGAGGAGGAGAGAAGATGTGTGGGGTCTGAGCCGGGCTGCTTTGGCAGACACCCGCACATACACACACACAAACAATTACCATCCATGTGCTGCTCCGGATCCCTCCCAGCCAAACTCCCAAAGCAGTCCAGCAAAGGAAAATGGAAAAAAAAAAGATAACTTGATCTGATTTAAGGTTCCTGGTCTTGTCAGGATGCAGAGAAAACCAAGACTAACTGGAAAGAAGTAACTTGTGTTAGGATAAGTGACATGGAATTCTGAGCTAAAAAATTCAACCATTAAAGTCACGCTCATTGAGCTATTCTAAAAGCATTCCCAGTGGTCTTTTAATTTGGATTATGCCACAAAAATGACCATCTAGTTTTGAGGTAGATACCAGCAAGCCAGGAAAATGAAGACTTATATGGATCTAGTAATTTGTAAGTAGATTCATCTGAATGGAACGAAGCACATTTACGATTTTTTTCAAATAGCATTTTTTGTCTGCTACGGATTTATTTGAAATAATAAATACTCAGAAATGCAAATTTAAGTTTTCTAGGACATAGTTTCTGCAGAAGGGCAGGAGTTCATCGGATTGTTGATTCGGAGTAAGCCTACCCCTATTTCCCGTCATCCATCTGTTAACACACTCCCCCGCTAGCGTTTGTCTCCTCACAACCCCAACCTAACATTACCAGTTCAACAAAAATGGCGAGCAATATTGGAGCTATCCACACATATAGTTTTGAGTCAGATGCCAGCTCGGTCAAGGAAATGAATATGTATAGGGATCTATGCATCAAATTAGAGCGGAGCAGGGAGCTTTTGGCTTGCTGTTGTGAGTCTATTTTATTTTTTGTCTGCTCCCATTTCACAACGAGCAATGTATTTTTACGCTTTATTTTCTTTATGTTCTGCATCGTGAGAAACATGTTAAAAACACCAAAAAACAATATTTTAATGGAGATCATTAATTAACGACATCTAATTCAGTTTCTCTTTTCCAAAAAAAAAATATTTTTTTTATTTTCATTTTTGCTACCAATACCTGGAAAATACTTTAGTTAAATAGACTAAAGAAATACATCTTTTGTTTATGCTTCACGGCTAGTGACGAGACTAAATTAATAATAATAAAAATCATCAATCATTTTCATAAATACCTTTTTAAAAAAGGTAAATACAAAAATCAAAGCCAGCATAGCACCTGCACCAGCGATGTTACTGTCCGGTAGAGAGGACCGCATACAGGTCTCTGTTAGTCTAGGCTCTATTCATCTAGCTTGTGCCGTTAATGAACCACATCCTCCATTCTGGCTGTCGCCATTCATTAAATCTTTCTTTCATCTGCTCCCCATTCCACCGCACCCTTAAAGAAACCACACTCTCCATAGAATGCTGAAGAGCACAAACACAGTCCTATATTAAGAATCCCAAATCTGCCAACCAACCGCTGGATCCCAACCCCTAATCCTTGATAAAGGGCATGGAGATGGCCAACAGAGGAACGTGCATGAAGGAGTTAGTACACAAGCGCTCTGACAACACAAGAGACTTTCATGCTCAATTACTGAGC
This sequence comes from Oryzias melastigma, assembly GCF_002922805.2. NCBI lineage: Eukaryota > Metazoa > Chordata > Actinopteri > Beloniformes > Adrianichthyidae > Oryzias > Oryzias melastigma. The sequence goes on along the minus strand of NC_050531.1, from coordinate 10,771,947 downwards.
TTAAGCTCAGTGTGGTTTTACTGCATCACTGAGAATGCAACTCTCCAGTTTGAAAAAAAGAAAACAACCTGCAGCTGAAGCGCCAAAATGAACAATATGTGCCGGTTTGATGGATACTTCACGTTTTATGACAAATGAAAAGATTATTGTCAATTCAAAGTCTTTAGACTGATGCTAAAAAAGAAAACCCAACAGCAAATAGGAAATTCAATCCAGTTTCCTCCTGTCTAGAAAAAGTAGTCCTTAAAAAATACACAGATTCTGAATCAGTGAGGCTCCTCTTCCTGAATTTCTAATAGCTCTGGGACGCAAGCAACTGCAGTTTTCATCTTCCCACACTCCCGAAATGCACCTTCAGTGCAACGCATTCCTTTCAAGTGAACATCTTTTTCAGGCCTGAGGAAGGAAGCCAGACAAATTTTATGATAATAAATCTGATACACATCAAATCTCCACCTGCCAGCGAAATGTGCTGAGCTGATCCAAAGCAGACCCAGCCCGCATGCAGACGCCCCACTTCCATCACACATGTCAGGCTTGTGCTGATCTGCACAGCAAAAGAGACGGAAATGGAAGAAGCGGCGACATACCTCGGAGATCATCACTGACTAGGGCTGCCAAAAGAAGATCTGTAGAAGCAAAACAAATGGCTTTCCTTTGGCAGAGAGAAGCCAGGTGGAGATTTGAACAAGCAAGGACGGCCATGTATGGTCAAACCCTCTCACTGAGGGATGAGATGTATTTGTGATCCTGGCTTTCAAACAACTCACCCAGAAGTGTGCATGACAGTTGACCACCATGGTGCGTTCGATCAGCTCGTCCGGGCACTCCAGAAGGTGATGACCCGAGACAACACCGGCGTTGTTGATCAGTATGTCCACCTCTCCCACCTCTCGGCGCACCTGCTCTGCGGTGGAGTACACGTTCTCGCGCTTTCCCACATCACACACATAGGTGTGGACCTGGGGCTGGAAAGTGGGGACTTCCTCCACCCCTCCAACAGGTTCTGCAGGATGGAAAAGCAGCAAGCATCAGAGACAGATCTATGCTACTTTATGATGGATTATCCTTAAGGATTAATGTCACTTTATAATATATTTAGAAACATACTTGATCATTGAAGGTATTCTATTTTATAATTAAACTCATTTAAATTAGATTTTTCTTAATATAAAACATGTTGATGTAAATTGAGTTTTAAACCTACCTTCTTTCTGGATAGGAGTGTCCAATTCCTTGTAAATCTGCCGTACCATCTCCGCCGTTTCCTCGTTGCTTTGGCTGTTTATGTCCCATAGCACCAGCGTCGCTCCTCTCCGGGCGAACTCCTTGGCAAACAACCGGCCGAGGCCGCTTCCGGCCCCGGTGATCACGCACACCTGTCCCGCCACGCTCTTCTCTTTGGGTGGCACGACCCACTTCGCCCCGGCGGTGACAAAAGCCCAGAGCACCTTCAAGATGACCACGAAGAACTCCGCAATAATCATCATCATGGTGTTCACGCTAAAAATTCAAAGACGCGCCCGGAGAGAATGAGGAGGAGGAGGAAGGAGGAGGTTCGCTTCTTCCAACCTGTTTGCAGCAGATGAGGAACTTGGACCGCTGAGAACAGGAAGATTTCAAAAATAAAATAAATAACCAGGTGGTGCAAGGAGCCGTATTGTGAGTGAACGGGGAGTTCGGTCAGAGTCCAGTTGCGCACAGCTGCAGCTACTATGATGAGCGTCTCCCAGCCTCTCTGCTTCTCCTCCACTCATCTTAACCGCATTTCACTCCCTATTTATTCAGTCCACCCATCAGCGGGTGACCCAATAGGAATCAGACTCAGGCGCCTGTCAGAATCAGACGCCAGGTCCATACACTGTGAGGGGATGGAGGCGAGAAAAAAATAAAAGCGCCTCATTTTTTCATTGATCAAACCGCTTATTCCTTTACTGATACTTAAACGAATTAATTATAAGTATAAACACTAACAAAATAAGTCTAAAATAAGAATATTTTATATATTTATCATTAACTGGGATAGTAAAAATGTGTGCGCTTTATTGCGTCCTCCTCCTCCCACCTTTCTGTTTTTAATTTGTGCGCTATAAAATTGAATCAATAATCTATCAATCAAAATGAAAAGTTGCTAAAATAGACTGGAAACACAGTTTTGTTAGCACTTTTTTTGCATATAAATAAATTAAAATGTTTTATTTATTTTATTTATATTTAATTGTTGTGTAATGATGTAAGCACGCCTGACGCTAATTGCAGGACTGCATTAATATTTGTCTAAGATCAAATAAACGCTCAATAAATATTTTTTAAAAACAGATACTAATTTGGTTTTATAACAAATTCACAAGAACCAAATAAAAAAGGCTATTTTGAATTTATTTTTTAATAAAAGCGATTGGTGGTAAAGTATAAAGTAAAATCTTACATTAATCCGCTAATTTACATTGAAAAAATCTGCAAAAGATGTAAAATTAAAAAAACATAATAATCATGCAAAGATAAGTTACATTTTGTTTCTACAGTTTAAAAAAACACAGCACTTGCCACACAGAATTATTTTCTCGCTGGCTTTGGGGCAGTGGTTCAGACTGGTCAGCAAGCAACAGTTTGATCCCCGTCTACAAAGTGGTACTTTTGCTCCCTCTTGTGGCGAACCTGGGTACGTTACACCATGCTAAAAAAGAAAGAAAAAAAAAAACATTTGTATCAATAAAACCATTAAGTAATTTTGTTCAGCATTTTACATTTAACTTTACATTGAGTTTAGCGGTCACGGTAGATTATGAATGAACAGGTTTATTTTATAGCGTAAAAAATCCCAGTGAGAATTAAATCGTTGTTCTAAATGTCGTTCTTTTCCATGGTACCAAAATATTTATTATAATATTTTTAAAAACGAACTGATATTACTTCCATTGTGCAAAGTTTGCAAAACAGCGTTTTTTTAAGTAAATTCAAGGACATAAAAAATGTGTTTTTTGCCATTTACGTGGAGTAATTTGCCAACAAAAGTTTGAAATTGAATTAAAATGTAAAAAATATCTTTATATTTGCATGCAAGTATGTATGTAAGTGGTTTGAAATAAATTATTTCACATTACACAGTTTATTGAGATTTCCCGTCAGGCAGTTGGTAAGACAGCTGGTGAAGGTCCTAAAGCCTAAAACCCACACATGCGTAGTAGAAAAATTCTCTTTCTCGGTGGTCGCAATGGCGGACGCAGAGTGAGTGTTTGCTCTGTTTTAAAATCCTAACTAATCCACCCAGAAACATCATTGAGTTTGCATTTTTCATTCACTGTAGTTGTGTTTGGCATAGTATACAATATAGAAAGACGAATATTGATGAAGACACAAGTCCGCTTTCCTAATAAATTTTATTTTACTAAGGCTATGTCAGGTTAGCTTGAAACAACATGGCTGTCTGCCTCCGTGTGCTTTGGAAGTTAATGTCTCTGTTCTTAATGTTAGAATGCAGAATAGTATAAATCATACGAATGTGTGATTTTTAGAATATATGTAAAAACTGGTTTGAATGTTGGCGTTTTGCTGTCTCTAGAGCAGTTTTTATTATGGGTGCCGGCAAATGCTAACAAGCTAGTAATCAGCTACAAGCAGCGAGCATCATTGTCAGTGCCTGGACAAGTACCTATGCCCATTGAAGTAATTGTGAGTTTTTAAATGATAAATGTATCGAAAACGTGTTTCCTCAGAAAAAAAGTTCCCGCGGTCCCTGAGAGCCTTTTGAAAAGGCGAAAGGCCTATGCCGCGATGAAGGCCATGCGTGTCAAGAAGTTGCTGGCTGAGAAAAAGGTAAACTCCACATCCTTATGCTCTCTCCAGAAACGCTTGTTTTTTTTCTCGAAACAGTCTTAGTTCATCATTTGTTTTGCTTTTAGGCCCGTAAAGTAACAAGGAAACTCATATACAAGAGGGCTGAGAAGTATCACAAGGAGTACAGGCAGATGGAGAGGCGTGAGATCCGCCTGGCTCGTATGGCTCGCAAAGTCGGGAACTACTATGTGCCAGCTGAACCCAAACTGGCCTTTGTCATCAGGATCCGAGGGTGAGTTTGTGAAATAGGGGACTTGATCTTAATTGGATTTACATGGATTGCTACCACAAACATAGTTGGTATTAGTTTGTGGGACTAACCAAAAACCAGAAAAACATCTTAAACTAAAGATTATCTCAACCAAAAACTACTAATCGTTTTCTTTTTTAAGTGACCTTCAACATCAAGTTCATTTCAGTATTTTGTTTGGTGTTGGTTTGACTCAAAGCATTAATCTCTTAGATTAAGATTTAGTGTGTAGCAGTCCATGTTTAAATTCATTTTAAGTACAATAAAGTAGTTAATGATGCACCCTCTTTCCCCGACTTATCGACCATGGTGATACAAATCAGCAAAATAAGCCAATTACATTCTGAAACTACTGTCAGCACTGATTGGTCAACGCTTTTACTTTAATATTAGTATTAATCCGTTACATTTTTTGTCCCATCTATCCACCACAGTATCAACGGAGTCAGCCCTAAGGTCCGCAAAGTTCTGCAGCTTCTCCGTCTGCGCCAGATCTTCAATGGTGTATTTGTCAAGCTGAACAAGGCTTCTATCAATATGCTGAGGATTGCTGAGCCTTACATCGCTTGGGGGTAAGTTTGCTGTTCACAGTTTTGCTAAAAGAACAAAGTTGGCCAGAGTGCGTTGGGTTGTTTTCTTTGAATTAAAAGCGAGTCGACTTTGGAATGTGGTTGGTGATGCTAAACTTTTTTCCCCATCATATCGACTATGATGAACCTCTCTAATAACTAAGCCAGTTATGTCTGAAACTACATTCCATGACTCCTATATTTACATTTATGTGGTTACTTTATAAGTAAATTATGGTTGGAATATTTATTGTAACTAGGGGTGTAAAGATTGATTTTAATAATTCAATATTTGTGGTTGCTGATTCGATTCACTTTTGATTTTGGTTCAATTTTTGAACGATTCATTCCAATTTACTGACCTTAGATCTATTGATGAAAATCTTTAGCCAAAAAGTCAACCAGTGTGACTTTTTAGGTACTTGACAGTGCAGGGGAAGTTTTCCAGATTCCTTCTACTTCTTACAAGATAATCAAGCTTTACTTAAATGTGTACAAACAAGAAAAAATGGCAAAACCGTTGACATTAGTTTTATAAAATTCAGCCCGCTGTTGTTTTTTTCCACATCAAAATAATGCAAAATTAACATACCACACTGTACGGTCACATATTTGTAAAATTCAGTGTTTCCACTCATTGGACATTAACTATGGCTTGATCTTTTTTATTTTATTTTTTTTTTCCTGTTATCACAAGTTGTTCGCTGCACTGGCATTTGGTCATTTCTGTGTTATAGTAAAATAAACCTATCATGTCTCGATCCAAACAGATCGATTCGATTAGTTTCTCATTTTGAAACAATTTTTTTGATTGGTACAGTTCAAGTCTGCCTCAGACAGACAAATCTGGTTAGATCATAGGGATAGAAATTGATTTGATTGTTACACCCCTAATTGTGACTCAATTCAAATCAGCGAATAGCTAATTTTTTTTTTTTTTACAATTCTTCAAACATAGATGGTTATAGCTCTGCGGAGGGCGGATCTTCAGTGAAGTTCTTGGTTGCAGATGATCTGTTTTTTATGCTAGACATCTGTTGATTTGTTAAGTGTTGGCTATGTTTTCAACAAAAGTTATTTCATGAGAAATTGTTTAGATGATTGGCTCTGGAGAGTCCAGATCAGAGTTTGGGAGTTTTAGGGATTTGTTCAGCTTTAAGGCATTATTTTATCTGTAATTGGTTGAGAGAAACTAGAATTTTCTTTGGTTTATTTCTGCATTCAGAATACTTTATTTATGGTATCTCTGATCGTTTTATCAGCTCTGAATTGCCTTAAACTTTAACCCACTAAACAGTGCATATTTACTTAAAGCTGTATCAGGCAGATCAGGGTTAAATGTCTTGCTCAAAGACACATTGTCTGTTCTGCCAAGATTTGAAATAAAACTATTTTTCAAAGCTCAATGCTCATCATATGCATGAAAAGTTAAAATATGCTGTTTCCCTGAGTTAATTTTTGGTTACAATATATTAATTTGGAGGGAAAAAAATGAATAGTTTAAGGACAAATGAACTTTTCAAGGCAAAATAGTCATATTTGAGTCCCATATAACTGAAATAAGGCAGAGTAAAAGATTTGATGCCAGAAAGGGTGATATGTCATACATTTGTCAGTATGTTTTTAAGCAAAAATAATATTTTAGTCATGTTTGGCTTGCGTGGTTTAAGAAGTTTTTATTTTTTCTTTAACTATTAGTATATTTTGAATTAAACTCTCACTTTATTTAAGATGGCTAAATGTTATAGTATTTTGATGAGTTTTCATTGAATGAATCTGGATTTCCTCAGATACCCCAACTTGAAGTCTGTGCGAGAGCTCATCTACAAGCGTGGCTACGGCAGGATGAGGAAGCAGCGCATCGCCCTCACAGACAACGCTCTGGTGGAGAAAGCTCTCGGTATTCACCATCTTTCTTTTTAAGTTTTAACTCTTTGGATATATGTGTTAATCCAGTAACTTCAGTCCAGTTTCCATACAAAATATTTTTACCTGCATAAATTGTTCCTGGCTCTAAATGTAGTTTGTGATGCACACTTTTTTCCCCGTCTTATCGACCATGGTGAGGGAAAAATCAAAACTTTGCCAGTTGTGTCTGAAACTACATGCCGGTCTAAAACATAAACTACATATTAATATTGAATGCTGCCTTATAATAGCTTAATATGAATTTTTAGAATAAGCGTAACTGAGTTCTTAATCTGCATTGATCAGGCTGTCTCGGAATTCAGCTATAATAACAGCCCAAAATGTCTTTTTCTTGCACATAAAAAAAATATTCCCTTTGATCCAAAGGCAAATACGGCATCATCTGTGTTGAGGACCTCATCCATGAAATCTACACAGTCGGAAAGAACTTCAAGCCTGCCAACAACTTCCTGTGGCCCTTCAAGCTGTCGTCACCTCGTGGAGGAATGAACAAGAAGACCACACACTTTGTGGAGGGAGGCGACGCTGGCAACAGGGAGGACCAGATCAACAGACTGGTCCGAAGGATGAACTAAAGTTAAGGTGAGTTCTGAGAAGTGTTACAAATGCCCACCTCCAGGGTAGAGATGTGGTTAGTGATGCATATACTTTTTTCCCCGTCTTATCGACTATGGTGAAAACCTGCTGTTTTTAAGCCAGTTGTGTCTGAAACCACATCTCACTGCAAAAGCTCAACTTGTTTCAGTTTTAATTTGTGTAGTTTTTAAAAAGTATGTTTGAATTATATGAACAATTACCAATAAAACAAAAGGTCAACAGAAGGAAATGACATTGAAAGGCAAAAATGTCACAACTTTTGATCAAATGTGTGTAAATTGTAACATTAGTTGGGTTTTCAGGGAAAATACATGTGATGCAATTAAATTGTGTTAAAAATCTGTATGAAGTTCATTTATTTACACGTTTGTTTTCTGTTTTGCAGGTTTGCAAAGGACTCAAATGTACAATAAAAACCTTTTGAGGAAAACCACTGTTTTGTTTTTCTTTTTTCCCCACACTTTTCAAAATAAAAGCTTCCTTTATGTCTGCATTATTCATAAAAATCAAATCTGCATATGCAGAGGTCAGATTATATATTGATGACCCTCATGGGTTACAGCTGGTCACTTTGTGTCAGTGTAAACAAATCTGTGACCTGTTTTTTTGCTCCAGTGTTATTTTCAACCAGAACTGCTGAAACTCTGTCCATACTGCCACGTTTATTGTTTTACATCCGGATGAGAGGTGTAAAATGACTAAGCTATGATTAAAAATGTATGTTTCACTCCTTAGGTGAGAAACTTGATCTGACTCCTGCAGCTAGCCATCAAGTTGGTTTCTATAGTAACGCCGCGACAGTAGCATTTTTTTTTTTTTACCTTGGAGCTGCAGCTGTAGCATTGGAGCTCAGTTAAGCTAGCAGAGAGGCTCTCCGTTTAGTTTAGTTTCACTGCGGTGAGGGTTAGCAGTGAATAAAGGTCATGCGCGCGCGGTGTTAGCATAGCAGCTCTGAGATGATCACCTACCAGGTAAAAACTCCGGTGTCGCCACTGAATCTTTTAATACCGAACGGAGGCGCGGACGTGAGGCGGCGCGGCCCCGATGCCGCGGAGCAGCCAACCTCCCGCAGCTTCTGGATCATGGGCGCGGGTCCACGCAGGTAAAAATCACGCACATCTAACCTCTGCAATAAGGCTGGCGCGGATGTAGAAACACGAAACCTTTGGGGAAATAGCGCCAGCGTGATTGTGGAACGTCTAAAATATGAAGACAGCCTTGTTTAGAGAAGGCTATGATTTTTATATTTAATATTTAAAGGCCTCTAAACTAATCTCAATATTATACAACCGGACTACTTTTTACATTTATGTTTTTTTTGTTTGTTTTAAAAATCTATAAATCCTGGTTTGCTCTTTAAGACAATAAGACAATGTTTGAATAAAGCATTATTCATTTAAAGACCCTTTCAGTTTAATTTTAACAATTCTAGTATTTCCACACATTTTCCTCAGTCCAACATTGCAAAATTCCTCTGGGTGATGCTCATTTACACTGCAACATTTACAGAAACTTTCACTGAAACTTAAATAACCTTTTAAGGAAAAAAAAACAACAACTCCACAACCCAAACCTAAAGTAAATGTTATACATTTTTTTTGCTCTCAAATCTTTATTTGTTCCCCATTTTATCCAAACAAGTCATTTCTCAACAAATTGAAGAAAGTTGTGTGGTATTTGTTTCCCTCAGCAAAAAGTACTGTATTTAAGTGTAGCTCAAGTAAACTGCCTCATACTTTAATTTTATATACATATTTAACATAAAATGTTCAAATTTAGTTTAAAGGAGTACGTAGCTGGTAGTCTATACTTTCTACACAACACATACAGGTCTATAGTACACTTGCTATCAAGTATAATTAATAAAGTTCACTACTTTTGCTTAGAGTTGTTTGTCCTTTTTTATGTTGACCTTTTGCACTCAATGGTTAAGTCAAAATTAGGCCTTTTTAGAATTTGTTAGCCTCTCACTATAAGAAAAACATTGGTCTAAATCACATGTGTCAAAGTCAAAAGGTCTTGACTGGATGGATAAATAAAATACATTTTAAAAGTTTGAAATATTTATATTAATAAAGAAAAACAATATAAGAACAAAAAGTGTTTGTGTTGATATTTGTTTACATGTATCTTTTATTTACACAGGACACAGAACTTAACTAAAGATGAAAAAGTCCTGTCTGATCGCTGTGACAGAAGGAAGGAGATCTACTCGAGACATTTTCTGTTTGATAAACCATGTAAGGTGCTAAATATTTGTTCATAATGGAAGATTTAGGGAACATTTCTGAGCATTTTTTTGCTTGCATTTAACATGACTGCCACTAGATGGCGACATCTCCATACTTAATTAGCTCAAATTTTGATTTTATATTTCAGTGTGACTTCTGTCATTGCAGACGTGCAGAAAGACTCACTTCTCTTAAACTTTTTGTTAGGTATGTACTTACACAAGGACAGAGGTTTGATTCCTCCATTGCCAAGAAACTTCCATCTGCACAAACCTACAACCCTCCATCCTTTGAACCTTTCCAAGCCTACGGCTCAAAGGCACGCGGGCCGACCTTTAACCCTGAGGTAATCAGTTCACATGGATGTGGCTACAGTTTTTTTTACGTGTTCATGAAGTTGTTGTTTTTTTCTTCAAGTTGTCGTGGGCGATATGAAGACAACACCAACCCAGCCATTCTGCTTTCTTCCAGTTTCATACTAAACGGTCAGAATACCTTCTCAGGAGAAAACTGCAAACTTATGAGGTAAATTTGGCTATGTGAGCTCAATCTGATCAGAAAAATCTATGGTTGTTCCTGTTGGGGGGTGTGTCACACTCAATGTGTTTCTGTTCTGCAGACCCAAGGTCAATTATCCAGTTTATAACCCTGTGACGGTAAAGTACAGTCAGAAAAGTGAGTCAAGATTTAAAATCATCTCCAAGAGGAAATTCATTATTCACATCTTCTCGTTTGTCTCCCTCCAGGCCAGTCCTATCCGGATCCTCTGGTCGGAGCTCCTTGTGCGTTTCTCCAGCGGATAACTGAGCTCTCCTCTTTAGAGGGAGAGACGCTGAGGCAAGAGAAGTCCAAGAAAAGGAAATCCAAAAAAACGTCTTGACAATCACCGTCCTCCGAGTCCCAACGGTCCAGAATAAAAACCTGTGAGTCTGTGCCAACAGCCGACAGAGGTCAAAGCTTCGGGGCGTCCTGCTCGTTTCAGTGGCTCGTGCTGACGGCGTGTTTGTCCTCACTGATAGTGGTCGGCTGCTTAAGCTGGCTGGTTCTTACATTTTGGGACTCCTGATGCTGCTTTGATGGCTTTTATGGTCATCATTTTCTCTGACAAAAGCAAACGATGAAGATTAAATGTAGATGTTCCAGCATGAAGACGTTTATGGCTGTTAAGGACTCTGCCATACTTAGTCTGTATGATTAGTGTGCTGCAGATGATGTCTAAATCTCATCTTCAATTATATTTTATTCTAAGGCCTTTCAAACATATCTCTTTTGTAAATATGTATTTAAATATTTCGTAGTATAGAAAATTGTGCCTTGTTCAGTGTCTTCCTAAAATAAAATAAAAATATTTTTGTGGATTTTTTTTCTTCTAGAACACAAACGTGATGGTAAAACAGTGCACAAACACTGATGCATGAATCAGTTGAGATTAAATGAGACTTTATATATTTCATGGAACAGAAATGCTTCCTCAGGTCCCAGAATGAGGTCATTTTTTCGTGTTGATCTTTGCTTCATTTTATTTTGGAGGTTCTCTCCTTCCTTGTTTTAGGAAAGAGCTGCTGTCTTTGATTTACACACAGCCAAAGACCACTTTTTGATCTCTCTAATCTTTTGATCAAACGATCACCAAACCACCTTAAATGAGCATGTAAGGTGTGTAATTTGTAATGTAATGTAATTTTATTTTACATTTTTCTTCTTGATTCAATTTTAATAGCGTGCCTTATGGGATATTTTTTAGGCATAGTTCAGGCATCATCTCTTTCTACGTTTATGATCACTTTTTATGCTCTCCAAGCTTTCTCTGTTTGTCTAAACATGTTGATTTCTTCGAGCAAACTTTTCCTTAAACTTAAACCGTTTTTGTTCCGATTCTTTTTAGACTCTTCTATCACTAGTTCAGGGGTCTGCAACCTTTAACAGTAAAAGGGGCCTGTTTTCTACTGATCAATACTTAGTAGGAGCTGCAATATCTTATTTCAATACTGCTTTTGCATTCATTTAAATTTGTTTTTTAATATTAAATATGAATTATGCTTCTTTTGTGGCGTGAAAAAAGCAGAAACATAAAAAATCTTGCATATTTTTCAACTTGAGAATTTTTTTTATATATATGTTTGACAGAAGCTCGAATGATTTCCTCCAAAATAAAAGACTCCTTGTGCCAGACCGGATCATTCCAGTGCAGCTCTGGACAGCATAAGATAATATGTGCTTTAAACTAATAAAGAATCAGACTTTTTCTCAAAGTTTTTGTATTTGAAATTGGTGTATTCTAGAGGGAGCATAGAGCAAAAAAGAACTCTTCAAGTCTGCAGGGATGTAAAAACCCTGACATAGTTTAACCCCTACTTCAAAAAAATACTATTATTTTATTTTTCTTTGGCCAGAGAGCCACAAGTGGCTCGGCAGGTTGCAGACCCCTGCTTTAGTTGTTCCTCATATTGTTTTTTAACTTTTTTCAATCTACTGTAGCATGTGACAAATCAAAAATAAATTCTCCAATCAGGTCCTTTATCCTCCACTGTTCTGGACGGAGAGTTCTCCTTGAAGACTAAGGACAGGACAGTCAGCAAAGAGCAGAAACTTTTTTTTTTTTTTTTTTTAAGAGATTTGAATTCGATTAAGGATATGCTCTTGGATCCTATGCCAGCTGGAATCACAACTAATTATAACTTTAATTTTAGGAAGTGTATGCTGTGAGTCCCTCCTGAATACAAATTAAATGTCAAGCGTCCGTCTCTGTTTGCGCCCCCCCTCCTCTCCAGACAGTAAGGTGTGCATTTCTGTGACCTGGAAACACAAAGCCGATCCCTTTTTCTGGAGCCAAGTGAAGGGGGAGCAGTGAGACGAAGGCTGGCTCTCCCTCTTCTTGCTGGGTTTTAGTGTCCCTTTCAAGTGTAGTGAAACAAAATGACCTGGAACAAATAGGCAACAATAAGGTCTTTAATAGGAGCGGATCTGGGCCGTCCACAAGTGGTTTATAATTTCACCGCAACTCCACAAAGCTTTTAAGAGCTTCGATCAGCTTGTCCTTTGAATTCCATTCAGTCTGTTTTTTTACATTTTTTTTTTAAGCTAATAATATACTCATTATTAAACAAATAAATACACTTTTGCTATGGCTACCAAACTTTTTCTCTGTTTTTTTAAGCTTTTATTTTCTTTTATCCTGATTTTGGGAGTACTTGGCCGTGTTCCGGCCTTGGCTGTGTTACCGTTTTACCTGACTGGGTTTTATTCCAGTTGATTCTATCAGCAGGAATCAGAGAATGTGGCTGTTCTTGCTGAAATAAAATGTTGCCAAAGAGTCAAATAAATCGTGCTTTAAATCCTCTCGGGGCAGGAAGAAATGAAAAAAGCTGTTGGGTCCCAGAAGTTCATCATTACTTTGAAGATGTGGATTTAGGTGTTTGGATAGTAGCAGGAATTAGCATGGTTTCATGATATTTTAGATGAAGATTTCAAATTTTTTAAGTGGATGACCTCATTTTGCGGCAAGAAAGATGATTATGTTTGGCAAAACTGTATGAAATAATTATGTTTATTATTTTTATTTTATTTTTTTTACATACAAAAAAGTAATTTTGTATACAGACTAGCAAAAGTGTTTAACTAAAAATGATTTTTTGCCCTTTATGGGTGTAAATGAACCCTGGAGTCAATTTCTTTCCTTTTTATTTTTTATTTTTCCGCTGCTGCTATCCAAAACGGGGAGAAAATGCTCAAAAATTAACTTTTAAATCTCAGAAAGAAATTGTTCCTGTCCTCTCCAGGGTTAAATAAACTCTCTCTTGGATTTGCATTTTCATTAATCACCAAATTTTTGTGATTAAGCTGTTTGCTGTCCTAATTTTTAGCCAAAATCAAAGACCTGTGTTGTTTTCTTGGACATAATTTCTGCAGAGCAGCAGTAGTTCATTACAATTTATCCTCTGACTCGTGAGCAGAACTCCACCACTACTTCCTGTTACCCATCTGTTTACACGCTCCCCTGCTAGCTTGCAGCCCCAACCCTAACATTAGCGGTGCAACAAATATGGCGAGCAATAGTTGAGCAAACCAGCCAGATACCAGCTCGGCTAAAGTAAATGACGGCTTAATGGATCTGTCTCCAAGTCTTCTACATCACACCTACAAGCTTTTTTAAAAAAAACATTTTTTAAATTTTGTAGGGCTGGGTGTTGATTATAATTTCCAGAAACAATTCGATTCACAAGAGCCTGGACCGATTTGATTTTTTTTTCTCTATTTTTTTTATTCTTTAATTTAATACAATTTTGAGTTTACATATTTATACACATTTGTTTAGAAATACATAAATAATCTACTATATGATTTTAATATATTTATATTAATCTGATACAGTCCACATACTGTAAAATGTATTAGTAAAATAACAAGATTATTAATAGCATGCAGTGTTACATGGATTCCCAAAAGGAGAAGCTTTAACAAAAGTGTTCAGATAATTTGTAAACATTGTTCTGGTTCTCCTGGAGAGCGTCTCAGTTTGGCCACTAGGTGGTGATCGCGCTATAGTATAACACCTTATTCCAGAAAAAGAAGAAAGTATGAGGGAAAAAAGCGCCGTTTTAGACCACGAATAGTTAGTTTAAAACACATTAGCTTAAAGGAGTTTAGAAAATTCATGCCTGTGAGCAAAAAGAGATGTTCATTTAGTCAGCAATGTATGTTTAAGTTGACCGAGCCTTAACATTAGGGAATTGGTGAGGTGCAGACACAGCTGCACTCAAGATCCATTTGGTGGTTTAACCATAACCTAAATAATCACTTTCTAAAAAAAAGAAAAAAAAAAACTGGAAGAACAAATTTTAAGCTTAATGACAAAAATGTACTTGTTAAAAACAGCAAAAACACCATTTTCATCAGAGTGTGTCTTTAAAGTCTTATCCTGAAGAGATTCTGCTGTCTTGGCTTTTTAAAATGCATTATTGAACCAAAAAATGATGCGATCATCACATAAAATCACCTCTAGTTAGTAGAACTCAGAAGTAGCAATAATTTCACGAGCTGCTATACATTAACTGAAGAATAAAAGCTGCCTACATTGATTATTACATCTCATAGTTTCTGTCTTCAAAAATACAGTACAAATATATTATTATTTTCTTATTATTTTAGCCCAATTTGATATAAAGGTTTGTTAAGTAAGTAAAGAGGAACATCTTTTGCTAAAGTGTTGATAGATTTAGAAACCCTTTCTAAAAATAGTGTTCAGCTCTAAAGATGATGGAAACTTTTCTCAAAAATGGCCAAGAAAAATGAAGTTTTGTGTCCAGGGTCATGGAGGACAACTTAAGGATGGAAAAAATTATGATTATGACAATATATCCATACTTTCAGAAGCTATTTTTAAATAAACCTTTTTACACAAAGGTGATTTCTGCCAAAAGAATAAAGAAAAGCATTTAAAAATTTCCATAACTATATGTAAATCGTCCACATGGACATTCTTTGCCCTTGGCAGATCAAATCCCACACACACATCTAACGAGCCTCACCTTTCCACTGCTCTTTGATATTTCACGCTGTGATTTATGAAATCCGCTGTAATAAATGTGCCCTGTCTTCCACACTCGTCGTTACCTGAAGTTGTGTCCCTCGAGTGGGGCAGAGGTCACTTTCCCTCGCCACCCACTCGTCCTGCCTCCCTTGGTGCCGCATTGATTTGCATACATATGGAAATATACTCCAGGAGGGGGCGACTGATGATTGGACAGTTGTTAAGGAGGATGTCAGGTTCACAGGAAGGAAAGCTTCAATCAATACCTTTGTCTTTGCTGTCATTGTATTGGCAATTCTCCAAACCAGAGTGACATCGGTGCTCTTTTCATTCATAAAAAATAGCAACACCTTCATTCAAACATTTGCACACCAAGGATTTCGATGTATTATAATAGGGGACACTTGAGAGGATAATAATCCATGAAAGTCATTATTTAAGGGTGCATGGTAGCGCAGTGGTTAGCGCTCACACATGGTTTGAATCCCAACTGGGTTCTCTTCATGCATGCATGGGTATTCTTCCTCCCACAGTCCCAAAACCTGCTGCATAGGTGTGCACGTGAGAGTGCATGTGACCCCGCCTTCTGACAATCTCATGGAAGGGATTCAGTAAGTTCTGAAGATGGACGTTGCACTACTATTAAATATTATAAAATATCTATTTATGTTCAGTTGGTTTAACCATTTATGATGATTTAAGCCAACTGTATTAAAAAAAAATCCTCTATTCATAATACAGAGGGACACATCATCTGCAAACAATAACTGATGTCTCACGCGGACAAACACGGGAGGTACGCTCTATTCAAACATGGCCTAACAAGAAAGAGTCACTCACATGCACTTAAAATCTCTCGAATAAACACTTCTGCAGGAAGCAGTAACCCCTTCAAAGGACAAGCGGACAAAGGCTTCCATTCATGAGAGCGGCAGTCAGGAAGTCCGACCGACTAATCTGGCTGACATCATATTTTCTGTCAAATCTGTTAATGTCTCCGTGTGCTTCAAAGATAAGAATCCTCTGTTACTTTACAACACAAGATTGGTTTAAAAGGTGGATTTTTTTTTTATTTTTGTCAACAAAAGCTTAAATAAATGGTGTTGCCCTGGCAACAGGCAGCTTGCATTCCCCGTAAAGGTGTGATGGAGTTAGAGGTCATCTCCTTGACTTGTAGCGTTTGAAGTGGAGCTGCGTTTAAAACCCAAATCCGTTGATATTTATGTGTTTCACTTTTAAAACCAACTCTTGAGTCCTCCTTTGGCCTCAATTGAATCTCTTGAAGACTGTCAATAAGAATAATTTGTCTTTGCATATATAAATGGGATTAATATTTTTTTTCCACCTCCACACTCACACACATCAAGAGGCCACACTTTGAAGCTTTAATGGGAAGCAAATAGCATCTGACAAATGTGCACTGAGGGCAGCAGGTCCAGGGTTGGGGTCTGTTGGTTGACTTTGAAGTCCAAAAAATCATGGATCGCTAGACAGATCACAACAGCCCGGCAACTTAACTGAAGCCTTTTTAGAGATTTACACTTCATAAAACGGGCATCTTCTCAATTTATTACCAAAAAAATAACAATTTAACTTCATGTTTTAATTCAAAACGTTCAGATTACTCTCTACTGCTGGTTTAAATGCTCGAAAACAAACCCATTCAGACACGTCCTGATGATGATCAAGATGAAGGGTTTTATTGTTGCTTGAGCTGTCTGCTCAGTGACAAGAAAAATCAAAGGACAGCCCTCTGCTCTCAGCAGGCTTCATTTTCAAGATAACAGTAATTCCACGAGCACGGATGTCCACTCCTTCTGTACATGTGCAGCAAAAGCCCAAATCGATGCAAATTCTCCCAGTGGCAGGATTAGTTTTAGTTTTTACAGAACATAAATGGAGCTGTGTGGAAAAACACAGATCCATTTGCACATGAAATTTAATTAGTCAAATTCTGCTTTAAAAATCAGACTTTTTGGGGGGCAAAAGTGCAAAAAGAACAATTTCTGTGAGTAAATTGATCATTTTATGAAATCTGGAAACTTGGGAAATAAAATTTGGGCTCTGCTATTGATTCTGCTTTCATCTTAGAACACGACTATTATGACAAAGATGTTTAAACCTGAGGATAGAAAAAGAGCAGAGAAGCCGCCTCAGAGGTTGAATAAAATGTTGTGTTTGTATTAATAGTTAAAAAACCTATTTTGACTATCTTTGCAGTGCAGAGCTAATCTGAATCCTGAGAGAGCTTTTTGCATTTAAATAACTGCAGCTAAAAGTTTCACGTTATGAAAAAATTAAATGAAAAATCTTAGAAATGTTCCTTGATAGCTTCTAATGTGCTTTTCAGAGAAAAAATGTATGCTTTCTTTTTGGTTTTTTTAAATTTTGGCTAATCTAACTCAGAAAGTGTTCTAATTAAAAGACAAAAGAAATAGATGTCAGATAATGGCACACTCAATCATGCTTAATATGACTGAATTCTTAAAAAAAAAAAAAAAAAGAGAAAGAGAAAATAATTTAAAAACTAAACCAGTTTTGGGCCCTGTGGCAAAATGGTAAGCAGCCAACTGTCTGCATTCCTCCCTCTTTTTGTTGAGAGCTGGTATCAGGGTTACTGTTACTTTTAAAAGAAAGAGATGAAAAAAAAAACAGGTAAAAAAGGGTGAACATGAGGTAAGAGAAAAAGAGTTGTGGTTCACGCCTCCCTTGTCTGACCACCTCCTCCTCCTCCTGTAAGTGTAATCAACCAGAGCGGCTCGTTCAGCTGGTAACAGGGAGAGACAGCAGGTCTGAGGAGGAGTCCACTGCACACCAGCAAAGACATGGACGTCTGATTAGAGCTGAGCCACACTGAGCTTGTTGCTTTTTGTAGAGGAAGTGTTCTGAGGAATACCAGACAGATGAAGAAGAGCAAAAATGAACATTTTCAAAGGAAACGATTTTATTAGATTGGTCTGACTTGAGGGCTTCAAACATGGTGGGGTCCTCTTCTGGGTTTGCTTGCTGGCTGCTGCTTGTGATTTCTATTGGACAGAACTCTCAGGTGACTGGAGGTTGTTCAGGAAAGTGCTGCCGGGGCAGAGACTTGAGCTGCTCCACCACAGACTGGAGGATGGACCGTTTATACGAGACGTGCTACTGCGATGAGAGCTGCGTCAAAACCAAGGACTGCTGCTTTGACTACTTCACAGAGTGTCCAGGTGAGTGATGGGTAAGCAGATCACAACACCTGCTTTGAGATGCTAGCATAGACAGACTGACTCCGCCTGACAATCAGCACCTGGAGGATGAACACATTTCCCTACAAGAGTCAAACATTCCAGTTTGTCCTCCTTCATCCAAAAATGGGATCTTCTATAAACCAAATACCTAAGCTGGCTCTCCTCCTAACCCCCATTTCAGATGGCTGCCCACTCCACATAATGGAATTAGCGCAAATATTTAAAGAATGTCTTTCCATCAATCAGTTATAGCAATTACAGTCCCAGTCCAACAAGTGAGGCGTTCTTAACACGTGTTAGAGGTCAGTGACCACCACATCAGCACGCTTAAGACATCAAAGCCTGAACGGCGTGAGCAGAAAGCAAGTGAAAGGGAAATGAAATGATAGAAGGAGCACAGTTTAAACCACCTGCAGAAGGGCAGCAAATATATAGTCATATTTTAACACTACCTTATTTAAAAGTTCAATACCCACTGCTTAACATTGGAATCGTTTTTTCAAGCTAAAACAACAACAATACTAAAGATAAACAAAGCAAATATATATTAAACGTGATTAATCATGAATTGATTGGAAATAACCTAAATGAAGACACATCTGTAAATGATTCTAAACATAGAAATGAAATGCAGCATCACATTTATACAAATAAATATTTACAAATGCTCATTTTTTCTAAAATAAAACCCTGAAATGTAAAAATTTTATTTCTGACTTTATATTTTGAAAATAGTCAAAAATTGTTTGGGTGTGGAAATAATCTGACTTTTCCTGGAATGTATTTTGACACAGATAATCCATATGAGGATTACACGGTCTCCATGAAACCATGAAAAGAGTGGTAAAGAGAACACATCGTGTCATTTTTATGTGTGATTGTCATGATCACACCTAAATTTACTGCTATTTTGCTTTAAATATATCCTATATTTGCTGTAAATGAATCTTTGGCGGTTCAAGGGTGACCAATCATCAAACTACACACGTGGCGCTCGCTGAGCTCGCTGTATTGAAGTACAGTTTTTATATGCTTTGTTTATTTTTTAATTTTTAAATTTAAGATTTTTACCAAAACAAAAATAAAAAAATAACGTAAATTGTCAAGACTTTGACAAATATTTTTAACGCATTTTTTTGCCAATATTTTTCATGTGTTAAGCAAAGACTAATAAATATCCATTTTTTATTTTACTTTAATTTAATAAAAGCAACATTTTTATGCAATTACTGCTTCTGAATAAAATAAAAAGAAAGAAAAATGACTTAAATGAAGCCAATTGTAGCTGAATAAGAGTACTTCTTTCCTCTTTAGTCTGCTCAAGTAAAAGATGTAGTGGTTTAAGACCACCCTTAGTAAAAAGTAGTTTCTTGAAGTGTACTACAAGTATACTTAGTCTATTCTAAAAGTGAGGCGGTATACTTGAAGTTCATTTTTCATATACAATTTATATATTGTAAACTTAAAATGTTCCAATTTCATCCGCAGAAGTATACTTCCTGCACCACATGTGCATGGTCTATACTATAATATACTTTGTTAAATAAACTAGAAGAGCACTACTTTTTGCAATTTTGACAAATTTAAGTGAGTAAATTTCACTTAATACCCACCTCTGGTACAGACATGCCCGATTCATGAACTATCTGTGTGTTTGTTATGTGTGTGCAGTTGTCTGTTTGGATCTATGCAAACGTGTATCTGAAGGTTTGTGTAAAAATGTGTGTTTGTTTGGATGTTTTAATGTGTAGAAGTGGACGGTTGTGCACAGAAGTGCAGAAGTAAACAGTTATTTATGACATTAATATTGTGGAGCCTCAAGCTACTTTTATGTTTGCTTTCTTTATGTCCACTGTTGTTTTTCTTATGCCTTCTTTATTTCTCCAATGTCCTCTTCTTTCTGCTTTCCATCCAGTCAAAAACTCCCCCAAAATACAAATAATAAAATCAATTGTTGTAAAAATGTTACTTAATTGCAAGGTTTGACTGTAAAATTGAGATAAACTTTCACAATATGTTCAGTTATATGTTCACTTTAAATTCACAAAAGTACGCCTAAACTTCTTGTTGCGAACACAAATGTGATACAGAAACTCATTTTTTTCAGCAGATTTCATTTTAATAAACCCATTAAGTTGAGGAGTCACGTTTTCAAAGCAGTACAGCAGACACACTTAGGGATGAACGCAGAGACACCCTTCTTTCTTGACAAATATTGAAACTTCATGCTAGATTTCTCTTCAGAAGAAATCAGTCAAACTGAA
Organism: Oryzias melastigma; assembly: GCF_002922805.2. NCBI lineage: Eukaryota > Metazoa > Chordata > Actinopteri > Beloniformes > Adrianichthyidae > Oryzias > Oryzias melastigma. Next base: position 10,751,516 of record NC_050531.1, on the reverse strand, counting down.
GTCTTATCAGGGTGGAGGTTAAATATGCATCAAACAATTACACTCAGAAACACAGCAACCTTAGATTTAAACCAATACATGTTTATGGTAAACATTCATTAAATTACATTAAAAATAGCTCAAAACATTAAAATCAGGATGTCTCCTTCACATTTTCTTGTAGTTGTAACAAAAGCTATGTAGTAATGTGTTTTTTAATATATTTTGATGGGTATCTTCCAGCTCAGGACTGTGCTGTGAGCGACTGGAGCCACTGGAGCGGCTGTGCAAAACCCTGTCAGCTTTCTGTAAGAAGCCGGGTCCGCCACATAGAGCAGAAGCCCACTAACGGCGGCGAGCCTTGTCCCGCCCTGGAGGAAAGAGCTGGATGCAAGGAGTACAGAGACCACAGAGGAAGTCGCTGTGGTCACAACTCAGGTGTACAAACAGAAATATTGGAGGATTTTCTAACATCTGCAGCTGTTTTTTTATCCCTAAAAGCTGATTCACTGCTTTGATTATAAGGTCCTGCATTCATTACTAGCATGGAGTTTGGGAAGGGAAGGCCCAAACGGGACAGCTATGGAAATCCCCTGGACCCCGGGTATGTTTGCTTCAAGTTCTCCGAAAGAATAGAACTGTAACCTGAAGCAGCACGTGAGCTCAGCTGATTGAGTAGATGAAAAGATCTGCGGTCAGGCTGCACCTCATTTTACTATACAGCAGCTGTCTTTACATATAGTAACTGCTTGCACACCTGACTGTCTGCAGATCCTGAAACTCGTGCTCACACACCTTTGAAATCAGATATTTCTTCATATCTGACAATCTTTCTTGATTTCACCCTCAGGTTCTGCATGGAGTTTAAGCTGGAGTCCCGGACGCCTCACTGCACGCTGGAGAACCGGCCACACACACTCTGGATGCGCTACATAACAGAGGGTTTCAAAGTGTGCGTGGCATGTGAACCTCCCGCTTCCCGAAACGGGAGCATCTGTCAAGGAGACGGTCAGGATTCAGACAAGTAAGAGATCTAGAATTCATTATGGATCAGGTGCAGTTTCCACTCCAACAGTAGCTTCAAGCAGGGAAGAAACAGAAATGAAAATGCTAAGCTATGCTTAGATGAACCTCACACACTGCGTTTATTACAGACAAGCTTCGCTCCACTGGCAGGCGGCGGGAAATCCTCGGTGTCACGGGACTTGGAGGAAGATCCAGAAGATGCAGCAATGCGACTGCCCACCTCAACACACCTTTGTCTTCATCTGAGGGTTTAACCCCTTCAAGAAAATAATGAAACCTCCCAAAACATAAAATTAAAATGCAACAAACAAAAAAAATGGAAAAAGATTTAAACATGTTCCTAAAGTCACTTTACCACATTTCATTTCTGCTGCAAAAAATTTACAAGCATTTGCATTAAAAACATTTTTCATTAATGATAGTAACACAATAAGTTCCACATGGAGCGCCCTCTGGTGGCGTCACAGCAAAAAGAAAAAAAAAACAGAAGTTGAAGGATAACTTTTACAATTTTAGCCACTTAATAGATTAAAAATATTTTTATTTACAATAAGACAAGTGAAAATAAAATAACTAAATCATGAAACAAATTTCATGTCATTTTCAGAATAAATGCTACAATTGGCAAACAGGTGGGAAGGACAGGAGGGTCTTCAGCAGACTTTATGTCCCTTCAATAAAACTCTCCAGCGGTCTTTTAGCATGGTGCCAGTGCGCCCTTCAAAATCATAATCCAGCAGGATGTGAGACCAATTCCCCTGACCGTGACGTTTAACACCGTCTATTAGATACTTGTCCAGCTGGGCTGTCCATTTCTAAGAAAAAAAACACATGAATAAGACTGTTTTTCTGCATTTTTAGATATCTTAGTTTCAAAGATTTAATTACCAAAGAATGGCTTTATAGGGCAATGTTTCCACACACTTTGTAAATAACTACCTTCCTTCCTGTGTCTCAGTGAGGTCAAGAACCATGTGACCTTTACTTCATTCAGAAAAGATTACCCCTCAACAGAGGTCACATGGGTTTGGACTAAACCAATTAGCAGAACCTGGTGTTCTTATCCCCTCACTGGAGTCCAAAAATTAAAAACTAAAAATAAAAAATCCAAACTCACTGTACATTTCTGATCATTTCTTGTAACTAATCAAGGTAAGACGATGAAACTCAAACATGTTATTGTTGAATTGATGTACTCAGTGATGATGTATGTTTAATGTGGAGGTCTTGTTGAAAAAGACAGACACCATATTTGATCGTATGCCTAAAAATGGAAATTCATGAGAAGTGACCATTTTTTAGACACATCATTTTCTTAATAAGTATAAGGAATAATACAACTAAGGTTATTATGTTTTAATTTTTCCAAAGGATTTTATAATACTATAAAAGAATTGGTGAATAGTTTTAACCATTTTTTTTTAAATAAATATTTTTGCTATAAATTGAAAAAATTATTAGATTTTTGCCAGTTTGTGACCCTTTGATAATCTTGGATAACCTGTAGATGTTAACCTTGAAATCTTGCAGTAGAAAAGGAAAAATTATAAGGTCATATATGGTGTTAAGGGTCAATCTATGAGGGTAACTGCTTCATTTGTTTGAATGAATGAGCAGTCCTGTCCTTGACTTTTGTTCCATTTGTTAAAGAGTTTATAAAGTTATAGTTTCATTGTAAAAATTATAAAGTTATGTCACACAATTGCATCATGTTTTTATCGTTGTAGAATTTATTTATAAAGAAATCCATATCAACACTTATGTTCTAAAGGTGACGTTTTAATTTGAAACAGACACGCTCTTTTCACTTCGGAGGTGATTTGTTGTATATTATATTTAAACACTTGATGTTTTTTGGGGTTTTTCTTGTTGTTTTTACCTGCGTAGGGCAAGGAACCAAATATGATCACTTCATTCACTTTGATTTTCTGAAAAACAATACATTTTTTTTGGAAATTCTGAAAACAGAAAAAAAAAAATGTATGGCCCACTTTAACCCTATAAACTGTTAAACAGTCTCTCCAAATCAACTCACCTGAGGGGCTTTTCTGGTCTTTCCCTTGTTGCTGGGCATCAGTGGCTTCTGGGTTTTCATCTGACAGAGTTCTGATGGAGGAAAGCGTCCTTCTTTTAGCATAAATTCATGCTTGTATGAATATCTTCCTGATATAACGCTTGTATATTTGAATAAAAAAACAAGAATATTAACCCACCAGTTTTGGTGAGTCGGGTCAAAGAAACTTGAGGTTTCTTGATGATTTCGGGGCTCCATTCCTCAATTTTAGTCGGAAGCAGTTTTCGTTTCCGAGATGATTCTGATGAAGAGTTTTCATCTTTTAGATTTTCGCCACGCCTGTATACTATTCAATAATAAAATATAAAACGTGAAAGCTAACATACCATTTTTGGGAAGTTTTGTCACGGGCTTTTTGATTGGATCGAGCTTCCATACATCAGTATTTTGGGTGGGAAGCAGTTTTCGCTTTGTCCTGTGAGCAAAATATTAACTGTGCATGATAAATTGTTTCAGCTTTAAGCAAAAAAAAAAAAAAAAAGCAAAACTTCATTAAAACGTCACTAATGATGCTAGTTTATGCATTTTTTTTTTTTACCAGTTTAGGATTATAAAATCAAACTAAAAACTTGATAGAAACATGTGATAGAATTTTCAGTAAAAAACTGGTATAACACCTTACTTTTGGATTTCTGGCACTGATTCATCTGTTTCTGAAAGGGAGTCATCTTGTGAACCCGCATGCTCCGAACATGGGAAGATTCTGGACGACTGAACCATCTTTGTAGCTGCCTGAAAGGAATCAGAATGAAGGTGTTCAGTAAAAAATTTTAAAACTATTTTTTAGAATGATGCAGAAGACCGTTTTCTTTTTCGTGTGATTTTCACTTTTTAACTCTAAAGAGAGATTTTTTCCACAAGCTCTGGTGTGATTTTACACGGTTCTCCCACCTTGTTTCCGTCGCTGTTGGAGGCATTTTCGGCACTTTTTAAGTGAGCCTCATCTTTAATAACACCATCAATTTCTGTCTTCTCCCCAGCCCCACTGGCAGCAGAACAGTCTCGCCGTTGCTTTTCCCCACACAGCTCCGGTCACTCTGACCAAGCAGGTTGCCTTTTCTTATTCTTGCATTATATCAACTTTCCTTTCTGACCTACATCTAAATGTTACATCTTCGTAATCCCCCAAATCTAATTTTCTGGGGTCAGAGCGGCTGCTTTATGTGGAGAAACCAGTGAAGCCCGTCATTACAAGAGCCTTTTACGTCTAACCTTGTGGAGGTCATCAGCTTTTCTGTAAATCACTTATAAGTTTCCTGAATAAGTGAGTCTGTCAAATCCACAGGGAAAATACTGCTGAATGCAGCAGTTTGCCCTTCCAGCTAATTTTTGATGACAAATTTTTCAATTAACTGTAATTGATCAATTTACATCAAAACCTTTGAGAGCATAATTTGTTAAAAAAAGCTAATTATACTCCAAGGTAATGTTGACACAGCTTTCCACCTCAAATTAGGTTATTTTATCTTCCCAAGTTGTTGTTTCTTCTCTAGAGACCAATTTTTGTAAAGCTATTAGCGAGTTTGGACTTAAGATGTTAATGTAAGGCAGATCTAGTACCTTCAAAAGAAAATCAGATGGATTCTTCTCCAAATAAACATCCAAGAAGGACTGGATCATCTCCACCAAGCGGCTGAAGCTGAAGCTCATGAGGAACGGGTGATAAATGTCCCTCTGTGTCACCATGGTGGACAACTTCACCCTCAAGTTCTGTCGAGACAAGATGAGAGGATGAGAGGATCTGGATGGCATCGTGTTACTCTGAAACGATGAGAAGCAAAAGTGGGCAAACAGACCTGAGGTATGTTATGATGTTCTTCCAACCACTTAAGGGCAGAAGAAGCAGAAGATCTTTGACCCGCTTCCAAGCAGACAGCAACACTCTGCAACAAAGGACATGGACACGCTTGAAGAAAATATTCTCTTATTTAAAAATACATAAACATTATGCAACTAGCACAAAGAAATAAAACATTAAAATTGGACCAAGAAAATCTAAATATATTTCATATACATCAACCATAAAGTTCCTCAAGAAACATGAATAAAAAGAAATGCCTCAATACAATATTAGATTTACCTGGACGAGCAAAAGAATGTTGATCTTCTCAAACAAATTTTCATCAGCCACAATCTGGTCCAAGTTCTGCCATATTTTAAAAGCAGACATCAGAGGCTTCACGTGTTCGTCGTCTTCAAACATGTCATCTGCAGTAAACACACCACTTAGTATTAAGATTATCTCTGTCAAATCACACTTGACTGCTTATTCTAGTGCAATAAATAACTTTTTTGGGGGGTGGAATCATCTCGAAACTTTAGGAAAATCATTAATTAAACAGAATAATTATTTTCTGATAGAGACAATATCCATTCTGGCGATGGAGTTGCCAATGAAGCAGTAACTGACAGTAATGCAAATGTAAATTAGGGTTTCATTCTAGTCTTTTTGTATCAACTTACCCAGCTGTTTTCCGTGCATGACTCTTGAGAGAAAAGCACAAATCAATTTTTTTTCACTATCGGGAGCTCCTTTGAGGGTCAAATTCTTAGAGATGGCTGAAAAAGAACAATTTAAGCCACATAATAGTTTAGCCAACCGCTTCTCATAAATGTCACAGACAAGTTGAAATAAACAGCACTAAATATATAAATAAGATAACTTACTGGGTGATTCAGGTAGGTATGACTAAATTCGGAAATATATGTATTACAGAAACCCTCCCATGAACGCCACTTGCATTTAAAAGCTAGCTTAACGTGATGTTATTGTAATAAAATGTAGGCTACAAATCATGCAAGAAGACAAACTAAAACATTTGTACATTTGTTTAAGTAAATAACTAAGGTAAATTAGATTAAAACCTTTAAAGAAATTTAAACCTTACATTTAACTTAGCAAATGTATGTAAATAAATAGCTACAGGCTGCAGCCCTACAAACATAATTCCCAGCATGCTCTTTACACCAAAAGCTGTACTTTAAATCTTCCCTTTAAAACTTAAAAATAAGCTGTTAAAAATGTTTCTAAAAATAAAGTTTAAGTCCCTCAAACATAAAAAAAGTTGGAGGCAAACACAGCGGGCTGATCCTCCTTTAGATTAAACTTACCTTCAAAAACTGGCAACGCCTCGTTAAACTCTTCAAGGTTTCCGTCTCTAAAACTCCGGCACAACTTCAAAAACATGAAGTCAGACATCCATTCACTCGCAACGGCAACAACCTGTTGAAATCCCACTTTTTCTTCTCTCATACTAGCTTCAGAAGCCTGTTCATCACTGGTATCGTTCTCCATGTTTGCGACTTGTAAATAAATAATAAAAAACCCCGTCTTCCTCCCTGTAACCAGTTACATTTCCGCGCCTTTTTGCTTTTGTTTGCGATCCTTGGAATTAACAGCGCCTCCTAGTGGTTCGGAGTAACATCTGTTTAAATTGGCACAGCAGCCAAGCACTGTAAAACCTAAAACTCAGTAGAATAAGTTTTAAAACATATAGAGCGGTTGATGTTACGCTTTTTACATTTTTTTTTATTTTATTCTTCAGTTGATTTCTGCCTTTTTTCTTGTTGTTGTACGGTGGTTTTACATTGAACACAAAGGTCCTTGTGACAAGTAATATATATGAGACTAGTTCAGGTTCAATTAATTAATTACTAGCAAATACTAGTTAAAACAAACGGTAATATAGTATCTCAGTATCTTATTAACCTAAAGCTGACCAGAAATGTCTGTTTACCTAACAAGTTTAGTTAATCTGCAGATGCTTCTTTTAATGCAAGCATAAGACAACTGAACCACAAAGCAGTTCATAATTATCATTAAATCTTTAAACATTTTAGTCTTTACTTTGAACTATTATGCAGTATTGATTTTAAAAGAATACAGTGATACATGTCACTGCCAAAATTAGTTAATAAACTCCTTCACATCTGGAAGGTGAACAATATAGTGCTGTGACAACATTTATAGCAAAATCTCCTCACTGGAGACTTAATTTGGATTTTAGTAATAACGAAGAAGCATAGTCAAAAATTAAAGGCAACTACTGGTTTTGTTTAAAATATTGTGCAAAAATTCTTTTCTGCATTTAGTTCGAGGGGTGATGCAATTGAAAAAGATTAAAGCTGACAGTGTTTACTTTTATGGAGACAGAGTCTTATCATAAACAATAACATAACTGTATCTAAAGCAGGATTCTATCTAACAAAAATACAACAAAAGGGTTTTTTATATTCAGTTTAATTAATTGGTTTGAAGGTTTTTTCTGTCCTAAGGTTACAATTTCCATAATAAACAAAAACATTTACATAACGTAAAGTTTTTACTTTCCTTTTAGAGTTTTTTAACAGATAAAACAAGCAACATACTTTGCTTTCCATGTTTTTAGAAGAAGTATGCAAAGCATTTTTAGTCATTATGTGCACTGAAAGGAATGCTAAATACTCCCCTGCAGTTATGTATAATTTATAAACTCTTTGCAAGATTGCTGCCATATATGCACTTCTGGATGTGGAGAAACAAGCTTTTTTTGCAGCAAATGTAGCTTTAGCTGTGTTTCATGTAAAAATAATTAATAACTTGGAGTTTAAAAAAAAGGTCACAGTCCTGCAAATGTGACCTCATATTAGGAGAAAAGCAGACACAAAAGCACAAGGTATATATACATTTATTTGTTATTCTGCATAATGCTAATAGATGTAATGGGGACAATGCTCTACAGAAATGTTGACATACATGTACCATAAAGTGTTCTGTGGTCATACAATGCTCAGACTACTACATGCATACAAAGATGTCGTCTTGTACAGAAACAGTCTGTTGCTCAGGATGAGTCTAATAAAGTTTCAAACTGAGAAAAAAAACTGAAAACAAACATAAGAGGCAGAATACACAAAGACAAACAAGTATGCTTTTAGGGAAAAGTGTTCGGTAAGCACAAATGAGCAACATGGACAGTACTCGTTCTCTCAGAGAAAATAAAGACACGACATTTCCATTTACAGTAACACAGATGAATATGCCTTTGTGAGACGGTGAGGATAGCACACGGTTCTTTCGCTGGCAAAAATAACTTCCACACAAAGTTTGCCTCGGATGTAGCCGATTAATCCAGCTTTCTTGTTTTTTATTTTTTTTGTATTTTTTTATTTTTCCTACAATATTTGACAAAGTGAAATGATCGCTCAGGCTAAAACAGAGGATGAAGGGAAAACATGAATGTACAGGTACACAGAAAATGGATTTAACAAGAGAATTGTCATTTAAACTTCCTTCCATTAAAATAAAAGACAAAATCTGAATTACCACCTCACATTTCATGCTTTCGACGAGGGATTGGCTGCTTGACAAAGATATGAGGTCTTACATGGATGTCTAGATACTGAGTCTGATTATGCTACTTTCGGCAAACAGTTTGTACCATTAATTGTACGGACAAAAATAAATAAATAAATAAATAAATGTGGACCGAAACTGATAAGTTATGCAATGTCGTGTTTTTGCTCCTTCGTGCCACAGGATTAAGGAGGAGATTTTTCTTTTAGGTTCCTGTCTTCCTGTGGTCTTTGAAATTTTATTTTATTTTATTTTATTTTATTTTTTTACAAAGACTGATGAGGATGGATACTGAATGTGGAGCACACATTTATTTGTGTGTCCTTGTTTGCAGAGGCAGAACATTAACATGGATTTTTGCAACACTTCTCAAGATGTACATAATCAGCTTGCTGTTGAAGAATAAACAAACAAACCCAAAAATAAAAACCCAAAAAACAATTTTTTTAATGAGAGCATCAGAGAGTTATAGAAAACCTGAGAACTCAATAGTATTACTTGTAATCTATTACATAAAGACCTGATTTCTCCTATAAAATTAGAATTTTTTCTGTACAGTATTATATGAACAAAGCAAAAATTACTTGCTACCTTCTCATAAACAACAGTTTTATGAAAAGGCACGCATGATTTCAGCCACCATATGGCAGGAAATTGTGGTCGTGCTCCATTTTGGTTTACAAAAAATAGAACAATTCTTAAATCACAAAAACATAAAATCCTTTATTATGTTGTGGCCACGGAAATAGGGTCATTTGAATAAGGTCCAAAGACTTTTAAAACATTTTTTATCTAAATCTAACAGCCATAAAAAAAGCTCCGGTGGTCAATTTGGATCCCTATAATCAAATTGAAGGTCCATTATATCTGGCTTTAAAACTCTTGATAGTATCATGCCAGAAATATAATATGAAAGACAGAAAACCCCCCCATCGGATTCTAGTTTGCATTGTTAGTGAGATTTTTGTCTTCGAAATACTGTTTTATCTCATATTAAAGATATAACATTTGAAAAATACAAGTCATTTCTGCCTGTACACTTACAAATTCCCATTGACATAAAATAAAGTGCCACAATTCTTGGCCTGCATAGACAGCAGTTTGCGGTATTGCACATTCCACACCTCTCTGTGAAAAACAAACCAACAGAAAGACATGATAATAATAATAAAAATAACAATAAAAATAAAAATCTAACAACTCACTCGTGTGGCTTTCAGCAACACCCCCGGAGTCTTCCCAGACAGGAGTTGTGTCAAGACAAACTGAACAAAAAATTCCAGCGATAAATTGGAATCAAAGGCAACATATAACATATATTTTCAGTCAGTTTTAAACAAAAGCAAGAAGAGACACGACAAAAAGAGAAACAAAGAAAACTCCTTTGGGTTTAAGTTTGACTGAAAATTGTTTTGTCTCCAAAAAGAAAAAAAGAGAGTCCAAGACACCACAATTATTATAAGATAAAGAAGGTGCACTAAGCTTATCAGCAGGATCAGGTCAAGTTGCTGGAGAGAAAAAAAAAAAAAATCACACCAGGGTGCAGAATATAGCATAGTGACCATGATGCAGGTAAAAAAAACCATAAGACACAAACATAAATACTGTCAAAACATGTAATTAGCATATGTGTTATGAAGCTGATGTAAATGAAGCTTGTAAGTGTGCTTGGTTTGGTCCATTGACATCAAGATGAATATAGTCATTTTATGTGGTATATTATCCAATTTGAATTGCAAGAGCAGATACTAATATATTTATAATAGAAACTAATCTAACTGAACGACCAGGTGCATTGTGCTGATTTACCTACTTTATTATTCTTTTTATGAAGCCAATCTAGACTCAAATATTACCTATTTATTTTTAAATCTACTTCTAGTGATGTATAGTGTATCTATTCTTTGTTTTAGATGGAATTAAATGTCTGAACAAGTATTCTAACTTTTAAAACTGATTTATATGTGTATATAGTTAATTTGCTTTGGTATCTGATAGCTCCTGTTATGTTGGAGATTATATTCGGCAGATTTATGCTCTATGCTGTAGTGCTTTAAAGTCTGAAATTGAATATTTTACGAACAAACCTAAAGTTTCTGTAGCTGCTATGAAAACCCAAAGCAACAGCATCGATGTTACAGCTTCATTCACCATTTTACACAGGAAACAAAAAGACATTACAGGTCGGGAACACTTTGCATTTCCACAAAAGGTAATGATATGTTTTTTTATAGGTCGCTACTATGCAACACCCGGTCTGAGGGCTGTTGATTCAAACCCCTCCACCTCCTTTTTTTCACATTGTACGTAATCGTACCATTGAGTCTTCCTTTTTCCGTCCTGTGCATTGCCATGGCCTTACATGTCCTAGTATGTACACGGAGCGCTCTTAGCAAACGAAGCACCGTAAAATATCCGTCTTTTTTTTTAAATGCATGCTTTTTTTTACAGTTAGTCCCACTGTGCATTCCTCTTCTTGCTAGAAAAAGAGACGGTCGTTATGTACATTGGGAGAACCTGCGTCTTAGTAAATGAAATCATCACATTTCCAGAAGATCCTCTTGCTCTCCGAGCCTGCTGAGTATCCAAAGTCAAACCTGCAAGAAGCACTGCAGTTTCTTTTGCAGCATTTCACAACACAAGTATTAAGAGACTTGTCATGCCATGCAAAAATATCTTTCACTACAACTGCACCCTTGACTCATCCTTCTGTTCTGGCACAGCCCAGGCTGAGGTTGTAGTATTGTCCTTCAACGCTTCCCTTCACATACTTGTTTCACAGGTTGGAGAAAGGCTGGCGTCTCCAGGTATCAGGTGGATATCGGAAGTAAACATGTGGTTCTCTACTTTGTGTCCACTTTGGTTGCTGTCTGACATTGCCCCCTCGCTCGAGCCAGCCCCACCTTGGGTGCAATTTTGTGCCGTTTTATTGGGTGACAAAGGTGCGACTGCAGCACCAGCCTCCTCCATCAGATGCTTGTCATCGTGGTGCTCTGTAGATTCCTCCTCATCACCTGGTGGGGTGTCCACCACCAGCCTCTTAGGCGAGAAGTTGCAGGTGTCCTCCACTATGACTGGAAGCAGCTCGTCCGAACTACGGATGAGCGGTGATGTCTCACCTGCCGGAGACTCATCTTCCAGGATACTGGAGCTGATGTCTCCAGGAGAGGTAGTGCTAGGTGGAGTTAGAGGACCTTCATTGGAAGTTTTGTTGAAGATGACTCTTGATCCTTTCATTTTTAGAGAGTTATTACCCATTGAAGGGCCTTGGAATTTGTCCACAGAGCTGTTACAGTTTTTTTTCTCTCCAGTGCGAAACTCTGATCGCTCACAGGGGTGGATAGATTCATAGAAGCCATCTGTCTGAAAGCTGTCAGGAGGGCTCAGATCATCAATGGCTCTAAGTTGGCTGAGATCGAGGTATGGTGGAGCTTTTGGCCGTTTGATCTTACATGGCGTGGAATTCCCCTCGTCTGAGCCCTGCCCTAAAAAGTCAGTCGAGCAGCTTGCAAAGTTATCTTCTGAAGAAGGCCGGACCTCCTTCATCTCCAGCTGCACCTCCTCCTTTAGTGTGAATTCAGGGCTGAGAGATTTCTTTGGTGAGGCTGGGGCGGTCATAGTTGTGCTCAAGGTGCTCATGGAGCTTGTAGTGTTGAGATTGGTAAAAGATTGAGACTTAGTCATCTGGTTGTACATATCCTCCAGTTTCTGAGCATTAAGGTGCTGTGGTGTCCTGCTGATGCGCTGCGGACTTCCAGTGGTGGTGATGGTTATACGATGGGGAGAACTTTCTGGGTTTCTTTTATCCGGTGATCTTAGACTGCTTTCAGAAGTAGCATGCCTGGTCGAGCCACCCCAACGACTTGGCGACAGGTGGTTGTCCATTTTGTCTTCTCCTTTCTCCACCACCACATCCATAAGTTCCATACTACGAGCGACAGCATCCTTAAGGTTCATTGACACAATGCTACCATTCCTCTTAGCTCTCTCAAGTGCTTCCCTCCTCTTGATGGCTTTCTCCTGCCTTTTCTGCTCCTTATAGAACTCGGAGAAGTTGTTTACAATAATGGGGATCGGTAGAGCTATGACCAGAACTCCTGCAATACAGCAGAGTCCACCAACAATCTTCCCAAGTAAAGTCTGCGGGTAAATGTCACCATATCCCACTGTAGTCATTGTGATAGTGGCCCACCAGAATGAGGCAGGGATACTGGTGAATTTTGTGGCATCTTCATCTTTCTCAGCAAAGAAAACTAAGCTTGAGAATATCATGATTCCCATGGCAAGAAACAAAATAAGCAGTCCCAGTTCATTGTAGCTCCTTCTCAAAGTAAATCCTAGAGACTGGAGCCCCGTGGAGTGTCTGGCAAGCTTCAAGATCCTCAATATTCTCATGATTCTGAAGATCTGCACCACACGCCGCACATTTTGGAACTGTAGCACACTCTTGTTGGACTCTGTTAGGAATATGGTGACATAATAGGGCAGAATGGCCAATAAGTCTATAACATTCAGCGGGCCCTTGAAAAACTTCCACTTATTGGGAGAGGAGAGGAAACGAAGAAGGTACTCCATGGTGAACCACGCAATACACACAGCCTCCACGTGAGCCAGCTGAGGGTTGTCGTTGGCCTGGCCAAACTCATCCATGACTTGGAGCTCCGGTAAGGTGTTCAGAGACAGGGCAATGGTGGATAAGACAATAAACAGAATGGATATGATGGCAAGGATCTGAAACAAAAGCAGAGAGAAGAATCAAATGTTAGTTTGATATCAAATCTCAATTTTTGCAGCTCGGCTGCCATTTCCCTGATACATGAGTCCCTTGCTAAAAGGAGATTCACCTTTCACTCTTTTGCAAATTTTCTTTGAATATATATATATATATATATTGGGGTTGATGTTTTTACATGAATTTATGTACAACCAAGCACAAAAACTGATGAAAATTCGTGTCGGCCAAATACGTGCGGCCAAGATGGACATTGCTGCACTGCCTAAACTTTTTTAAGTGCATCCAAGGCTAAATGTTGTTGTTGATTTTACATCTTCACCAAACCCTAACCCTAATGAAACCCTAACATAACCCTTATCCCAAACTACAGTTATGTTCAGCAATGGCTCAACTTATTTTAAAAACATCAATGACAGATCTTGAAAAAAAAATAAAATCTAGCTCCAACCTATGGTAACATTCAAAATCTTTATCTGCCTGTTAAAATATACATTTTAATCACAGTTTCTAAAAAAAACTGTTGGTCATATAATGCTTTAGAGCTATTGTTAGTACTTTTTGAATAGAATAACTACTTCCTGTGCCGTCAATTCTACAAGGAGAACATCTGGTGTAATCCCATGAGGTCAACACAGCCTGAGATTGCGCTTTAGCTGCAGCTCTTTATCTTGACCAGGATTTATTGACCATGATTGATTAAATCTGGCCTTAGATGTCGTGACTGAGCTTTAATATTTACAAAATGAATGTGTGAGCAATGAACGTTAAGGGGAGGATTTTGTTTGAATACCGGATAATGTTATGTGATGAGCGTTGTTTAATCTGGAGCTCTGCTTTTATACCAGACTCTTCGCTGTGCAGCACGGATTACAAGTCCCTGCTTGGCGGCTCAACCTAGCTGAACTTTGTGTCCCTATTCACATAGGTGAAAAATATCTGTCATACACCTAATACTGTACCGGGGGAGGAAATCATTTCCAACCACAGTACAAAATTAAATTTTTTTGGACAGTCCTTTGTGTCCCAAGTAATATAAAATCCATTAAAATGTAATCATGCCAAAACGAGAAGTCTGAGTCAAGACATAAAAAGCAAAGCATCCTAAATAACAATGGAAGCCTCACAGAGCACGCTGATGAGCTTACATAATTATGCTCTCAGGGGTCTAAAGGAAGCTTACTCTGTATCTTCTGAGAGTTCATCAATTTAGCATCCATCCCTCATGAATGCATATCAAAAGGATTCTGCAGTGTTCGGGGCTCAGTCATTTCCAGTTTCTCTGTTGGACAAATGCTAACATGCTTAGAAATATCAGGGCACATTCCTAAATCTAGCTAAATGAATGAACTTTTAAATAAAAATGTTTATAATATTTATAGTTTTTTTAACTAATTGACAAAGTAAAAGGGGAAAAGTCAGTCAAAGATCAAAAGGGCGAAAAGTAATGTCATGGCTCAGCAGAGAAAGTGTCATCACTAAATAAGTGCTGCTACTGATTAGGTTAAACCTATTAGGGGCTAAGTGAGGTGACCTGGGTGGCTTTGGCCCATGAGCTCAAAGACTGCCGAGTCACAGTGAGGACACAGATCACCTTCTTACCCCTGAACTTTTTGGCAAGCTTGTTACAAGCACACATCCTGTTGTCAAGCTACCCAGGCAGATTGCCTTTGTAAAAAAAAGGGAAGAATATCAATCGTTATGTCATAGGGATCTGATCACTTTAAAAGGCTATTTGCAACATTGATCAATTTTTTCATAAAAAATGTACAAGTTCAAATGCATCTTTAATTTGACCTTCAAAAGTTAGCAAGTCCTAATTTAGAGTTCGTGTGATAAAGCGGCACTTGAAAAAGTACGTTCAATTGACGAAAACGGCGGATGGGCATGAACAAACACACTTAACCTTCCCATTTCACTCCCTCAAACCCAAACAACCCTTTCTCGTGCAGTTTGGAGCACCGTGTTGAGCAGTCCTGGCATTAACCTATGCTGTAATTGAGTGGGAGTTGTTAAGAGGATCAATTACTCAGTCTCCTTTCCCCCTGATTTGCATCTTTGTGGCATTAAGTATAGCATCAAATGCCGTCCGTTGTGGATTAAGAAAGCAGAAGGAGGGCCAGAAAAGCCAGTCGACCCGGGGGTGACCTGGAGGACGAAGGCTAGCAGATGGAGGGAATGAAAGACGATTTTTAATATTTAATTTCACGTCGTTCTTCCCAGACATCGCTGGGTAGAAATGAGTCACATATTATATAGGTTCTTTGAAAAAATGAGAATAATTTTTTTTTTCTGTAACTAAACAATTTTTCATTTCATTGCACGGGTTAAGGTCAACATCTTTGAGAAAAATGTCACAGAGAGGTCACGGAACTGGGAGTCATTACAGCTGATAGGCTTAGACAGGATGGAAATGTCCTCAGATCATTAGTCGATGGACTAAATGCTAATTGCTTGTGTTGGTTTTGGCTGCTGATCCTTCTCTGCACTGACTCAGACTCAGCAGACACTGTCTGCACTGCGTTGGATTGAGAGTTAACATTCAACAAAGCCAGATGGACAGGCAAAGACAATTTTTGGTGGCCACGTGGCATAGTTTTACGCAATGTTCTGATGACACCCCTTAATGCTCTTCCTTTTATGAGCCGTCAGAGACATAAGCGGCGGCTCAAAGCACCAAGGTTGAGCTTTAAACAGCGATGGACTCAACAGTATTTTTGGGCAAATATTTTGGGATGCATGGCAGCGAATCTGCTTCCCACACAGCGTCCATCATGGTCTCATTCCAATCCCTTAAGAAAGCATTACAGAGTGAAGAGTGTTGATGTGAAAGGAGAAACATGAGAGTCAAGGAGTTAACAAGTGTGCCCTTTGAGCCTCCTTAGACTTCAGTCAGCTGCCATCTCAATCACCAATCTTGAAATTGTGAGAACCTCCTTCTCTTCAAAGGAGCAGCCAATGGAGGCACTAACTCCTGTCTGAATGTCCTCTCATCAGTGACAGACATCTTTCTCCTCACATCACCTCCTCAATCTCCTTCTATTCTTTAAAAGAGAGAAAAAAAAAACACTTGTGCTGCTTGAGTGACCTGTTTGCCAGCTCTGGGGATGCTATTGATTGTGTACACATCACATTATGGACAGTGAGCCAAGCCCAGCGGAGCCCTATTGATATGCTTACTCTGAGCCCTTACGGAGGATGATCCACCATCCCACCACTCAGCCCACACTTAGGTCATCAATTCGTACCGCACAAATTGAGCCATTCCTCAGGTATGATAATTTTCTGCAGCAGAATCAATCCAGGTGATTATGGCTATGCTAATGAGGATTGATTCCTGCACTTGTGTGATGTTTCATTTTGTGGGGCTGTATCTTTTCCAGTCGGATGATCACGAATAGGCATGCACGGATGCCGGGCTGCAACTTACTGCAAGAAGTTTAAAAAATATTTTAACAAATGTATGAATATCACAGACAAATTTTCTATTTTCAGTCAGATTACAGGTCAAGTACTAAAGTAAAGCTTCAGCTTAAATGCTATTATAAACCCTTGGTATTGACCAACTATGGTCTTATTAAGGAAATTCCCTCACATATTTTAAGCAAGATTTATGAGGCATGAATTGTAAGACTATAAATTGGATGTTTCTTTGAGAGACTCAACATTAATCAACAGCAGAGAACTGCAGAAGGTTTTACCTTCATGCACCGCGATCACAAATTTGAAGATCAAGGCCGTTTACTTTGGTTGCTTTCCAAAAAAAACTCCATTCAGATGGAGAGTAATAAAAAAAGGGGGAAATGCAAAGTCAAATTTGTTGGCTTTCAACTGCTTCATTCTGCAGATTCTCCAAGATTTAGAAAGGTATGGAGCGAAGCCAGAGCCACAGCGGTGAACCTCAATTTGAAATATATTAGTCTGTAAAAATGAATAGAGTCTCAAAGTACTGCAGAGGTAAAAAACAACCAAATTAAAAAAAAAGCCTTTAGGCAGGAATAACTTCCCTACCAAAATCACATAAAAGCTTACTATTCATCCATCTGACAAAGTATCTAAACTCACCGGAGGAAGTGAGATTTATTCATTATTGTTTCATGTAGGCTAGGAAACTTCTCATGTACCAATGACAGCCTCATCTGCGAACATTATACAGAATCGACACACTCTGTCACTAACAATGCAATGTGTCATCCCTCAGCGAGGCTTCGCTATACTTAGCAATCTTTAGCTGGAGTGTTTTGATGGCATAATTAAAGTCAGGATAAGTTTAAACGACACACTTTGAAACCAAGTCTAAAGAGGGTATGTAAATAATTTGTGCTGTTTGTGGCTTTTCAACACGGAAGCACTTATCCAGGAGACACGGATACATGACCAAATACACGGTTGAGAGGGCTGACTACATATGACATGAACCCTAATCAAAAAGCATTTACATGATGTTGTCATAGAGCTAGCCGCATGATTTGACCTATGATTTGACGTGTGTAGAACAAATGGCAAAAAACATATAAAGCATTTTAACACATATAAATATACATGTTAGAAAATTATAGAAAAAAGCTGCCAAATTATAATTAAAGGTTTAGATTTAGTGTCAGCTGGTTACACTTGACAGCTGAGTTTTACAAGATCAGCCCTTAAAAAGAACATGTGAATAAACATGGAGGAATTTACTAGATATTATATATAATATAGAGATTCTGGTTATAATAAGTAAACAAGTTTATTGATGATTTATTGGACGGCATGACAGCCAAAAGCAAGTTTGGTTTCAGTAATGGGATTGCTTCAGTCTTGGACCATCCATCCATGAATGACCGAGTCGTGGCAGCAGCAGTCTAGGCAAAGATGAGGAACTGTGGGGAGAGCCCAAGGTGTTCCCAGGCCAGTCGAGAGATTTAGTCTCTCCAGCGTGTTTTGGGTTCCCGGAACACCTCCCCAGGGGGCATCCAGGGGGCAATCCAGACTGTGGTATTGGCCATGTTAGGGTTAAACCATGAATAAGGGAATGTCATGAGTGGAGGAGCCACTAGGGGGAGCTGGCTAATTGATATGTGCACAGAGAGATGGCAGAAAATGGCAGCGCTGCATGCTCCCCCGACTGCTACGTTCACCATTCAACCGCCATAGCCGTTCGACTGCCCGAGCCATCTCAACTGGTTCCTCTCGATGTGGAGGAGCAGCAGCTCTACTCCACGCTCTCTCTGGTATCGGACATTTTTACATTTTTTTTAAGCTTTATTTTTATCAGGAAGTCGCATTGAGATGTGATCTCCTCTTTAAGATTTTATGGTGAAATTTAAATTATCCTCACTATAACTCATTAGTATATTGGTAGTTTTCTTTAACGTTTTTAGAAAATCCTGGACACATCCCTGTGTGCACACGGTAATGCCGCCTTTTATCCGTGTTATCAGATTTCCAAAGTCAGTAAAGTCCTCAAGGCGAATGGTCAACTGCTGGTCAACAGGAAAGCTTCAGTCTGTTTAAAAAATGATGTGCTGCAGGGGCTCTATTTTTGTCATGTACTCAGCACTTTTGTGAATTATTGGATTTAAGTAAAAGTGTTTTCGGTGAGCCACCCAGGAAGGGCAGAGAAGGAAAGTCAGGCAAAATGTGCTTTAAAGAAAAAAAAAAAAAGATCTCGATTAGCTTTATTGAGATCAGTTCTTTGAGCCTTTTCACCTCTGGGATACTTCACTCCAACTCTGTGAACTTATTGCACTTTAGGCCTGGCTCTCTCTCAATGTCCTTACTTTGTAATTTGTCCATTGCTTTGTCCCTCGTAGCTACTTTGCAGCCAATTATGGCTCATGACTTTAAATTTAGGAGGAGAAAGTTCAAAAAGTTGGATGGACAAACTATGCAGGCAAACCTAGCACTGCAGGTGGACGCACTGACCATGAAGCAGCATCTTTATTCCCTGTAATACTGTAATATGAAAGCACAATTCATTCACAAAATGAAGCTAACAAGTTTAGTACATCCAGCAGTAAACAAAAAATTCCGCCTCCAGTGAAAAAAAACTCAATGAAATTAATTCTGCTGCTGGTAAAATATTTAAGAACTTGCCACGAGCTAAAAAAGAGCAGAATGTCTCCTGGTTTTTACAGTCCTGCTATAATCTGCAGCACAGTTACTGTTTTGACAATGTCTTAGCAAGGCAATAAATCTCTCTGGTGATACCCAACATGCATGTCTAAACATTTATTCACATTAGAAAGCAATTGAAACTTTGTCCTTTCACTGCTGGGTGTTCAAGTGTGTTTGTGTGTGAGGAAAAGCCTTCAGCCCTCATACTGCGACAACATTATTAACCTACATGAGCCCCTCACATTACCCCTGAGAGAACAGAACAGAAGGCAGACCCGGGACCCAGCCACTGCCCTACACAGCATCCACAGATGCACGTGTAGAGATACAAGCTGCACACGGAAATCAACCTCAATAAAAGGAGGTGATGGATTTTCTGCTTGCAGCGGTAGATTCTGCTGGGACTTTACTACATCTATGGCAACAGCAAAAAAAACATGCAACATGCTTGTTTTGGTCAATCTGCATGCATTTTTAAAATAAAAATGATATAGAAATATTGTTATTCTGTCGAATTTGTTTCATCTGCCTCCCTGCAGTGGTGCTTGCTCTTCTGTGTGACAGGAAAAACAAGGGGAGCAGTCAGCTCAGCTAAGTATAATTACCCTAAGTGAGCACGCCCCTGAGTAGTGATCACTGCTTTAATCAGACAGGCCAGCATGCCATAATCAACACTTGTCCAAGTCGCACAAACTGCAAGAACGGAGGAAGAAACACACAATGCCAGCACTTAATATTCATGTTGCACAGAGTGCTACAAATATCTTGCAGGGAGGGAGGGGGCTTTCCTGAACGTAAGCAGATAAGGACGAGAGGAAGATCTGTTACAAGCTCCCCTCTCCCCTCTACCCCTCCGTGTCTCTCGATAACATCATTCACCCAAGCTTTGAGGCGGAGGGAGGACGGGACGGTGAAGATGTATAAGTATCTCTCCGTTGCGATGCTTTCCAGAAATTCCCTCGCACTGAGAGTCACATCTCCTGGGTGCTTTTCTTCACAGATAAGATCAGGAAAACCTCGCAGGAGAAAGTCTTCCTTGCACCTCCCACACGCAAATCCACACAGACAAATGTGCACATGCACAACACGCCAACACGGACTGTGCAAGTGTTTCAAATATGCCTACTATTAGAAATATGAGCTGCTCCGAAGCTCAAATGTAAAAAACAGAGTTGTGAAGTCTAATTGTTATCCTTAAGTCACTTTGTGGTTTGAACCAAACTATGTTACCATGGAGATCTCTTCCTGCATTACTAATGCAGGTCAAGGGAAAGGCAGATTTGTGAGAGTTGGGGGTTTAATTGATCCAAAGCAGCTCTTTGAGCTGAAGAATGGTAAAGAATTGGACTACAGAGACACTAGACTGAAGCAAAAATTGTCAAGCTCTAAAAATTGGCTTTATGAATCCAACAAAATGTATTTTTTTGATATTGTTGTTTTCTCCTGCACATTAAAGGAGCACTTACAAAAAATATCATGTTTATCTTAGTTTTTATTTAAAATGACTATAATTTATCTGCAAGTAGGAACCTTTTTTGGGGCTGCAGAGAGGTACAAATCAGAAAGTTGTTCACACTGAACGCGGTTTGCGTGTCAAGCTACATTCACTCAATTAGGTTCCCAACATTACTGGCGACGGCCACTTTCAATGAAAAGTCAGGTTCAACAGGCTTGCGTGTTCAGACTCTCACAATCACACGTAGCTTTTGCAACTGTTTCCGGGCTCTGCGTGTAAAATACGTGGCCACTGAATGCGAGATGCAAGTTAAAGGGTAAACAAAAACTAGATCATCGTTTTTTTGGCTGTTGACCTCTATAAATTAAAATAAAGTGCTGTCTTTAGCCCCATTTTTGACATTTAAAAAAAAATGTTGTTTAATTCCTGATATTATAGTCTAAAACCATTTGTGTGCTGCCCCCTACAGGTTGAAACGAGGTGTTACAGTTGAATTTTGTGATTGGTCAACTGTTGTAAGTACCAGGTCATTTCAGAATTTTCACGTCATCATGCACGGCAGCTCCACTATAAAAGCCCATCTTTGATTCTTTAACGGTCAGTCGTTATCATGTTAGCTTTAGAATGGCTCATAGGTGTATTGCCTTCGTTTGTCAAAAATCTACTGGGTTGCACAACTTTCCAGTGGACATGGAAGTTAGGCAACAGTGTTTGAGTGCAACCAGTGAACTCTGTCCTGATGATGGGATTTGCAATGAACGTTTCACTCGGGATCGTTTGCTTAAAGTGTTAGCCTTTATTAGCTATGATGCTAGCGTCATTTTACCCCTGAGACACTGGTCCCCCTCAGTCTGAAATCCTCAACCTCCACAGAAAGTTCTGTTGAAATCACTTTGCTCTGCACCACTCTGTATTGAAGACGCAGAGTAACTATGTTACCTCACTGTCAATCCCAGATCCAAACCACACCTCCCCCGCTCAGCCCCGCCCCCTTTTTTGTAAGTTGGAGTCAGCCTCCAACTCTCCTGTTGTGTTACCTCTTAAACTAGTTTAATCAAGGATTTGGAGTTGGTAGTCACGTACGGAGGGCTTCTCGTTGAAGTCATAGAAGTGCCAACTGTTCGATAATTGATCACGGAGGAGAAATTAATAAATGTGGTTTGTGCTCGGCCGGAATTATAGGACACCAAATCTTTTATATATCAGAATAGAGCTGTGGAAGAAAACACCTGGAGCAAGATTCAGAAGATTTCTACCTGTTCCAGCTGTAGGTGGCGTACATACGCTAGTAAAAAGTAAAAGAAGAAGAAGAAGCCCCTCCCAACTTGTCCAGTGTGAACACTATAGGCTAAACGCACATTCAAAAAGGCACATTTATTTTACTGCTTCTCTGTAGAAATATCTATTTTTTCTTGTTTCTGTTTTTTTTTTTCATACAGCTGAACTTTGGCAAAGACGACACTTCACATCAACCAATCAGAGATGCTAAATGATCCCAGACATGGATAAGTGATTACTGATGTTTTTGTAGAGCTCTTACAACTGAGACACCTGATCTCTCAACATCATTCGTGTTTTCCATGCATTATAAAGGCTTCCATGTAGCGACATTGAGACTGCAAACTTTAAACAGTAGCTCCTCCCACTCGAGCGTCAAGTTTATGAACACATTTTTGGATAAGTGTCGATTAGGGATGAGCGAATCAAGTTCAGTGTGAATGCAGCATAATTAAGAATCTATTCAAGCCTGCAGAATTGTGGTCTTCGGATGTGCACATTATGTCTGCTACTATTGTATCTCTAACAAAATCTCCTTTAGCTTGTGCTGCGACTCACTGCATTATGTCTAACAGTTCCTTATCAACAAACTGTAATGACTGGAAACCGAAATTATAGAGACATGCTCACTTTCTGCTGTCCCTCTTCTTTCCAACACCCCTTTCTGTCTTTCCTCTGGGAGACGACTGACAACATGGTTTTCTTTCTAATGATATTCACCCTGATGATGTTTGCATAAATATATTCATGAAGAAAGCTGACATGGGAGAAAAACAAGACAAGCACTAGAGCAGCTCTGTGAGACAGGAAATAAATAAATTCACCAAGAACTAACGGCAAAGACCAAGTAAGGCAAAGAACGGAAGAAAAATAATGAGACTTTAATAAAAATGATATAAATCTGTCATGTTTTTCAGCCCCCAAAGCTTCTGGTCTTGCACCAAGAAAACTGTGATTATTTTTGACTCTTCATCCCAATTATCACACAACACCTTGACACTGAGAGCATGGTGTCAATAACATATTGACACTTGTGTCCGTAACCATAGAAACTTGAGATGATATCCCTGTCCCTCATGACTGCTGTCATCTTAAGAAAAAGAAGTAACAGGATTATCTTTTATTTGTCTTGGATTTATCACAGCCCTTCTGAGAGTTGATAACACACGGAAACCTGCACGCTCACTCACAAAACACACACCTTTGAGTGATTTCAGCAATTATCTTAGCTGGGGCAACCCCTTTGGCAAAGCAACGCACGCCGCTCTTTCCCTCGCTATGTGCCATGATGTTTACTTTAGTAATGACTCATGCTGGATCATGCTCAGTGATTGTCAGCAACAAAAGAACAGTCAACACCACAATAGAAAAGTGACATTCAAAAAAAAGAAAAAGTGGTATGAATGACTGAGCAATGGAGCTCAATGGCGCTTTGTGGCAAGCAGGGAACGTTGATAAGGGAGCTGCAATAACAGACAGTTTCACAGCCTTTTGTTCCCCTGCAAATGAGAGTAATGATCACAAGGCATGGGAGCGGCACCAACTCGCTGTTTCCATGGCGTTTGTGTGGCAGTGTGTCTTTGTGTGGGTTGCGGTGGCGTGGATGGTGGGGATTTACTGATAGGTTGTCTGTCCTTGAAAAGGTCAGATTGGGACGCCCCCAACCCTTCATGGGAGATTTCCTTTAATTAATCCAAATGAGGGCAATTTACAAACGCACACACACACAAATGGACGCAGAGAGGACTGCAAGGCTCTGGGAAAGGAGATAATGAATGTTCACAAAAAGGAGAGCAGAGGTTATCCTAAATACAAGAAAAGTTAACTTAGAATAAAATGCTTTCTGAAGCAAAATAACTAAATCGGTGGGCTAAAACTTGATGAGGATCAACCTCTCTTATAGGTACACTGGGTTGTTGTGTCCCTCCACACATCTTTATCATCATCAGCTTTGAACCAATTGCTACATAGCTCACCTTTGTTCTCAACCAATCACAATCATATCTTCACCTTTGAACTCATTATTAGTCATTTCTCCATTCTAGACTGGTCAACTACCCTTCGCTACCTCATTCTGGATCGATGATTAGGCACGGTCTGATCTCAAACCACCTCCAACATTGTATGCCATCTAGTAGGGGTGTGCCAAAATATCAATATTGCGATATATCGCGACATTTAGCCCTGAGATTGATTCTCGATGACTTCTCACCAAGTATGGATCTTTTATTTTTGGTTGAAAAGGCTGTAAAATGTTATTTTCCTTTAGTGAGACGTTCCTTCTGAGGTAGATAGGGAGACTGGCTGTTGCGGGCAAGTGCTGTGCTGCAACCTGAACTTTGTTTTAGCATGTTAATCAGCTTGCTTGCATCTAAAACATTCTATATTCATGCATACATTATTGTCTGATGATGCAAAAGCAAAAAAATTGAATCACTGGTAATAAATTATGGGAGGAAAATAAATGCTCAGAAGTTTGTTTTACAAGCTAAAGCTAGATGTTTACTAAAAAAAAAAAAAACTTTTGGCTGCAGAAAAGAAGCGTGTAAAATGGTCTAGATTTCTAAAGGAATTAGAATTTGATAAGATTTATAGAAACAGAATAGAAATTAGTTTGTTTATTGCACCTTTTCTAAGTGGGCCTTGATAAATGACAAATTGGAAGAAATCATTACCTTTTTATACTTGGAAAGCAAATAACTAAAATAAAACTGTTTACATTTTTATTGACAGAGTTGAGAGTTGCTAACCTTGCACTTCATGAACTACAGTATCTCATAAAGTTCCACTTTGATCATCTTTTGATCTATTGTAAAAGCAGTGGTCTTTTAATTATAATTATGCAGTTTTTTGTCAAAATCAAACAACTTGTGAATTTTTCTTGGACATAGTTTCTGCAGAGCGGCAGGAGTTCTTTATAAATGTGTCTCTGATTTGTGGGCTACTTCCCATCATCTATCTATTTACGGAACCTCCTGCTAGCTTTCAGTCCCTCACAACCTCAACCTAACAACAAATGCCAGTTTGGACGAAGGAAACAAAAACGTACATGGATCCATCGTCTGCAAGTGGATGCATCAGAATGGACTGGATCAGGGAAGCTTTTCCAGCGGGATTTGTTTTTCTGCTCCTGATTCACATTAATTTCTAAAAAGAAAATTACGGTTAATTTTCTTTATATATGTCCCCCATTATGGAAGAACATGCTAAAACCACAATTTTCCTTGGAGTGGGTCTATAAAGCAGAGTGATGATTCAACAGTAATGATTTCTGTCTCTCATCGTGTATAGATGCCTGCCCGTGTCTCAGTCCATCACTTACTGGCACACACATTATGTGATTTGAGTCAGCGTGACGGACTGTCCGGCTTACGATGCAATCAAACCGGGTAATCAGTGCAGCCACGATGGAGCAGGTATGGGATTATTCCCTCTTTACGATAACCCCAGACAAACATTGTGATCATTGAAGGCGGGGGGCTGAATAAAATCCAGGTGTGTTTCAACCTCTATGTGAGGGAAACTGAGGCGAACCACTCACAACCTCTTTTTATCCGTACTAAACATAGACTTCAAATCCTATTAGAATTATCCAGAATCATTATCACAATGAGGGGAATGAAGGCTGGAGATCCACACCTCCCACTGCGTCGGTATGCCAGGAAGAGGAAGGAAAAAGGACCATGTGGTTTTGCACCAAGAACGCACTGATGACACCCTCTGAGTATCTACCCTTTTTTAATTGAATTTGATTTTTTTTTTCTATGTTGCACCACTTGGGTTTAATAAAAACAGTGCTGTGCTTACTGAAGGCCAGAGTGTGGGATGATGGTAGAAGATGAGATAGTTTGAAAACACAGTAAGAGAGACATTACACAGCCAAATATTCTGTGGTATTATTATTATTATTATTAATAGCCTCTGGCAATGTTTTGCTTGCAGATGCACAAATTTGAAACAACTACTTGTAAGGGCATGAAGGAATTTAGATAGAGGCTCGATGAAAGGGCAATGCAACAAATCCTGAGCTGCTTGACCTTTGACCTCCCCGCGGATATAAATAGAGGCATAAATATTAATAACAAAAAGTTAGAGCATCTTCTAAATGCTCTACAAAATTTGTACAAAAACACAATGGAACTTTTTTAAGGGTGTGTAGTCAAGTGGGAATGTTCAGCGTTGCCTTTTGTAATGTCACAACATTTAATTATGTAAAACAATATTGAGGATGGAGGAGTCAGACTTTTCTAGGACACCTCAAAGGTTCTCAATGGCGTTAATGTCTGGAAAGGATGTCATACTTCCTCAATCACTCATGAGAAAATTTGATCCTAATGAATCCTGGGATTCTTGTCTTGTAATATGTGGTAATATTTCTCAATTTCACAAAAATTCCAGTTAGTAATTCTCTCTTGAAATAGCTGCATTGGAGCAAAATATTAAACTATTTTAGTGTATTTGCAATAAGAAGAGTTTTACATGGTTGGAAAAACAAAAATCTGTCAACTTAATGGTTCTGACAAAATAGAAAGCATTTTCCTAATCTTCAAAGTGTTATCAGCCTCTTTCAAAGAATTGTTACAAGTGGTAAATCTTTCCAGGAAATCACGACAAATCCAAAGTTCATCAGAATGAAATTACAAAAGTACTTAAAGTATGTATCTTTCGTATGAAAAAAAATCAAAAGAACATGGCAGTGTGGCTTAAATTTGCACAATTCCCATTGATCAAACTGCAAAGTAGAAATAAATCTGCAGAAAACTCTAAAATCAACAGAGGTGACTTAACATTCAAGCACAGAGGTGGAATAGTGATGATTTGAGATTTCCATACAATCTAGACAACTTTTAGTCATTTAACATGTAAAGTTGTATTTATTTGTTTTGTATTTTAACTTTTGCCCTCTGTGAAGAGTGCTACATAAATAAATATTTACCTACTGACTTACTAAAAAATGACTAAGATACAAATACTATTTTCCATTTTTTTACTATAAAAGTTTTTCCAATGATTAGGGTTTAAATTTAAACTTATTTTAAAAGTATATAGAAATGTACAAAGTTTTAAGTATTAAGATGCTCAATGAAAAACAACAACAACAAAAACGTATAAATAAATACAAGAGATTAAAAAGTTTTTTAATCTTTTTAATATATTTAGACAATTTTAGTTTCACACGCTGCTTGTTGCTAGAAAACCTTTTGGAATAACCTCCCATTTTGGGAGTAAGAATCCTTGTTAAAAGATCAGGGGGAAATTTAAAACTCTCAGAGGTGTGGAACGCCATTACCTGCATGTCTGTAAATGCGCTGCCAGGAAGTGTCTATTAATCATAGTAATTATAAACTGAAGAGTAATAAAACCAACAGTGTCACCTTGCAGGGACCTGTTACATTTTTAAAGCCTAATAATCTCTATGTGCCACCGAAGAAAACACAATAAAACTGACTAATGTGGAACCAAGTGTAAATTATGTCTTGATTAAGAAGAAGCTGTGGGCATTTTGTCTTCATCTGTATGAAGACTGTAAATCAGGAAACATCCCCGGAGATGTAACCTTCCCTTTTGAATTAGCAGCATGTCTATACATGGGTAAAATCTTTCATGGATTAGAATTCACATTTTTTTGGTGGAATTTCTAAAACCAAAAGACAATGAATATGCAAAAGATACAAATTTGCTGCACTGAGTTGTAAGGAGAGACCTGCTGAAGTCAGAAGAATCTATGAACTCCTCTTGATCACATCTGTGAACTAGTTCTATGTATAATTCATGATTTATTCGTGGCTTTAGCTCCGACTGCATGGCAAGTTCTCCCATTTTCAGACTTTTACTTACTGGCCTCCTTTTTAAGTATTTATTTTTCATTTATTGACCTCAAACTCTGCAGAAAACATTTTAACAACATTTCACTGCCACACAGCTTAAGATGCCAAAACTGGAAGAAGCCGGAGACCAAATAATTGCCTGTTTCTCTTAAGGTGTCAGTGATTCCGCTCTGTTTTTCCCTCTATATATCATCGGCTGCCTAGCAGCAGGTAAACAGTCTATTATGGCTTTGCCTCTAAACAGCAGGGGGGCTCCTGCTCTTTATAATTTACACGAGGAGAGAGAAATGTAAGTCCCCCTGGTCATGTCCTGCTACTGATGCGCATCAAACTAACACCTCGGAAAACAAACAAAGCCTATTTTTTCCTCTTTAAAGAAACGTAAAAAAGAAAAAGTTGAATTATTTCCAAGATGTAAACTACAGCCTCTAGCTTGGATGTTTGAATGCTGAAAGTGCATCTACATATTAATAAAAAAAGACACAACTCAACGTTTAAAAAGTAACCGTTTCCCCTCTTTTATCCTCTATTACATTATTTTTAAATTCAAACAACATTTTTGCCATCCAGGCAAGAAAATGTGTTTGTGAATGACAGTTAGATTCAGCCATAAATCATGCAGCTCTTAGTGACCGTCTTCTTCACCGTCAGCGCTAATGTAGATCGACTGAAGCCTCTTCCTTTCTCTGCTGGGCGCTACTAATTGTGTGACATCAAGTTTGAAAAATGGCCGGTATTCAACTATACCACTAATGCATACCATACTTTTCAAAAAAATCCCACAAGGAAGGTTTAAACATTGATTTTGTTTAATGGACGTCAGTTGTATTTTTGTTGAAAAAAGTGAGTGTCGTTGTTAGTAAAACATTTATGACTTAATGCTGTTATGGTATATACTATATATATATATATATATATATTAAAATGGCTGCAAGATTAGAAACATCATATGTTTGCATTGGTTTATTCCAGTTTAATTAAATTTGAAAGGACAATATTTTAGATTTTTTTTTTTGCTAGATGCCCCTAAAATATTAAAACTCAAATTTTATTTATACAGTCGTAACACAATGTCCTTTATGGGTTTAAGAACAAAAATAAAATGATTAAAATACAAAGAATCCTCCCCAACTCTTTCCACCCAACAGAAAGAGACATAAAAATTACACGAATAAAATTCAAAGTGTCAATAGAAACAGAAACTGATGAGGAAACATCATATGCATGTGATCATGTCACTCTATTCTAAAAAAATACTAATTAAAAGTTCTCATTAAATGTTTTGTTGCATTCTAAATAAAAAAATAGCTAATAAGCTAAAATCAGATGATTTTTCATAATGTAAACATGATATACCTGCAGTAATCCTGGTCGTATTGTGTTCATGTCTGAGTGTGTGTGTGCATACATGCGGTTTGGGCTCTGAATGTTGATGTCAACGCTGGCATTGGTGCTTTCCTTGACAAACAGCAACAGTGGAGCTGCCAGTGTTAGTGGCTAAATTAGGCCTGGGACAGTGGTCCACGCTCTGATGTCACTGGCGGTCTATGAACAGTTGCCGCATGAACAACAGAGGATTTAACCTTGCCCCCCACATTCCATCACGGCTTTCCAATTCTAACAATCCAAAGTGTCATTCTCTGTCTCCTAACAGGAAAACACATGTTTCTAGTCAGAAGCAAGAAAACACGAGAGAACAAGGAGTCACTTTTGAAACCTTTCTGTGACCTTGTTTGGGACATTTCATTTATAGTCTAAAAAAATCCTTAAAATAATTGTAAACGTATTTTTGTAATTCTGACTTTCCACAATGCTTGTTCTTGACAGCTACATTAAGGTCATGATGGTTTTCATGAAAAATTAACTCTGGTTTAAGCGACCCTGTGGAGTTGCTGACCTCTATAGCAGCAGGAAGCTGCTCCTCTATGACTGCGTTGTGTTTGCTTTGTACGAGCGGCGTGCTATAAATATTAAAAGGAAAAAAAAATGTTGGTTTCTCTTTGAGGATTTCAGTAAAAAGGTCACATATGTTGTGGTTCACATTTACATGTGATTTAGAGCTACAAAGAAAATTTTAGAAAAGAGAAACCCCTTTAAACTGATTGACCTGCCACAATATTGTCATTTTATCGTCAATAATTAAAAAAATACTGTCAAGTAATTTGTTTAGTTGATGCAAGAAAGAGGTGGTCAAATATACAGTGTGCAAAAAAATTGTTTCTGTCCAAAATTGTATTATCTTAAATTTTTTTGTAAAAAATAAAGCTTTTCTAAAGTTACTCCCAGCTAATAAATAGGTATAGGAAAAAGTGTTGTGTAAGAAATAAAATAATGATAATAAAATAACAAAGTACTTCCGGTTAATATACTGCAACATTTGGCCACCGTTCAAGAAAAAAATGAATTTTCATGTCAGGTCTGTGACCTAGCTTGTACATCTATAACTATTATTTAGCACTGCACCCTCTTGATTTAAACACACGCAGACACTGAGTTAACAGAAAATATGCACCACTTCTATCTTGGCACTTATCGCTGAAACATAAATTCTGGGATGCAGAATTATGCAACACAAACAGAATCCTTAACCTCGAGAGATTTATATCACAACGTTTTACAATTTTAGCAGTTTTGAAAAAGGAAACTTAGATAATGCACACATGTCGTCAAAATGGAATGTGCAAATAATCTTTTGCTTTTAACATTTAACCCTTTTGATATCCAAAAAATGTGGAAACTTGATTCAGAAAAGCATTAGTGTCTATAAATTGATGTACATTTAGTATGTAATAATAGCAAATGAATGCATTTTTACAGGCATAGTCTTAAGAATTATCCTGCATGTTTCAAAATAGCTCTTATCAGTAATATAATTTCAATTTTTATGCCAAACTTGTTTTCCTTTCATTGTGCCAAAGAATGATGGGTAATATTGAGAATAATTTTTAATCAAATGTGACACAAGTGGGTTTTTGTTTGTTTTCTATTTTCTAATTAATGCATTTAATTATTTCTGTAATGGTTTTAAAAATATGTTTTGTCCTATATTTTTCACAATCTATGCTTAAAATCAATCAATCAATCAATCAATCAATCACCTGATGCATAATGTTATTTTTTAATTAATTTAAAGATAAAAGTAAAATGAAATAAGAAGTGAATTTATATGGTTAATTAGATTTTCTGAGGAGCCTCTGGTCACATGCAAGATGGCGCCTGAGAAACCCTTTAGCCGGAAGTGGAAATTTCGCAACTTATCTGGTTATGTAAGCAGAAATTTCCTAAACTTTAAGAAGTCCTTTCCAAAATGATATTTTAAAAACATTTCAGAACTATCAGCTTTTAAGCTTTTAAATGCAAATAAACTGTAACTTTCTAGCACTTTAGTGTGCGAGATGAGCTTCAAATGGGACAGAGAAGATTAATCGTTTTATTTCTTTCAAGTCAATATTAACAATTTTCAAATTTGTGTAACTACACAGAGAAAACCACCAGAGAAAAAGCAGTTGAAATGCCACTTTTTCTCCGTGAATCAGCTGATCATGTAAGCTGTTACGGTATGTCAAAGGGAAGAAAGGTCACACGCCTAAAACGGGGGGTTCTGGTTAAGGACTTCTGGCTATTGATTTTCGAGCACCATTTTTTTTTTCTCAGTGACCAGATTCTTTCAGATTTTTTAGGTTCAGACTTCCAGATTTCCAGACAGTAAGGCAATATTAAAATATTATAGGTCACACTTAACAGTAAAGATAATTTATTACTTGAAAGAAAGCCTTTTCTCCTCAAAGGCCTGCCACTGCAAACAGCTGTAATTAATGGACGTCCTGACCTTTAATGGAGCAACTATGATAGTCCCCCCAGTAA
This sequence comes from Oryzias melastigma, assembly GCF_002922805.2. NCBI lineage: Eukaryota > Metazoa > Chordata > Actinopteri > Beloniformes > Adrianichthyidae > Oryzias > Oryzias melastigma. The sequence goes on along the minus strand of NC_050531.1, from coordinate 10,719,845 downwards.
CAAAATCCTTTAGCAACTGCACCATTTATGACCACACACTCTGATTTATTGTCCCGACTGTCACCCCCAGCTGGTGTGTCATCCTCCTCAGACGTAATGTTAATGAGCTTAATACCGGTATGCTTTGGGTGTCACGTTATTTCGGACCACTCTAATGTGAACGTTGGTCCTCTTGTTGACGGACTACCAGTGACCAATCACTTTAGTCATTCAGTCCATTAAGACTTGAGGACTTGATGGCTGACTGAGTGAAGAATACAGCATTGTTTGATTTGGGTTTCTCTGATGTCTCAACTCCAGAAATGAAACAAGTTGTCGCAGCCGTCTGTAGGAGGATTAAGAGCAATAAAGTAAGGCAAACAGAGTCCTTGTTGCCACAGTTGAGCTTGAAGTAAGAAACAAGGCCAACGCTGATGACAGTTAACTGCACCTCCCATGTGGAGGATGCAGCTTCGCAGCGCTGCTGGATAACCGAGTGAATTTTTCCAGTGAGTGTGATGATGTGTGAGGCCGTGCTGGGAAATGAGGCAAGTGCAGAGAACACGGTGCATGTGCATGTCTCTGGGGTTAAGGGAGTTGTAGCATTTTGGGCACTTACTCGAAGGTCTATATAAAGCACCGCATGTGTCAAGTGTAGGCGTGCACATGCACAAGACTAGCACCGTTTCCATCGTAATTTTAACCCTTAAAAGTCAGATTGTCAACAACAAATAACCAATTAAAGCTGAATGCATTTCACAAATTGGCAAAACTTTTCTTCAAAAATCAATCTGTGTGAATAATTCATTTGGAAGAACCAATTCTTGCTTAGGGTTTCCCATGTGTATCATTACTTTAGACACACCAACATGCAGTGACCATCCCTCTGTAAAGAGACATTACTTTCACTAACTTTGTCTATATGTAGAGCTGCTTGTTCTGGGTCAGCGAAATTGAGCAGTTTGGTTATTTATGGGAGAGTAGATGTTCAAAGACTTAAATGGTTCCCAAAGGTCAGCTGGGCTGATGTTCAGGTCTAATGTTTGTTTTTCAGAAATGCATTGCAAGAAGAAAAAGAGGAAATTATTGGACATATTTGAATCATATGGGATAAATCTTTGCATAAAATACTATGAAATATACTTGAGAAGATAATAAAAGATGCAAAATAAGTAAAAAAAAAATCCAATATTTCTCCCACCTTTTTGACTACAGAGACACAGACATGTCCCTTAAATTCTTGCAAGATTTCTTTTTAAAAAGCATCCCTTTTGCTTAAATATCAGCTGATAAGACATCTGTAATGGAAGATCTGGATGCCACATAAACAAGCCTGTGTGTATGTTGGCTAGGAGGAGTGGGAGTCGCACGTTGCTACACAGCCCTGTAGATGAGAGTCGGTGTGGGAGGACCGTGGAATCTCCCCCAGAGTCACATCTAAGCCATATTTGGAGCTTCTGAGTATCGTTGTCAGTCAAGCCAAGTTCCGAGTACAGTGTGTATATTCAACGGACCTTTGCTAAAAAGCCTTTCCAAATCTCTTCAAGTGTTTGTGTTACTCCACTTGGCGTGCTCAAAAGGTTGGCACTCAAGCTCTTAGCAACGTTCAGCGGTGCCAGAATTTGCTGTTTTTCCAAAGCGAACTAAAATTACAACTTTTTTTTTTTTTTTCTTTTTCAGGATTGTCCAAAGTTACTGCAGTTTTCGGTCGGAGATGTTCGCCCCTGTGGCAGAGAAAACACAACAAAGTCTGCTCAAACGAGCCAAAACGACTCCTTTGAGACACGCAGCCGTGCTCAGCTGTAAATAGGAGGCTAGTCCAAGCATGCTGGGCTTCTTGACAGAACCACTGTCCTCCCAGCTGCTAAAAAGCTCCAGGCATCCCGTGACCTGCCTTATGATCCCTGACGAAAAACCACCTCGGTTTCTTTATCATCCGTGCACATGCACACACACATATTATCTGTACCTCACAGTTTTTCTCTCTGAAGGATGTGTGTGGGTAAATCAGGGATGGGGGTGTGTACTGCAGCACCTCCTGCGTGCTCCTCTCTTCACTGATCTGCAGCGTTGGTGGGGCCGCCTACACCCTTCTACAGCATCAGAAGTCTGAAGTGGTAAGTCCTGCGAGTGAGTTCATTACCTAAGACAACATTTTGCCACCATAAGGCTTCACAGTGGATGTTTGGAGACTTGGTAGTACCAGACGTCAGGGGAACAGCTCCATTTTTAGATAACTGCACTGTCACTAGCCGTTGGTGCTTCTACAGATGTATCACCTATACAGGCTAAGACTGACGTCTGCTGCTATTCTCACATGGAAAAGGATGTGAGCAGAAAAAAGTACACACCCAGACACACTACAACGCTAGGGAACCTCCTCTTAACTCCTCTCAAAGATCAATGAAGAAAGAAAAAAACAAATTGTGATGGATAATACAACCTCTTCTCCCTCCCTTCCGTTACTCCACCCGCGCTTTTCTTTGAAGAAGCCAACAACAAGAAGAGGCTCCATTGTGCGCTTCTCTCTTCCGCCACACCTCTCACTGTGCGTGGATAAAAAAAGCTCTCTGTGATGGGGAGATTGCCGCCTTTCATTTGTCTAGCCCACTGCACTGCTTACTGTGAAGCTGTAATTACTGTCAAGAACAAAATTTGTTGGTGCTAATAAGGCTGCAAGCTGTTGTGCTAGCAGGCGCAACACGGCAACACGCAGAGCAGAGGGACCAGATGCAGCCGCTGCTGGTTGATAGATAAGTAGGTGGGATGCAGAGCTACAATTTGAGGGGAAGTACATTGTGGTTTTAAACCACACAGGCTGTAGGGGGGTGGGGGTGGTAGGGGCTAATGGTTGACTTCTTCTTTGCCTTTCTGCCTCTCCCTTCAAGGGTGGCTACAACGCTTCATCCACCTCCATCTGCTATTCACTGAAGAATATCAACTGGAGCGGCTAATGCTGCACATTCATCATTGGCACTTTACAAAGAGGGGTTAATTTGGTCTCTTTAATAATATAAATTTGATTGGTTTCTGTAGAATTTTTTCACTGAACTGTTAGTTTCACAGTCTTTTTCATTAGACTCCAACTTGAAACATAAAAACCTGGATTCAGTCTAACTCTTCATTGGACTGATTCATCTTAAAACAGTCCAAGTTGCACTAGAATTTTAGAAAAAAACAAACATTTGTATAGGTGTGTAACAATGCATTTGACCAACAACTCAATTCACTCAATTCATATTATAGTTTATGGTTTTGATACGATTCATAGACAATATATTGGTTCATTTTGAATGATTTGATTCACTGACTTAAAATCAATCTGGGAAATTTTAAAGAATTCAACCAGTCTGACCCAATTATAAATATTTATCCCTGAACATTACAGGTGAAGCTTTCTAGATTCCTTGAATTTCTTGCAGGATAATCAAGTGTAAATTAAATATGTTTACTAACAAAAAAGTAAACAAGAATTGATAGCAAATCCATTCACATTTTAGCTTAAAAAAAATCAGCCAACTGGTGATGTCTTTCTGCATAAAAATAATACAAACGGAAAATTATTAGAACATTCTACCAAACTTTGTGGTCACATGTCTGTAAAATTCACGTGTTGTCTGCTGTGTTGGCACTTGGTTGTTTTTACATTATAGTACAAAAAACTTATTGTGCCACAATCTAAATGATATTTTCCAAGATAAAAAAATAATCAATTCATTTAATTTTAAAATGATTTTATAACGTGTAGGTCAATTTGATTCTATTAACAACTTGACTCAGACAGATCAATCTGGTTGGATCATAGCAATTTAAAAAAATTCATCAATTAATATATGAATCGTTGCACCCCCTAATTCTTAGGTACTCTTTGTGCATTGCAGTCGAATTTTCTCAAACCAATTTGATACAATTTTATTAAATTAATAAAGATTGTAATATGACATTTTTTGACTTTAAACATTTGTCGCAAGACATTATCTTGTGATAATGAGAAGATTAGTGGTTTGGATCTAAACCAGTGGTTCATAATTGAACACATTTATAAAAAACACATTCAGAATATTTATTTTTTATTTGTAACAATTAAGAAAAAATAGTTTTATACTAAGCCTGGTATACTGTAATAACACAATAAAAATACATTTGTATTTGACATTTTAAACATCAGAATGTCATGTTTTGGAAAACTCTGATTCTCTCCTTAACATTGGCCCTCAAAAGGGAGATTTACTCTTACCAAAACTAATTTAGGCTTCTTTAATAAACATTAGCACGGAAAACCCCTCTGTGTTAAAGATAAATACATAATGAGTTAAATTGAATTTGAAAACTCCTTAAAAGTCCTTACTCTAAGACAATTTTAGCCTGAACTGAATTGTTTCTCACAGGAACTGGACTGAGATGGATTTCTTGCCAAAACCCTTTATTTTTGTCTTTAGTGAGTTGTCAACACTTAAACAACCTTCAGAAATTAACATCTTGTTTTCTTTTAGCAACTTCTGCTTGGTAAACACCAGTTTGAGAGATGCCACAATTCTGTTTAAAACTGAGCCGTATGTCGCACCATTGAACTGAATTGTTGGGCAAGTGTATCTTTGCATCCCTGCTGCACAACAGTAAAGATGATGCAAATTTTGTATTAATTTTATACACCCTGGAACCAAGAGACCCAAAAGCCAGTATCGGTTCTTGTCCCGGATGTGGGGGACCACTGAACTAAACAAGGACTGTAATAAAGGGTTACATTCATGTGGCTCCGCTATTATCAGAGAATGCTGATGGAAACTCAAAGGACAATTCTGCACAGTCTGGTGCATAAATCGTAATTCCGTTTTTTTATAATGGCCGAATCAATCACATCTATTTTCAGCTGGGAGAAAAATCACAAGATGAATGCATCTCTCCTGGGAGCCATAAGCGTTTTCTACTCAGGACACACTTTTCCTAAAAACGGTTTTGTTCACCAAGAAAATAGACTTTTGAAACATTTCCATCAGAAAAAGCACCGATGTCACACCTAAGCTGTCTTACAGACGCACATTATTAAAGATGGTATTACGGCAGCATTTTGAGGGAGACTAATCCATATACGGTAAGCTCCCCGCAGATATATGCCTCTGGGAATTCCATTTTATACACCTGTCACATTTTCATTGCATATGAAAGAAGAACTAAAATCCTTTTCTGTAGACTGAGGCATTAGGTAGGATCCAGTGTGTCTGAAACAGCAGCAGTGTTGGTGTTTTTGAAATGTGAACATTATTCTTTTTAACGTTTATGACTTATGAACTACAATTTGCAAGCCTCAATAAGGTAAATGAAAGTGAAAAACTTGTCATTATTGTCGAGGAAAAGGTGCCCACTGAGTGATATGATTGTGTGAACTGTGTTCCAACCCTCCCTATCTGATGTCCCTGTCAGCACTGTCCACCTGAGATAAAGTTAGCCTTTTATCAGACATCTGACAGCGATTAAAGCGTCGCTCTATTCCTCTGGATTACAAATTGAGTAAAAGGTTATGGACAAACCTCCCCAAAAAAAAAAAGATTTCTAAATATTGTATCTGACATTTGAATCTATTTGGGTACAAGTTTTTGCTTCTGCATCTTTCGTCCCTTCTCATGGGTTATTCATTATAACAAAAAGAAAGTGTTTCCTCTCATTGATTAAAGGGTGAGATATTATCTGCTCAGATGGGAAATTAAAATGTCTACAGTCTGTGTTTAGTCATTAATTTTGTTTCAAACTGTATTTTTGCTTAAACAGAAAAATGAGCTGATCAAGGACTTTCCCATTTTCATTTTAATAAATACATGAAAAGCTTAAAATATTTATTTGCATAAAATTGATATTGAGTGCAGTTTCTTTGACGAGTTGTCCTTTGTGTGACCAATTTGAGCATTTAGCCCAAAAATATAAATCCAGTAAAATGAGTTTAGAGAACTACTTATTATTTATTAGTGGAAAAAGCAAGTAAAAACCTATTAAAGATTTAAAATTACTTAAAAATAAAAATCAGAGCCACATAGGAGATTACGGCTCTGGTTATCTTAATTGACCAGCAGGTTTCAGGGAGTTGTTTTTTTCAGCCAGAAACCTCTCAGAATAAAACCTTATTCTAGTTGATCTGAGACATTCAAATGATTTGTTGTTTTGCAAAAAATCAGCCCTGTCCTTTGGGTCAAAGCCAATTAGTGCTTTATAAACCAGCAGGAGGATTTTAAAGTCTGCTGCCTGAATGATAGTGCCAAGGTCTGACGGCTGAACTGATGTGGTGTACTGTTGTAATGAAGATTATTTCCTTTTCCAAACCAAAACCCACCATGTTGGTTCTGACCCTGTATTACTGAAAACATGTTTGTTTGGATAAAATCAGAGCCTAATTCACGAGACCCGAAAGGATTGCATTGTTAGTTGAATAAGTTATTAATTTGTATTTTTTTTTTAAATCATGAGCTTGGCAGCATGTCAAATGTTATAAAGAGGTTGTAGTTTTGGGAAAACTTTACATATTTTGTAAGGAATTTTGCAATAAGAAGCAGTTTTAATAGAAAACACCTTCTAGGTTAAATAAAATCCATGGGGAAAAAAATAGCTTTAATAACTTGAAAAGTATCTATTAGCATGGACACAATCCCCTTCATTATATGTTCTGAATTAGGTAATTAATATTAAGAATTCAATTCTAAACTGTCTGTATAAGCTACTTTAATGGTTGCACACTTTTGAATTTTTTTTGTTTACTAGGATTATATCTATAGAACACACCAAACAATATAATAAAAGAAATACTCGCACTAGCATGAAGTTCATGTCTCCCTGTTAACCTGGTGTTTGGTGCAGACAGGGTTAAACAGAGAGATGGAGAGAAAGATTTGGACAAGGTGGCTGGAAGGGCAGAAAAGATTATTTAGAGTTCTGCTAAAAAAAAAAAAAAAAACTCAGGCGGCTGTGATTTTTTTTGGGGGGGTTATTTTTTTTTTTTCACTCTTGATTCCTCCTGACGATTTATTTCTCTGACCTATGTCCTGCTGCAGTCTCTGCAACATCTGCCCACAGGGGAGATAAGCAGATTAATTGAAAGATTTGGATTTTTCCCTCATTTAGGTTGCATGGTTGAAGATTGTTTTCCCCTTTCTCCAGCGCCTGTTTAAAACTGACCTTTTCACATGTAGTCCCCACTGCCTCCTTCAGCTACACTATTCAGAATGAAATGAAAAAAAAAAGTCTTATATTAGCAACACTGAATCTGAAACTTAAGTTTGATAGATAACAAAGAGCATGAAAAAAGCAGGTAAACCTGGAGATTTTAAGATAGTGGTTTATGTTTTACTATTCTGTTTTGCACCCAAATTCAAAAGTCTATGTTGCAAACACACATAAGTATGGATTTGAGATAGCTGCAACCCTCGTTCAGCATGAAGGAACTCAGATTTATTTAGGCTGAACCAAGTAGAAAACAACATTAGCTTATCAGACTTCAAAATGTTGTCCTTAAATCCCAATTTCATGTCACATTAACACCACTGAATGCTTTAAATGTCAGCTGAAACAAATCCATCGACAGGGCTTATACATTGAAATGCTCTTGTTTAGTGTAAGCTGAAGGAACAAATGTATTAACAATGACATAAATAAGCATTATTTTTGTTTGTGGAGTCGTAATCTCAAAGATTTTAATTATTTAATAAAACTCTATGATGTGAACACAAAGAAATAAAAAAAATGTATTTTTTTATGCCTGAGTCAAACATAAAGGTTAGCATGTTTTTAGAGGAGTATGATGGAATTAGTGTTTGATAGCCGCTGCAGATAGACTGCCGCAAGAGAACCTGATGTCACATAAAAGACAACATTACAGCTTATCAGCGGGGTCCAAACACAAGGTGACCCTCAGTTTACTGCCTCATTGTTCTGCCTATCACAATTAGATTGGAGGGGAGATACACTTGGTTGGATTGTTTTCTTAGGGATTTTATGACACTTGTCTCATTGGTGACATTTTTAAAATTAAGCACTTTAAATGTGCTTCTTAGCTGTACTTCTTTTTTAAAACTGTCTTTTAATCCAGCGTAAATGTTCCCTCGTTTATTGCATTCTAAAAATAATCTGGATAGTTGAAATCCACAAAGCAGTTAACTTTTTTTTTTTTTTTTTACAATAATAAGACGTTTTAAGGTTGTTAAACCCCTCACTACCCACTTTATACAGAATTCTCAAACAGATTAGGATTTTCACACTTTCAAACAAGTCAAAACTGATAGAATGAAACCAAATATCTGTGATTTATGCAGATTTGGTAAAATGGATATATTCTTTACAGGTGACACGGCTTGACAACAGCCAATCACGACACAGAGCGCAATATGCTGTTAAAAAGAACAAAAAAATGAATGAAAGTATGCAAAATTGCACAAAAAAAATAAAATCTGTAGAATAGCAAAACGGCAAAAGGTGAACTGCAATATAGTGAGGGCCTACTGTAATGCATGTGGTAAGAATCCACAAAGTGGTCATAGAATATGATTTTAATTTAGGGAACATATTTTTGTTTTAATGCTGTTTGAGGTGAGATCATCCACTTTCTTTTCGGTTTTTCACAAACAGGACAAACCAACTTGACCACACAATAATCTTGGAACAACTACAAGATGCACTAGTGGCCTACAGCTGCAACAATTGCTTCTCATTTTGCAATGTTGTTTTAAAATTTTACTGTGAAAAATGCAGTAAAGTAGCTTTCAGAGGGTAAATAATTTTCTTCAAAAAAGGGTATTCAAGAGACAACAATATTTGAGTAGCAATATCTCCATAATAACATTTACATATTGCAAATCGAAAACAGAACTCTGTAGTGTTTAGAGAATACGTGCGTGAAATGAAATGTGCTTTGCAGCGGCTGAGGTCCAACATGGCAACAGGGTTGTCACTTAAGGTGGCATCAGAAGGAAGCCAGAACTCCCTGCACTGTGGTGCAACAAAGACACTAGAGTACATATGGGATGGGATGGAGCTCAAACTGCCAAACTTGCAATTGCATCCTCATTTGTCAAAGAGCGCTTGTGTGGAGAGGTGGGAATTCTCATTCACTCCACACGTCAAGTGTGGGCTTCACTTGAGCCGCAGCCAACTCTGGATGTCAATCCTAGTTAGTTGGTCTGTGTAAGGGAACGCCTCCAAGGAATAACCTAGTCTGTTTGATGCAAAACATAGAAATGGATTTGTGTCAACACAATTTGAGTCCATTACCACAACTCAAATTATTAGCTATAGATGAAAGTAAAAAATGATAATTTTTCCCTTAATGTTAACCACATCAGTTTAGATTTTTTTTCTAATGCAGGCTCACTACTTTCAAAGTTACTCTGTGCTGTAAATGCAATCTCTTGTTTATCTCACTGGTTGGGAGTCAGGAAAAAAACAAACAATGTAAACACTTTTGTGCAACATGGTTTTTTGAGAGAGAAAGTGAGAAATAGCCACACGTCCACAATAATTACTACGTATGCCCTGCATTTTCATGAGACTTATTCATGGGCCCTAAAGCAGAAAACAGATTTGTACTATATATTTCTGCTTTGCTCATGCACACTTTTGCAGGAGTGATTCACCAAGGACTCAGGCATGCTCTGCAGTTTTCTTAAAAAAAAATAAAAAAATAAAAAATAAAAAAAAACACACACACACACATACTATTCCCAACAAGTGTGTTTGACTTGGAGGCTAAGGTAATACAAAATCACAATTTAAGGCTTTTGAAAAAGACCCACTCCTATTAAAAAAAAGAAACATGTAAATTTAACATGTTCTTGAAGCATGGAGGGCATTTCCGACTATTTTTTCAATTCATATTGCTGTGAATTAGGAGCAGACCAATAAAGCGCTTATTTATGTCAGAAAATACACCAGGCAGGCCACAAGCTCCCTGTTCTACAGTGGGGTTACTCTGCGCCAACAGTCCCGCCCACAATTCCAGGACGAATTTCTAATGAACCACTGCTGCTCTACCTACAAAAAAATGACAACTTTTTTTCCATTTTGGCTAAAAACAACATAATTATAATTAAAATACCACTGGGAATATATTTAAGATCATCTCAATCATCTCAAGAGATGATTGGAGGCGATTTTTAAAGGTTAAACTAACATGCTAATAAGGATAATAACCGGTGAAGAAGAAATATCTTTAAATTTGTTTAATTCTCAGCCTGCGAAGCAAATATGTCCAGTTCTGCAAAGAAGCATCAAGTTGCAAATCATGAAATGCTTAAGTTTCTGTCTGCGCTTAAAAAAAAAAAAAAGTTTTTCATCACAAATAATTGACAAAACTACGCCGGTCTACAAAAGTGCTGTCAAAATCATGACAGAAAACCATGTTTGAAAGATGTCAGATCAGGAGACCTGTTTGAGGCTTGAAGTGTTTATTTCATGACATCTTCTCATTTCATAGACAAACCGACAAAGCAGTTCTTCTTCTTGGCTTTTTACACAAGCGGGTAAATTCTTAAAATACCTTCAGTTGAAAAAAAAAGTAGACTCCAGCAATTAATAGCATTTTTAATTTATTGTAGGGAATAAACAGCTGGTGTATAGCTAATAAAAATAAGGTTTTTGTTCAAAATCATGTGAATTCTTAAGCTTCTAATAAGGGGCGGAGCTAGAACATTTTAGATGGGGAGGGTGGCAAAGGAGAACAGCAAACTGGAACACCATTAAAAAGGAAATGATCAAAAATACATGTTTCATTTAAAAATGCTGCTTTAGTTATTTTTGCAATGCTTAAACTGATGATTTCTTTATTTAGTCAATATTGAGACTATTAAAAATGTCCCCCTCGCATCTCATTTAAATTTTCAGTCAGAAAAATTGCACTTTTATAGCCAAATGCACATCATTATGTTAAATCTTTGAATATTAAACTGGTGTTGAGGTATAAAAATGCAGAAAACGTAATTGCAAACTTTTATAAACAAATAAAAACCATGACAAATACTGTTAAATTTAAAGCTGGAGCATGAGACACCAAAATGGATGAGAATTTAGAAGATTAAAAAAAAAATTAAATAGAATGAGGACTAATTACCTAAAGAGAAACAGCTGATGATAATTGAAACTAAAATCTGGTGTGTTTGGAGAGAAAAAAAAATCCCAAAAATACATAACCTTACTCTCACTAACTAGATAATGTATTAACCAAGAAAACTAAATAAAAAAAAGCCCAGATCCTCACAAGATGTAAAGTATGGCGCTCCTAAAGAACTGTGAGGCACATAAAGCCACTTTAATGGAACGCTTTAAAATTGGATGAAAAAGTCACCAAGAATTACAATCCCATTTAATGTTCAAACGAAAATCCAAACACAATCAGAACAAAATGCCTTTACATTTGTAAGATTGAAACCAGGAGAACATCAGGCTTCTTTTTGGGTGAAAGGCTGAAGGATAACAAACGGTGTTCGGAGGGGAACTCTGCTAGAGTGCTCTGTCTTCCAGAACAACACCAGTACTTCTTGTCAAAAGGCAGACAATACAATAATCAATACTGCCCAAGTTATTCTAGGAACAGTGACAAAGTGGGCGTATTGAATTTTCCACAATTTGATCCAAGAGAGATGATCCTCGTGAAGAAACCCCCTAAGTGTTTCCCCGGGAATGTTTCAGAGACATTTCCTTAAAAACATGCTTTTCTGTGGAATCAGATTAGATATAGTGATTTATTGAACCACTCTCTAACCCACCACACTAACAAGTTCAATCAACGTTTGAAAGAGCTTGTAGCACCATGAGGCATTCTTTTGCTATAATTCCCTCATTTCTTCTAATAGTGTGTCCATGGTTACGGTTTTCTGCTCACTAGTATGAAAAGATGGACATTGTGTCCATAGTAGAGCAGCATAATCTATCTTACCTTATGAACTGGTGGCTAAAGTTGGACATTACAGTCTTTAAGGATGAACAAGCATCTGGAGTATGGGCTGTGACAGTCATATTTTTTTATAGTCTATTGCCTTTTCCTTTTTCATATTGCTGGCAGAGCTGTGTGTGACTATGAGGTAATGTCCTTTATTAGGCTGTAAGGCTAGTTGCTTTCACAGCTTTAAACACATTCCCTTTTTTTTATAGCTCAAGGTGTGGCAGCCCCTATTTCAGATGGCCCTTCAGGCTTTATTTGCAACATATATGACCTTACTTTAATTCGTTTCTCTTGATCTACAGCCTATTGCTCCCTTGATATTTGAAGGTAAGCAGGATGCAAGATCAAATATAATATGACATACATTCTGGAAGGAGAGCAGATAGCCTTGCCAAGCCTATAACAGCAGATGAAAACTTCTACAGTAAGTTCGTTTTATTCTATGTGTTACCACAAAGCCAATTTTGAGGTTTCTGCACTGACTTCCAGAACATATTTAGGATTGACTTTAAGGCTCTGTTATTGATTTCTAAACCCCACATGGTCCTGCATCCTTTTGTTTCACAGACTGAATTTTGCTGTACAAAACTCCCAGAAACCTTTAACCACTTTTTCTGTAAAACTGGTTCCCACAGGAGTTAAGGATGACACTTTGGAGGATGTTTTAGAAAATGACAACATTTATGCTAAGTTAAATATAAATTGATGTATATATATACTATTTTTAACTTAAGACACCAGTTTTCATTTATTTTTTTCATATGTTTTTATTTCATTTTTATTTGATAGAGTTATTACATATTTATAGTTTTGGTACCTAATTACTAGTGGTACATGTATTTATACAAATTTTTTGTCTTAGTGCACTTTTTTTTATCATTACTGATCAAACACCTGCAGCTGTTCACAATATGTTTTGGGTTTATAGGCATAAGTACAAATATGGTGCAAAAGCTGGTATTTAAACCCCCATTGAAGTAAAAAAGTTTGAAGATTAATAATTAAATGAAGGCTCAGCAAAGGATTCGGATACATTTTCTTTCCAATGAACTTGAAGAGTTTAAGTTGCCAAAAGAAAACACCAAACATATGCAAACTATGAATTTTCCTTCTCATCTCCCTTAAATACATTTCTAAAAACCTATTACATTTACCCACTCAAGACAATTGTATGTTTTATGTCTTAAAAACAAACTGAATGTAGGCTTTAGGAACTTCTTTATACAGTTTTTCTTCTTACCATTAACTAGACTAAAACGATCGACTTGAGTCTGCCATTAATTTTGATCTGTACGATTATTTAAGGAGACAAAAGCCAAATTAACCCCCATTAGTTTTGGTTAAAGACGGCTCTCAGAAAAAAGCGATTCCATTAAAGTCCAATTTATGAGAAATTTCCACTTTTAACTCGATTAGTTTTTCATGTTTGAATCTTAAAAGCGATCACACCATTATTGTCATAAAGAGAGAGGCACAAACTCCCTGGGAAAACCTTTACACCCTCCATCAGTTCAGCATTCAACCACTTTATGGGTTTCTGCTGTGGAGACAGCAAGGCTGAGCTTTATAGGGAGGGGGGTGGCATTGAGCTGCTCTGTTGATTTTTACAGGAAATCCTTTGACTTAATTTTGATTAAGAAATACACTTTCATTCAGCTTTAAGACTCAAGCAGTGCAGTAAAGCTATATGACCCTCATTGGTTTTATGTCAAAACAGATGGCTCCCAGCTTATTTTTGGCCAAAATGTTTTATTTTAGTCGAACACAAAGAAAAAAATCTATTATGTAATTTTATAAATGCTGTTTTTTAGGGCCAAAATATTGTTGTTTTGCACATATTATTTTTTGTTTTGTAGTTTTGCTCATTTCACTTTAATTTGTTAACTAGCAACACCTGGGTGAAAGGTTTGATAACTGGGTTAAGGAGAGTTTGGGCTTTTATTTTTTGCTATTTTGACACAACTTTGTTGCTGTTGTTTTTCACCTTTTCTGCTTTATCAGGTTCATTCAATCATAGAACCTAAACGTAATATTTTCTCCCACAATTTTCAGTAAAATACACACACACACACACTCAAACAAAGGCATGGTCACTGAGGTAGTCATGTACTATTTATAAGATAGAAGGGCTTGATACACAAAGTTGGACCCACTGGCAGGAGGTTTAAACATTCTTATTCTCTCTGAAAAAGCACAAGACTATACAAGAAAATTAAGTTTAGCCAGTTTAATATCACCTCAAGAAAGAGGGCATATCATTTTTTTTGTTGAGTAGACACAACTAAAAGGACATAACTAAAAGTGTTCCGAGAGGTCTTTTAATTGTGCTGTTTTAAAAAAAAAAAAAAAAAAAAAAACCTAAGAGTTTTCTTGGACATACTTTCTGCAGAGCGGCAGGAGTTCATTAGAAATTCCCCTCCGAGTTGTGGCCGGACTTTTAGTGGGGATCATAAATTAAGTTTTAGGCTTAATTGTTTTATATATGTCCTCCATTGTGAGAAAAATGCCACAAGAACATGTTAAAAACACCAAAAACACAACTCTCATTGAAGTGGGTTTTTGAGATTTTTAAACAGTGTGGAAAACAGTAGATTTTAGACATATTTGAATGCAAACTGTGAAATGTTCATGGTAAATTAAAGGAGTAGGATTATAAAGACAGTTTTTTTTAAATTAACTAATTAAGATGCTAATTCATAAAAGTAATGCATTAAAAAAAGATAAACAAAACAGATTAACATCCAAATGCCAAATGAAAAAACTAATAAATAAAATCCCCCAACCACACAAACACATGCACACACACTCACCCACCCACACAATTACAGATCAGAATTAATGAGGTAAGAATGTCGGCTTAAGGCTCACTTTGGATAAATCCACGTATAGATGAAGCAAAGCTGAGGAAATTCAATCAGTTGTCCTAACCTCTGGCGCCCAGGGCTAGCACAGGCTTTACTGTCCTGCCCACCTCATCCTTGATCAACGGTTGCACCACTCAGCAAATTTAGACCAACGCAGCTTCCATTCATCACTCTTTAGAGGAAGAGTCATCGACTCCATCAAAAATATAAACAGCAGCACCTCTCTAATGGTGTTCTTACTAGAAGCAACAAGAAAAAAGAGAGTATAAATAAGCAGCCTGTCTTTACTTTTAAGACACAAGCGGAGCTAAGGTCGGTCCAGTTGTAAGGGCTTATATAAGTGGGAAGGTTAGAGAAGTCAACAGTGATTTGGCCTTGAAAGAATTCAAGCTGCCAGCTAAAGTGTAAGAAACCTTAAAAAATATCGTATTCCTAAAACACAGCAGCAGAAATACCTTGTTAGAGTTCATTTCGAGAAAAGGCAGAAAGTTCTCCTACCACGGTCCATTGAGCAAATGATAGATCTCGATATCAATTACAGAACATGGCAGCTTTCCATTATCAAGATTAATCTTCGGATTGAACTCATCTACATTCATGCGCAGAGCAGCAAAAGCCATTGAGATACTACAGCTCTGACCAGATGAATAAAAGTAAAAGAAGGCCATGTGATTCAAACACAGCTATGGCATTTAAGACTATAAGAAGCTTAAGGTATTGTTGAAATGTTTACATGAGAACGCTTTCTTTTCTGGGAAGCCTTCCACAAACATCTGCCCACACCAGGCCAAGAGGAACAACTAAGCTGCTGTGTGTGTGTGCACTCATTAATGCAGCGAGTGCACACACTTCCATGATCCCAGACGAGCCACGACACGGGCGCAGGTAAGGGCATGTGCACCAACGATTGAACAATCAACAATAAAATGTGTGCTGTTCCTCACATGGTTGTTTTCACGTTTTGTTTAACGTTTTCTAACACCACCAGCGAGGCTTTCTATCGACCCTCCAATAATATAGGAATCACTGGTCAACAATAGATGTTTTCACTGTACCATTCTGTACTGTGGAAGCTACATCTCCCACTCTTCAGAAATCAATGACCTCACGGGTTTGTTTCATCCATCACCTCCTTTTCACCCTCCTCACCGCCGCTTGTCCCCACTGCTGGAAGAAAAGCCTGCGCCACCAAGCGTATCTATGGATATGTATGCATAGCAACAGTTGCCTGGAGCTACCAAAGCTAAGAATAACATGATTTTGGAGCAAGGGATGGAGAAAAATCATTCACAGGAAATATTTGCAGTTCATGTTAATGAGCCTCAGGATTCATGCTCAGTCTTTATTCTAGTGTTACATATTATAGTTTAATTTACCTAAAAATACCTTCACAACGAAAGTATTACCAATTATACCAATCTTTTAGGATTTGACCTTTTATGTATATCTACACTGATCTAGGGTTAGGAACAGTTTAGGGCCGGGGTGTCCAAAGTCAGTCTTAGAGGGCCGGTGTCAATACATGTTTTCCAACCAACCTGCCATTGAAGCTCCTTATTGGCCAAACACACCTGATCCAGGTACTCAGCAGCAGATAAGGCAGCGTTTCTAGAAAACCAGCAGGAGGCCGGCCCTCGAGGACTGACTTTGGACACCACGGTTTAGGGCAAAAGGAGTTCTGAACTTTCTTTTAGGATACTGGGCATGTGATAGACGTTCAAGAGAATGCCAAACGGACATTTTTCAGTATATGGTGTTTACACAGGACTGTCTCTATACAATACTAGTGCATGTACTTACAGTTGAAATGTCAAAGTAGTGCGAATCTTGCTCCAGGTTTTTTTCTTTAACAGCTTTATATCGATATATGAAAGACATTCGGCCTTGGTGTCCAGCTGGGCACAAACTGCAATTATTCATTTCTCCTTCATGATAAATGTTCAAACGACTGGCATTTCGGTATTTTGAAAAGGACGATACCCATACCTCACCACCAAAACTAAGTCCGTGATTGGTCAAAGTTCTACTTGCTTAACATTAAAGATGCGTTCAGTGACCATATCTTTTGTATGTAGAGCCGGAAAACTGACTTTAAAAACTTGCGTAGTGACGAGAGTTCTGAATGCAGAAGCCCATTTACATAGACTTTTCATTGAATCTTGTTGCTTAAACGCGCGTTTAAGTAACATTAGACACAACTGATTACTTAGTCACAACTGCCCTTATGGGTTGATGCAGGGTGAAAAATGGGGCACGCAGGTGGCCCGTAGGAAATATCTAAGTCGTTGACTGCTTGGTGAGCGTGTAGAGTACAGGTGTGGGAGGTTGCAAGCAACAAATCATAGCAAACAGGAGCCCATTAGTGCTTCTATAGTCTTTGACTGTCAGAATTCAGAAAATTTGACAGTCCAGTTTGTGTTGGCATCTTACAGGCGTTCTATGTGCTCAGATCCCAACCTTGCAATATTTGTGCATAGTCAGTGCACCTTACTGATGATTAGTGTGGCATAAGGACATCGTACAACAGCATCACCTGGACGTTATAAGTGCGTTCAACTTATATTATTCTTTCAAATACTTCACAATACATTTACCACAAGCACGACAATACGTTTCATTTTTATGCCGTCCCTTGAGGCGGGTATATGAGCCTTAAGGAAACTGAAAGACACACCTCTGCTCTATCTACGACCTTCCACAGGCCCTGACAGCATCCATACAGGTCAATCCCACATTTGGGTGCACGTGACTCAGGCTTTAGATATATCAAAAACATAACACAAACAAGTGTAAATGCAGGACATGAATGTGGAAACTGCTAAATGCAACGGAAAGCCTACTGAGACCTCAAATCTAAGCATTAGCCCAATGAGATTGCTCATAATACGTAATGTCCTTCCTGGATGTCATTGACTAATCTAGATTCAGAGAAAACCAGTTCCTATATGTGCTCCAGCAATGTGCATTTTAGGCTGAGTCTCTTGTAGCATTTCTTAAAACTCAATGCCAAACATTCAACTCATACTGTCCAGAGCAACATTGTAAACTGGTATAAAAGGAAAATCATTAATCCCCATGAGTATTGATAGTGATGACCTTTCACCATCTGTCCATGCCTCTTCTCTTCAGTCACGTCCATCCTGCCTTTCATAACACTCATCTTGACCGTCCATGTGTTCGTGTTGTTCATGACCGAGGTTTGCTTGTGCCGCCCAGCTCCTCTTTTGTTTGTGCTGCCGTCTTTTTGAGCCCGTTCACCTCTGAATTGTTTTCTATTTGCTTCTCCCCTTCCCTTTCCTCTACTCACCCACCTGGGAGCAACAATTAAGGAGGCATTAGAGTGGCGAGCCAAACCACCTCCCCTTCATGACCTACCCCATGGGGGAGAGTGGAAAGAGTGAAGCTGAAAAGACCCAACCCACAGCTCAAAAGCTTCCTTTAAGGCGATGACCTCTGCGAAAAGAAACACCCAGATGGACTGAAAGAAAGGCTGACGGAGTAAAGAACGAAGGAAAGGATAAAATTACAATTGTCCAAAAGTCACAGCTTAAACGAAATATGAAAGTCAAAGGGTGAAAAAAGTCACATCAGGCTTGGTTTAGCTTATGTGCTGGAGAACACTGGCAGCAGAAATAAACTGCCCAGTTTGCTGTTTTGAAGGTCGCCTTTGCTGGCAGGTGACAAGAATCACCTGTAAAGATCTGAAAACGTAAGAACAAGGATGAAGGTCACAGAGATGATACCTGCGGGAAAGTTTGAGCAAAAAAACTTAATGTAATCTGTTAAATACATAAGTAAAACTTAAATTAAAAAAATATCATACAATTAATTGATGAGTGTTTTGGTGCATAGTCCACATACAATAAGACAATCTTTGTTGATCTGACAGTGGGGGAATTCAGAACATATCTAGGGAGGTCAAAAAAATGAAATTTAAAACGTGCAAAAAATATAAAAAAAAACCAAACAAAAATCTATACTTTTTCACACTATACATACATGAACAAAAATATGATGGTTCATGATAAACATGTTGATTGAGCTTCTTTCTCATTGAATTTGTTAGAATTTTAATCCTATTTATACTTATTTTGCATGTTTTCAGCAATATTTCTAGGAAGTATTTCTAGTTTTTTTGTCCCTTTTTGAATTTGTTTTTCTTTTTTTATACTATTCTTAAATAATAATTGGCAAAAATGATCTGCAGGCAATTATCTATAAAGATCAAACTGCTTCAAATTATAAAACATGTTTATTGCTTGGAGCAAACTCTATTTTAATGAACTTACTCATGTTCGTATTTTTTTTTAATTGATTTTACTTTATTTCTAATTCAGCTTCTCCTTCAAAGTTAACAGTTAACATGGAGTTTTATAATTTTGGATTTTATTTATTTTGTGCAACTTTCAGCCTAAAATGTCACCTAAATTAAAATGTTTTTTAACGTGTTGAAAGCAAAAATGTTATTTATATATGACAATATGCTCTTAAATATATATATATGTATACATTTAAATATTTATATTAAAATATTTTTTGTAAATTTCTGCAGGGCTCTTTGGTGAGTGTAAGTTAATCTCTCATAAATGTTTGCAGGTTGAAAAATAATTCTGATGAATAAACTGAACATTTCTTTTTTATTCTCTTAAATTATGCTTTGCACTTCGTTTAGGTTCTATTTTTATGTCTTCTAGTTTCATCAGGATCACACCAGGTTTCAGTTACCAATTAACTCTGCTGCTGTAGTTTGTTAATTAGCTCTGAGTATATTTAAGAGCACATCTTTTGTTTGCTCACTGCCAGATCCTCTTGTATTTTCTGTCATGATGATGTAAAGACGATTTGTGGACATGTGAACAAGCTCATTAGCGTAATGCTCCAGACTGCATTTCCTCAATTCCCTTTACATTTTGAAAAATAAAATAGGATTTAAGGCTGTTGTAATAGTTTTTTGGGATTACTTTTATAGGATTATTATTATTTTTTTTCCCTTTCACAACTAAATTTGTCTTCACATCTCTTCTTTTTTATCATGTAGTAGTGGTTTCGCCCTCCCACCTCTATAATTTATTTATTTATTACAGAAGGACTTGTAATCTCAAGGGATTATCTTCAACTAGTAATTTTTTTTTAATTTTCTTTTAATATTCAAGACTTAGCACTGAGTGATTCCTAGTGTTACTCGAGCTCATCATCAGCACATCTTGTTATTAATGTTTACATAACTTACACATTAAGGCCGGCTCACAGACAGCCGTAATGCATAAACCCCTTAGTATTCATACATGTGACTCAACACCCCCACATACCTCCGGAGCTGTGAGGCACATGTAGTCAAATGCATAAACATGAGCACTTGCTCAACCATGTGCTCACGTATGGAATTAGAAAAAGACAAAAACTTTTAGAAAACATCAAAGAGCGAAATTTGAAGTAAATTCCTGTTGGAAACTGTCCGCTGAAGTATAGTGGGAAATAATGGAGAAATAATGTTAGGGAAGAGAAAGGACAGGTAAGCACAGGTGTAAAATCACTTGAAAGTAGATAAAAGTGTAAAGGAGTGGGTACAGTAAAAGCACTCCTTTAGCTGGCCTTCCGCCAGCTGCTGGACAGAGCTGCAGCTCACAGCTCTCCGCCTACTGACCGCCTCCTCATCCCAATGTTCGCTCTGTATTAAGGGCCCCAATCAAATATTCATTCTCCAAAACCTGCACTTACATAACCGATACAACAAGTGCGTCTGCATGCTGACCCGACTGACTTGAACAATGAGCTACAGCAAGCGCAGAACAAGTAATCATTCGCACAGCAAGCAAAGGGTCAGCAGCGCAGGCCCACTCACAACACATGATATTCCTGCACAGCATCTAACCACAGTTAAGCATAGAGAATTTTATTGCAGCTAATTAAGGAAAATAGTGCTTTAGTATGTTAAAGATCCTTTCAAAAATAGTTTTTTTTTTTTTGATAATCATCACTCAAGATAGGACTTAGTGAAGTTCAAACTTTACTGCATGGCAAGCCGCATAAAATAAAAGTAATTTTTTCACATACAGTCAAAAGAAATTGCTCCAAAAGCACACGATCAGTTAAAATAATTAGACTTTTCTTGGAATTAGTTTGAAATCAATTGGTCAGGGATTAGGCTATTGTGTGCATGATTACTTGTCGGTGAAGTTTTATTAGCAAGGTTTTTAAAAGGATAAGTCGACAAAAGAGAGTGTATTTGTGTTTGGCTGTGTCCATCTTTGCACAGGCACTGAAGGCTAATTCTAAGAGTATTACATGATATGTTTTATCACAAATATTATTTATTTGAGTCCAATTCACAGGTTTTTCTTCTAAGAATTTAAAATCCTGGCTCTTCTGGAGAAAGGCTCACATTGTTCACGCTGTGACTCTGCTAACAAAGTCAAGAAAATTATCAAGGATTTGACACTTTACAACTCTGGGGCCATTATATTTATCGCCATGGTAACCAGCTGTACCAATAGGCTGAATGGAACGGCTTAGTTTTGCGTCAAATGACATCAGTTGCTTTCAACAATGTGACCTTTAGTGATGCCGATGCAGCAGGCAAAAAATACTTATTGAAACAAGAGCAAGGTCTGCGATAAGCATGTAATTTCTAAACGTAGTGAGTTACCAAACAACTTCAGCAAAATATAACAGTTTGGGTAAAAAAAACTCACTCTAAAAATAATACACCATAACATTAGAAAAGTCAATTTTACATGTGTTACATCCTGCTGCTCCTGTGCTGCACCTTTTCAACACGCACTGCCCTTCTGCTTATCTGGCAGGTGGGGCAAATGATCTTAATTACCACCTGCCAGGAACTTAAAGAGTAACCAAACCCTAAATCAATTTTTTATAGTCTGTTGACCTCTATAAATGAGGCTTTAAAAGTGCTTTCTGTTGTTCATTGCCAAATTTTTGACAAATTAAAATAAACTTGTTTAATTCTTGAAAATATAGTCTAAAACCGTCTGTGTGCTGCCCCTACAGGTTGAATCAAGGTATTACATTTGAGTTTCATGATTGGTCAAACCATTTGTCCCACGTCATTTTATCAGACTATCTCCAGCTCCAGTAATGATAACAGTCCTGTTCCCCAGCCCCCCTCTGACAGGATTTTCAGATTTCGGCTGTGGGAGGAGTCGGTCTCCAATTTCCCTGTTTGGTTACCCTTTAAGGCAGAGGAGGCCTCACCAAGGCAGGCAGGGAGCAGTTGTCATACGCTGCTGAGTTTTGTTATTTTAGTTTGGGGATGGACCTTGGTAGTCTTAATTTGCAGGCTTTGTTTATTTGTTTTCTTTAGGTAGATTTTGGTTAGGCTGCCCTTAGCAGGGAGCTGCTGACTCTGACGGTCGACATGGGTGGGTCAGCGGTCTCCATGACTTATTTTAAATTTCACCAAGGTTCCAATTCCCTTTTGGTTTGTTTTTTTATTTGGACCAGCACACTAATTATTTGATTTTATTCTTTCATTTCAGGATACATGATTTCTTTAATTTAATAAACTGGGTTCCTTTATTTCTTATTGGTGTCTGGTTTTTGCTATTGTCCCTTTTTATATTTTCCCTCCTTGACCTGAGCCAAGATTACCCATAGAGAGACATAACAACATGGAAGTGTGAAAGATCTTTGTTATATCAACAATTGCAGCACAATAGAGGTTATACTTTTTTTTTACTTTAAAACACTAGTGAGTTGTGTTTTCCTTTTAAGCTTAAAAATTCTAAAAAATGTGGTATATTCTTTCTGGTATAGAAGGCTTGGAATCCTACCATTTCAGTCTTGGTGATTTACAATATTCTCCTCCATATTTTGAAGTACAGTCCATGTAAATCATGCAGCACTGTTAAAATGGTATGATGATGGAGTGGCTGAAACATTTGTAGCTGAGCTAATTTCTCATGTGTAAGCAGTAATGTATGTGGTCAACTGCTCTGGCTCATGCCCATCACATCATTGGTAGTTACCACCATCCTTTCACCTCTAAATCAACCTCATGCCTGAAGATCTTTCCTGTGGGCAATTAATGCAAAGTCTATATTTTCCAATGAAATATTTTCTGCAGTCTTGACTTTTATGTTACATTAGAGAATACCAGATCCCCACGGCAAGCCGCATGGTTTGATGAGGATTTCTGCCATTTCTGGCTGACCCCTGTCTGTATGAAGTACGTAGAATAGAGTGCCTACCATCAAGACTTTCATAACTTGATGTTATTGTGTTGGGATAAAGCCAATCCTTCCCCTGTTAAGTGGTCAGTAATGGCAAAGTAATTCAATCCAAGTGGGTTTTTCTCTTTCCACTCAAAACTTCCGGAACAATCCCCTCTGGTTATGTGGGGAGGAAGCCTTCCGGAAAAGACACAAAGGCAGTGAAGTGGCTCTGCCAACCAGCCAATGGAGGAATGGCAACAATAGATTTTATTTGCTCTTCGCAGAATTTGATTAAGAATAAATTTTGCAAGATTGCAAATGTATGTGTGGCATTTATTTTGGAAAATTTATTTTAAAAAATCTTTCAAGAAAGGCTGCTAAAGCAATTTTTGCATTACACAGATGAATATATTTCTCCTCAGTCATGAATTCATAAATCACATTTTGGAGTCAGAAAAAGTATTTATTGGGAACAAGGCAGCTTAAACTTTCTTGTGCTTTGTTTTCAAACACTCCAGTCTTCTTTGAGACAGATAAATAAAATACCCATCTCTCATAGGATGAAGATTCAATTTAGAAATGAAGAGAATTCAATTAGTTTTTGCTAGGAAATATCAAGAGGAGATACAGGTTTATATCTCAGTCTGCATAAATCTAAAAACAAACAGATGAGCTGCACATTTATTTGGACTTTGTAAAATAGTTGCCCATCTTTGCAACTTCTGGCTGAAGTTTATGAACTTTAACATTAAATATATTATTATTTGGATACAGATTACCCTTTACTTTTAAAGCTCTATGGTCTCTATCATGACATATTTCCTGTCAGACACATTAGCACTCTTACATTCGCACAATAAACTCTTGCAGAACTTTATTTCCAATCAAACTCTGCCATTATGCATGTGCTTCATGTTTCTGTTTACAGATTGCACGTGCAGTTTCATTATTTCCATCCTCTGGAGCTACATCCAGACCATTTAAACAGTCGGAGTGGTACACGCATGCGGACGAGCCTGCCCGGCTGTCTTTCTATTGCAGATGTGTTGGTGGAGTAAATGGTGTTTGCATGTGAGTCACTTTGCAACTTTGTGTGAGGTGCTTTAAATCAAGGCTCAGAAAAGTGACGGGTTGGCTGGACGCCACCCCCAGCCATCCACTTATTAACTGTCATACTCGTCTTTCCAGGAGGTCAAATATGATGGACTTGAAGACTTGGAGATGGTTGTATTTTGAAAAAAGCGTACCAACCTTACATTTAACTTAGAAACTGGTTATACCCACTATTTATAATTCATTTCCAAACATTTCATAAGATTTCAATTTTTTATGTATTTTTTTGTAGTTAGCTTCTGCATCTGTGCAAGCTGTAATGTGTTTTAGCACAAAACACAGCCCTTAGAAGAAGAACGGGTGTGGCAAACGGTGCCAAAGCTTATGTCATGAGCCCATTATGTTCACTCTGCATTACTTTTCTGCTAAATGTATTAGCTTTTTGACTGAGGAACAATCTGTACAGTTCTATTGTCAAACGAGAAGAGGGCGTGTGTGGTCAGAGAGCAATCTTGGGTAATGGCAGAGATCTCTAAGAGCTTTTACCATCTCTGCTTCCGAGAACACACTGGAGAGATGCTTCATTATACAACAATTAGCAGCTCCCTCAAAGCAATATTTGAGTTATCATTTATGCCTGTACAAATACGTTGGTCGGTCAATGCATGTAGGTTACAGCTAATGGTTACTTTAAGGTGAGATGCATCTTTGGTCATTTTGTGTTTTGTCACAGGAACGAAAAACTCTCAGTGAAATGCTTAAAAAAACAAACTATATGACTGCACCACTACTCTATAAGTGCTGCAGTAGCAACACTACTCTATGAAGAGGATAAACAATTTGAACTTATTTCATAAAAGCAAATCAATACAAATTCAGAGCATGATTTATGAATGCAGGCAGCTACAGGAGTGCACCAGACTTCACACATGCTGCATGGGCTGGGACAAAGAAGAGCCATGAATCATTTTCACATGGCAAAAGCCACAGATAAATCACAATTGGCATGCACTGAGTCACACTGTGATTCTGGCAACCAGTCTGGCTCTGCAAATTGCAGAGGAGATGGGCTACAGAGCAGCGCTATGATGATGATGGGTTCTCTAACTTACTGAAATGGGCCCTGTCATAAGTCACAGACAAACTCCCTCAGTTAACAGGTTCTTTCATGAGGCATAACACCTGCCGTGCTGTGTGCTAAACGGGCCGGTGCATCCTATACGTCACACCATTAAAAACACACGCAACAAACACATGCGTCCGGATGCGAGGAAAGTCATCAAGTCCTTGACACTTTTCAAAAATGATTTTCCCAACAGACCTTCACACTCGCATTCATGCTCAGCGTCTATCCAATCCTGATAAGCATTGTCAGGGATAATAACCTTGTTAATGAAGTGCGACGTAGCTGTGACCAGCGGCTGTAGCAGCTGATGACTATCAGTGGGCGGAACTGTCAGTGGTGCAGTAATAAAGTCAACATTACCGTGACACACGACTGGGACAAGGATGAGCCTCGCTGCATTCTCTGAACCTTTTTTAACACTTCCTGCATGCATGTGCAGCGCAATCATCCCAAATACAATGACCAAAAGAAACAAACATTAAGTTCATAAACGCTTCCTTGTAGAGGAAAACAGATTGCTGCTTTCAATGGCAATAGAGGATCACCGCAGGGTCTTGTGACCATTACAAGTCTGCAAAGCATATTGAGTGCCCGTCATTGGAAAACAACCATATAGAGGTTGGTTTGTATTTTAACAGCCATCAGTTTAATGGCATGGGAGTGTGCGGTTCACTCACTACTGAGCTGGTCATTTCATTCTCACCACTGAACCTCATTACATCTCCTCACCTACTGCTCAAAGCACCACCACCACAGAAGCCATTTACAGGTATTTTCAGGAAAAAAAAAGAACTGAATCTGTACTTTCATTAGAGCGCTGCTTTAGACAGGAGCTCAACTCATTCTGCTCACGTCCGTTTTATTCGGCAGTGAAGCCCATCAGGTGTGTCAGAGTGTCATATAATCATCTTGCGTTAAATTAGACCGAGGATAATGTCACCTCAATTTCAAAATGGTGGCTAATTACGGTTAACCTTTTGTCCCCTGGAGATGCGAGGTCACTGAGAGGGCCAGTCAGCTATTCTTCGAGTATAAAGTACAAAGCTTGTGTTTCGAATAAAGAAGTGATCAGCCCAAATAAGTTTGGAAAACTATGCCAACCAGCTTCTCTTCTTGTGCTAATCTAGACGGCTGACCATTGGTTATGTCCTCACTTTATGGAGAACAAAAGCATTTAAACATGAAGTCCATTTATTACATCACATCATTCACCCAACGACCTGTCGATTCTGTTGGCCAGAGAGAATTGAGTGAGGAGGTATGGAAAAAGGACGAACGGAGAGGACAAAATGAAGGATATAAGAGTAAGAAGTAGACGTGCATATCTCCATGAAGCCTCCATCAATCAAAGGACCGTCTAGCATGCTTTATGTGACAAATGGAAAAGAATAATGGTTTCTGCAGGGAGGGAGATACAGGAGGGGTCAGTCATCAAACTGTGGCGATAGCATCACCTTTTCATTTTCAGATATCACACTAACGGGAGGTATAGGCGTCTGCACAGAGTGTGCAAAGTTCTTTGGCAGGCTGTGTTCTTTGGTGAACTGCAGAATATATCAAATGCATGATGGTTAAAACTAAATTAGCCCTTTTTTTTAGTTTTTATGACATGAAACTATGAAAACAAGAAGACGTGGTGTACACCATTTCACTTCATTTGGTAAAAAATCTCTTATTGAATACAAAACATATACTTGTCGGCTCAAAGAAATTGTTGACTTGTTTTGAATATTTATAGCATTGTTAGGGAATGGGAAAAGTTTTGTCATTTGGCAGAGGCTTACAAATGAGGAGCATAACAAGCAAAAACACAGTTTGTCAACACATTCCAAGTTAATTATTGTACAAGAAAATGTCTCAACTACGACTATGTTAACGAGTAGAGAGTGATTAAAAAGTGGAAAAACTCAGGTTTAAGGTAAACAAATGTGCCTGTAGTGTGACGTGTTTTCTTCTTTGATTGACCAGGCAGACGCGTACCATCTTGAAGGTGGCTGGGCTATCTCAAAAAAGACGAGGAGAGATGTTTACTTATCAGAAATGATCTTGAATTAGTGTAATTGACAGAATTTGTCAAAATGGTTCGGACATCTGGTTTCTAGTAGAATTATGCTACCCAGAAGGTGCTATATCAGTTTCATAAAATAAAGTTCCTTGTTCTGGTGCTTCCACCTTGAATGAGTGCAGAAATTTCAAATCCAACTTTGCATTACCCTTCTTTGACTCCATGTAGTAAAATAATCGTTTTAGAAGGATAGATAAAACAAAAATAAAGAAAGCTAGTTTGCGATTATTTCACTAAAATCTTGGCAAGATGATTTTTCGATTCCTTGGAAAAAAAAGAGATATAATTTCTGCAGAGTGGCACTAGTTAATCAGAAATTTGTGTCTTCATTTCCCATCATCCCTTTGCTTACACTCTCTACCACTAGAAAATGGCAAGCAATTCTGAAGCTAACCAGCCGTACAGCTTTGAGTCTGTTGTCAGCTCAGACGAGGAAAACAAAGATGTACATGGATCTACTCGTCCATAAGTGGATGCATCAGAATGAAGCTTGTGGCCCACAGAGTGTAGGTTATACAAACAACTGCAAGTGTTTTCAAACGTCATTCTTCTGCTCCTGATTCACAATTGTAAAAAGAAATACAATTTTAATCTTGATATTCTTTATACATGTCCTCCATTGTGCAGCTTCTGAACAATCAAGGATATTACACTTAAAATTGTTTGGATCTTGTTAGCAAGAAGAGAAAACTGAGTTATCTGCTTATAAGAGCGCAAAAAGAAGGCAGGAAATTAATGCACACGCTTGTAAGTTCATGGCAAACCCTGACCTTTCAGTGGGGGTCTTTGAAAGAAATGTCAGGTTATAATGAGCACAGGTGTGTGTCTTTTTTCCTGGTGTGAGAACATACAATAAAAAAGCTACAAGTGTATTAGAGCATGGAGCATTACATGATCCGCTTATATATATATCGCAGTGATCCTCTGTGGAGCATTCTGTGGGAGCTTTCACGTGTTTTTGCAAAGAGGTGTGGGTGTACATATATCTGTGAACATCTCAGAGTGCTGTGGCCACGCACCACTGAGTTGTTGTGCTTTTTGAAGTAAATACAAGAAAAAGGAACAATTCTAAAGAGATTATTGCTTTTTTTGAGATGCCTGAACCGCCTCACTGAAAACAGGTTGATAGTCAGTCACTGAGGGCATGACAGAAAAGCAATGCTCCCCTTTTTTGTAGCTCGTCTGTTACACGGACAGGCTCACCAAAAAGACAAACTAGACAATAATGAGCCCCCGATGATGTTGCAAATGTCGCCAAGTAAACATTGTGCACATCCCTGTAGCTCGCCTCTGAGTGCTTCCTTGCACTCCCACTGAAGTCCATTAGCTTGTCATTCGCTTTCTTTACAGTCATTCAGCTTTTGCACATGGCCCATGGCGGTGTGGAGCAGCTTGCTCCCCATGAATAACAACATCAGATTATTCAGAGAGAAGCCATATGACTCAGCTGTCTCTACTGTATTCATCACCTCATCTCGTCCAACATTTCCGACTTAATTTCCTTTGATTTCAAGTCAATCAGTCGATTTTCCTTTCATTTTGATCTTATCTTTAGGCTCAGACAGTTTCAATGGTTTTTTTCTTCATTTTTTTTTTATTTCAGCGTTCTTGTTGTCGTGACGCAGAGAGCGTTGGCCATGTTGGCTTGCTGTTGTGTGGGCAGGTCAACAAAACGATGGGATGTAGGGCGGTGTGCCTCATTCACAAGACAGGTGAAGTCATTCCTCCTGTCAATCCAAATAAAAATAAAACTGTTCCAGAGGATACTAAAACTTTGTAAAATACCTAAACTGCGATATAATCAGGCATGCTTAGTCTAATGTTTGATCACTTTTATCCAATGTTCTGTTAAACCCAGAAGAAAAGCAGAAAAAAGGGTACAGTAGACACTTTTTCATCTGTTTCTTTTAAATGTTTGAAAAAATTAACAACTATTAAACAGGTTTATCCAAAACTAGTCTAAATGTGTCTGAACATCAGCATTTTTAATGCACAGTTTAGAATGGTCCAGGCAAGTGAGCGTTTCTACTCAAAGTCGGACTGTCACAGTACTGGCAGGCTGAACCCAACGACAACTATGGAGGTCATCCAGCAACTCATCTTTTTTCCGCTTGGATTTTGGCACTTTGTATAATCAAAGCAATCAATGTTGTTTGAGAGAAGATTGCGGCAAAGAGGAATACAGCTGCTTTCCTCGTGCTTTCTTTTGTCGTAATGACCTTCCGCCCATCAACGGGTTTCAACAGTAGCTCTGCGCTAACAGTCCATTACATTTTTCTATGGACGTACAACCAACAAGGTCTTAAAATGGTACGGTTCAGTCCAGCATAAAGAGTCCATTTCATAATGAAAATGGCGGACTGTACCATAACGCACCACTTGGTAGAAACGAGGCCTAAGTATAGTTTGATAGGATTCAAAATAGTTGTTTTTCAGTCACTTTTTCCATAACAAAGGTTCCAAACTGAACAAAACTTGAATTTTCATTTGTTAAATTAGATTTCTTGTATCATAAACCATTTTTTTAACTTATTATTGCCAAAAATTAAGTAAAAGCCTTAAAAGGAAGAATTAAAGACCCACCATAAGAAAAAATGTGTTTTCAACATGTTTTTGGAGCATTTTTCTCATGATAGAGGACATATAAAAAAATAAGCTTAAAATTGCATAGGTATTTCTTTATTCAAATTGTTGGGAATCAGGAGCAGACACAAAAATGCAGTTAGAAAAAGATTGTAACTGTATGCTAAAGGGAGTGGGCAACCAAAGGAATGATGGGAAGTGGGGGTAGGCTTACTCCGTGCCAGTGGTCCCGCCAACAACTTGGAGGTAAATTTAGATTTTTGCCCAAAAACTTCATAAAAATACTAAAAAGCAGGTTTACTTAAGTTCAAAAGATGATCAGAGTGGAACTATAAAGACAAATGAATAGGTGTATTTAAAGCATTTTTAAGTGCAGACCAATTCAAAACCTAATTCCTTTTAACTTGGCTCTAAAAAGCTTTGAACACAATCAGATTGTGTGATAAATAGTTTCCTTTAAAGAGCAAATTAAAAAAGAGCTATCAAAAACATACCAACTTAAAAAAAATTACCAATCTGTAGATGCCCGGTATGACTTTCCCTCATTCATCGCGACAGCTCTTATTTTGAAATTGAGACAGAAAAAGCATTCTTTGCAAAAATGTGACTCCTCCTTGGAGTGAGTTCATTTCTTGAGCCAGTGGGTGAGTACCATGTCAGGGCCCGGTGCAGTGCAATTACTTCAGTCTGTCTTGGACACCTGCCATGGTGACGGGCGCTAGTTCTCATTCTGGGACACTGTTGTATTCAGCAGTGGAGTATAGAAGCGGTTTCCATTTACATAAACTGACATTTGATCGCTCTGTTGT
Organism: Oryzias melastigma; assembly: GCF_002922805.2. Taxonomy (NCBI): domain Eukaryota; kingdom Metazoa; phylum Chordata; class Actinopteri; order Beloniformes; family Adrianichthyidae; genus Oryzias; species Oryzias melastigma. The sequence goes on along the minus strand of NC_050531.1, from coordinate 10,689,281 downwards.
GGCTTTTGATAAGGAACTAAGCATTAGATGTAAGCAGATAGGCATCTGAGCCAGCTGCCTTCATACCAAGAGTAGACTGATAAAGCTGGGCGTTTCAGAAAAAATTAAACACATTCTAAAGTACATTAGTAGACCTTTGTCTGTCAGTACTCACTTTCTGCTGTCTAAGGAGTGTTTTCTTTTATTAGTTTCCATTGATAAAACCCATATCAGGGTGGGAAGCTTTATTATTTGCATGAAATCAAGGACGGATAATCCCACAACTCTTCCAATGCACTGGGGCCCTCTGCCTGTTTCTCCCCGAGTGCCTGCTTCCCCCTTTTAACATGCAGTGTCTTTCATTTCACCTCCTCTGGAGCAAAAAGACCTGTCTCCTTGACAAGTAAAGCTTCAGATGTGGTGACGGAGCGCTGCTCCGTGACGATGAGGGGTGCAGGGATCACTGCTGAAGCTGTCTGACGGCGTTATTAGCAAACGAGGAGGTCCGGAGGCTCTGATGAAAGAGCCGGGGATGATGGTAAAAGGCAGGTCCTTAAGGCTACTCACTTACAGAACATTAGAGTAGTTATTATCTGCTGAGTCAGGATGGCTCCAATTAGCACAGGTGTGATAACAAAGACTCCTTCACCTCATATTGTGCACCAGCTTCCGGTTCTGTTGGATAACTAGCCAGATAATGACGGTGGGGAAAAGGGGTCAGATTGAATTAGCCAAGATAGAAGCGGATAAGTGAATTGTAAAGACCACCCATACTTTCCTAATGCACTAATTATGACTCACCAAAATCGGATCACATTCTTTATTCTGTCCCAGTCGAACATCCATTCAGATGTAGAATATGTTCAGAATATGACACATTTCTGGGAATATTTATACAGCATGATTGAATTCGAAATGTAACACACAGACATGAGGATGCACAAGTTTCCCAACAGACCCTCTTCTAATAGAGATCTTGGACTGTCACTTATGGGTGAAGCCCGGCTTCTTGAAATCAGCAGCTAAGCAGTTCTCAAGGGAAACGCCAATCAGGAGAGGATCAGGGAGATAAAACAAGGGGACATTTTTATTCTGATGCATTAACCATGAGGTGGTCCCCTCTGCCTTTGTCTTCCTTTAACACACTTTTCATTGGAAATTCTAAAAAGAAGAGATGGAAATCGATCCGAGCAAAAACAGACAGCAGGTGCTCGGGCTTTACAGAAAGACTGGAGATTGATTGGAAAAGTGGAGTACAGGTGGTGGGCACCAACCAGGGCCTGGGCCCAAGGCCAGAAAAATTGCAGCTGCACATTTGCCGCTGTCTCTTGGCTAGAGCTTGAGCAAGGAACCTCCATCTTATGCTCTACATGTCTGGGAAGCTTGATCTGCCAAGTGTTCTTTTTAGTTAACTACACCATTGAGCTGCATAATTACTCCTCTGGCCTCCCCCTAATCAGTTGGCCCATCTTGTATATAACATTTTTCTACTCTTGTTTGTTGTGTTGCCTGACAATTACTCATCATTAATGAAAAAAGAGAATACAACTGAGGAGTGAGGCTGGTTTTCTGTTCATCATGCTGGAGCTTTCCCCAATTGCTTGAGGCAGGAATTTGAGGAGAGGGAAAAAGTATTTGAAAAGTTGTGTTTTTAGTATTTTATCATGTTCTTTAGGCTTTTTCTTGAAGATGGAGTACATTTATAAAGTTAATTAAGATTAAAATAGCATTTCTGAGTATTTTTTTTATTCAAATTGTTGTGAATCAGGAGCAGATGCAAAAATGCTGTTTGAAAAAGTTTGTATTTGTTGCACAGAAAATCCACAAGATGGGCAACTAGCTCCATTGTGATACATTCACCTGTAGATGACTAGATCTATGTACATCTTCGTTTTCCTCGTCCTAGGAGGCATCTGGCTCAAACAGCTGGATAGTTTAAACATAAAGCTCACCATTTTTTTGCACTAGTAATGTTAGATTGGGGGTTGTCAGGTAGTCAGTCATGAGTAAGGACTCAAACAATTACCTGGTTCAGGTGTGTCCAGCCAATAAGAACATGCCAGAGCAGGGTATATTGGAAAACATGCAGGAAGGTGGCTCTCAAGGACCAGGGTTCCCTACCCCTGTCCTAAATGTTCAGTTGGTTGAACCGTGACTAACTCTCATTTGGTAGTAGGTAGCTTCGAAACATGAAAGTAGCCTACCAACTGTTGTAAACCTGATCCCAAAGGAGAAATTAACAATTGCTGTTTGTGCCCAGCAGGATTAATATGACATTAAGACAAAAAATTACTGAAACATAGCTGTGAAAACAAAAAGGCTGGAGCGAGATTTGCACCGCTTTGCCTTTGTGCTCCGAGCCTCAACCTATTTGAGGTGCCCAACAAGTGCTAGCAAACAGTTAAAACATAAAAGAAGAAGAATCCCTCCTCCTTCTTGAATGCACCACACATGGCCAGTGTGAATGCAGCATTACATTGAAAGTTGCCGCAGCCGATGTACGTGGAGCACAATGCTGCTTTTTTGATTTGGGCCAAAAAAAAACTTTTAAAATGCCTCAAAGGGTGATCAGAGTGGGTTTTCAAAGAAAGAACCCCCTCATCCAAAGAAATTTCTGTCAAAAAAAGAAAAAAAAATCTGATATAATTTATCCTTCTCAAAAGTACAACTTGAACAGCTTTAAACACAAAAGTGAGGTGCAGTTAAAAGAGTGTGCTGTCAGGCTGTGAAGAGTCATTGCACCTGTAGCTGACTGACAGGAAACGTGACTGGAAAATGAAAAAGTCAACACAGCCTGTAGCAAAAAAAGATGTTCCCTGTCACTTGTTTTAAAAACCTGAAAACGGAACAAGAACAATTATTTGAAAAAGAAGATCAAAAAAAGAAAGCTCTGACAGCTTCTCTGACCTTCACTGGATAAAGTAACATAACAATCTAGAAATACTGATGCTATAGTTTCCAATTAAAGTGTGTTTACTTGTAAGGAATTACTTGTATTTGTTGCTTTTATGTCTAAAATCTGACTGTTTTGAAGAGGGGAAAGTGTTTATATTCAGCTGAGTGTGAAATGTGGAAGTATCTGCTGTTGTCTTGGTTACATTTTCCTTCTTCTCTTTTCCGGTTATAAATAACACCAAGGGGACTGAAGTCAGAGGAAGCCCCCACTGGTGTGAGTCAACACTTGGACCACAGTGTGAAGCATCATGCAGCAACAATGAATGGAAAAGTGTTTGAAAGCTGTTAAAGCTGATCAAATAATGATGGACTGACACAGTCCGTTTTATATGTGGTGGGAAACAAAAAAACAAAATTCTATTAGCCGTTAATCACATTTGTTAATTTTTTTAAATCTATTTCTGTATATAAAAAAACAAGTAAACAAAGCATTGCAACAGACTGACATTTGATTTCCATGCTTGTGGTTGTCTGACCTTCTCTTAGGCGTGTGCTCCAGCAATATGACACTGGGACAGGACTTTCTGAATACCGATGTGTTGCTGTTGATCCATAAGGCAGGTAACATTTACACACAATGCTAACTGCATTTGATATTTAGTAACTCTGTTTTTAGTTCAGGTGCTGATGGTTCCATTTGTTTACTAGAAAACACACCAATGATTTTTAAATTCTGTAAGAGTATAATATGCAATTTTGCAATATGACTGAGCACATTGTTAGGGGAATTGTTACTGTGACTTTCAATATAATTATTTTAAGGGCCAAAATCAAATTTTTTAGCTTTTAAGTGTATTATAATGTTCAATCATCACTATAAACTACGCCAAAATTGTATTTTGATCCGTTCATGCATTTCTGAGTATTCCTCTAAAAACTTGCACTGAGCACCAGCCCCTCCCAACCCACAAAAACAAGCAAGTTCTCACAAGCTGATGTCACAAAGTGAGAACTGCCCCATTCAGGACGTCCGCACTGCTAGAACCAGCCCCAGGCTAACAAATACACCACAATTTGTGTTAACTTTGTGCTAACTTCGCCGCTCAGCTGCTAGCTTCAGCACTCAGCTGGCTCAGCCGCTTGCCCCGGTCATCGCTACTAGAGGCTACTAAAGACAGATTTACAATATGCACATATATCTTTGCAAAACTTTGCATGTTGTTAGGCCCTTTAAAGGAAAGTCAAACTGTTGAAATATTATTCCTCTCAATATTTACTATCTGCTTTACCAGTAAAACAATAACACCACACTGACATTTTTAAAATCCTAATCCCCTATAAAACAAAAAATCACAGAAATACATTAAGAAACCTCAACTGAAATAGTCATAAATAGTCTTGTTTGCAAAAATATGCCTAAGAAAATCTGGCTTTTTTTGTAAAATTATTAATAACAAAATAAAAAATTTACATGAAATGGACCAGTTTTGTAAAAACCAAGATGACATTACAAAAGTACCTTCTACTCGCTGCCGGTGTGGAGTTGCATAACTTTATTGTTCCTGTTCGCAGTACAAAAGTGCCCTTCAAAAACGGAAGTCAGTTCCAACTGTTTGTGGTTTAAATGTGCTGAGTTTTTGTCTTAAGTGGTCGACACAGCAAATCAGCTTTCCCTGTGATGCACATTTGGTTTGAGAGAGTTTTTATGCCGGATGACCCCTGTGTTTCATCCGGGCTGGGGACCGGCACAGGGAGACCCAGACTTGGTACCGCTTGGGGCTACAATAATCAGTGAAGGATCTGGCCATGGAAACAAACCCCGGTTCCCCATGTGCCAACTGATCAGCCACTTTTAAAATGTGCTGAGTGTTTTTAGCAATTACAATATCTACTAGGTTTTCACACCCAACAATTGTGGAAAAACAAACCAGGTCATACGTGTGGCATGTGTTATTTTTAAGTTATAAATATAAAGTTTTGGATTTCATCAGTTCAAAGCAGGTAACTGTGCTTAAAAGGAAAGTTCTGGTATTCCAAGTTGCATGGGTGTCACATTGTAAAGCCGTTCAGCTGCAGGGCTTCGATAATTGGGATTTGCAAAAGGATAAAAATTACACATCTAGTTGCAGAAAAGCCAGAAAGTGTGATCTAATTAAAAGGTGGTCACTAAAAAATGGATTCTAGTGTTATTAGGACCACAATACTTGCAGAATCATAATAAAAACTTGTGATAGATTTTTCAAGACCTATGATTAATACATAGAATTGGAGCCTTGAAGTTATTTTTTTATTTCTTTTATTTGTTTATTTAACAAATAAAAAAAGTATTGTAGAATAAAAAGTTTACTTCTTGCAATCAACACCTGCAAGTGCACACATGATTGAGTTCACATTTTTTCTATAAAGTGCATTGATGTGAAGAGAAATCACCTACTAGTATTAACACTATTAATGCTCAGAGTGGGGTTGCTTAGTTCCCAGTGTTTGATACCTCTTATATTTCATGTTTTTTCTGTCCCAGAGTCTCTTATGTCATATGCAAAGCAACAGCAAACCAGCCCAAACCACAATGTTTGCCCCATCCAGCAGACGCTGCTCCCATCATTCCCTCTGTCTGCCTGTCTCTGGACAGGAGGCTGATGCCACCCATGCTTTCCGGTGCGGTGCTTCTATAATGAAGTCGATTTAGCTTCACGCTGAGCCATTTGAGTCCGGCCCGTAGCATGAAGGACACATTAGAATCTCCAATCTACCATCTTGTTTAGTCTCTTCTTCTCACCTCCTTCAGGTCTCTTCCCTGCAGTTACTTTTTAACTTTTTTTTTTCATTTTTTATTGTCTTATAATATGAGTCCATTAAAACTGACATGGACTGAATGTAAATTAGGGGAATTTTAAGTGGGAGAAGAGTGAAAAATGTGCTTGACATAAACTCTCAGAGAAACTAACTCATTTTCCAGTCTAAAAAAACCAAATTCTGACATAAAGTAAACACTTGCTTGTTCAGTTTTTTATTTTTTGGAGGTGGTTGTGTGGGAGTGGGTTATGTTTAAAACACCCCTCTATCTATCTGCGTTGAGTACTCCATCTGCCACCTTTGAAGCTGCTTCAACTTTAACCTCAGGCAAGTCTAACATGTTCTCTCCAAAAGCAGAAACAAATCCGGTCACATCCCCCTCATCACCACGACCTCCCTGCGTCTCCAAATATGCCTTTTACTTTTACATTCTTTTGCCTTCATGGGATAATTAAAATCTACTAACCCCAGGTTCTTTCTGTTCAGTATCTGCCCTCTGCACGAGCTTGAAATAAAGGGATTAAGTTATTAAAACGATAAAGTGATATTAAAAATACTTGAGTTGACGTGGTGCATTTTTGTGTCATCAATGCAAATTGAACTCTAAATAGGTCAGTTCAGTTCCAGGACGTCTTAGAAGTAAGTAATCAAGTATGCCGCCACACATACTAGAACTTTTTTTCTTTAACAAAGGTGGAATAAAAAACATCTTGTTTTTTTTTTTTTTTTTTTTTTTTTTTTTTAAAGGACACCATTGTAGGTGGTAGAAAGCTAAGAAATGCCAGAACTGATGCCAATCACAAAAAGGAAATTACAGAATAAATGTGAAAAAAATAAATTAAAGAAGTTCAGTAAATTATGGTGACCTCTACAGAGTACTAATGCACATTTTCCATGAAAAACCATATAAATTATTGTGTATTAATTACTGCCTATAATACATAATTATTTTTTTCATTGATGCACCTTAATTGTGTTTGGTAGAACTATAAGTCCTTGAATTTTGAGTAAGTCTCGCTCATTTGTGCAAATCTGCTTTATTTAACTCCACACTGCAAACTATTTAAGACTTGCAAAATTTTTAAATCTTGCTTTAAGATATTCATGATATACCAAGTTCTTTAAACCTACCTTTGTTATACACCTTTCCAAGCTCTTCTCACAATCAGAACATTCTTCAGCTGCAAGGCTTCGATAATTGGGATTTGCAGAAGGATAAAAATTACACATCTAGTTGCAGAAAAGCCAGGAAGTACGATCCAATTAAAAGGTGGTCACTAAAAAATGGATTCTAGTGTTATTAGGACCACAATACTTGCAGAATAATAATAAAAACTCGTGATAGATTTTTCAAGACCTATGATTAATACATAGAATTGGAGCCTTGAAGTTATTTTTTATTCCTTTTATTCATTTATTTATTTATTTAACAAATAAAAAAAAAGTATTGCAGAATAAAAAGTTTACTTCATGCAATCAACACCTGCAAGTGCACACGTGTGATTCAGTTCACATTTTTGCAACTTTCTGTAAAGTGCATTGATGTGTAGAGAAATCACCTATTTATTTATTTATTTTTGGCACTCTTTGTCATTATTTCGAAGCAAAATTTAGGGAGAAGAATAAGTGCCGTTTTAGGTTTTTTAAGAATTTATTAAACTGGAAAGAAAAACTCAAAAAATACAAAGTATTTAAGCAAGAAAACCACATTTTTATTGGGTTCTATTACATTTGATTTTCACCAATTGTACCTAACAGTTGGCTTTTTAGCTTGTTTTCCTCCTATTTTCACGTTTTTGACATCTTATTATCAGATTATTACTTGCCGCAAAGACAAATCACTGTCTGATTTTCTATTGATTTTTGTCTTATGTGTGTTCTTTCCCACTTTAGGCTAGTGTGCAAATTATTTTTATTTATTTATTTTTTGTGCAAGATCAATCTGCAGCTTTTCATTCCGGTTTAGCTCAGGAACTATTACTGTACCATTACAACACTTAGATTGTTTTCCTTTTCAGCCATGACATGGTGTACTTCCTTGAGTGCTTGGATTTATCGTTATGATATATGATCAACTTTCAGCCACGTATTAGATCAGGTGAGTGAATACAAGCTATTTAGTTCCTGTGACAGCCAAACAACTCAAACTCTGACCCTTCTACTCTAATGCTTGGCATAAGGTGCTTTAGCTGATGTTCTATGTTTAGTTTGTCATCATATCTGACATTACTATTTGTCTTTATCTGTTAAATCCTTATAAGGAAAAACGATTCCCACAATTTCTGTCATATAAACAATTCTTTTTTTAACTTGTCTAAATTCCATAGAAGAATTTTAAAATAATGTCATGCAAATATAAACTAAAATCCACCCTAAGATTTATACTGGATTTAACAGTTTTATATTCAAATCATCTTAAAATGAGATTATTTTCAGCATCAGGGATCAAATCCTGGAAGGATGAATTCTGTGAAAAGAAGGAACTCTTGTGCAGGGATAAATAAAAAATAAAGAAAAAACAAGAACTGTGTGCTCTGAAAATAGTGACATGCTTCAAGGCACAGGCTGAACACGGTCGCTCATTAAACATTTACCACAATTTGCAGTCGCCAACTGAATGAGGAATCACCAACACAACTGTTAAATGTAAAAGCCGCCTTTTGAATGGTAAAATGATACATGAAGTGATCATTTTAAACTTTTTTTGTCTCACAAATTTGAATTCCTTCATGAAACTAAGAGAAAAAATATTTTTGTGGTCAAAAAGACAGGTTGAATTCATACACTAATGCAGTCTGAATGATCCCACCTCTCTGGTTCTGGCATTTCTTTGTTATTGCCCAATCAGTCATTCCACACCGAGTTAAAGCTCATTTTGATGTGTGTGTGTGTGTGAGGGACCTGTGGGTTTTCAATTTAAGGAAATGTTCTGTCTATCAATATTTCATATCGTCCTTTCCAATGCCTCCTTCAGAATGAGACTGCTCTGGTGCCACCACATTTGAATGAGCACTTTGTCAGCGCATCCAGCAGATTTCTATAATGTAATTATCTGTCTCAGAAAAAAAAGGAAAAAGCTTGGCTCATAGGGCTGAAAAAGTAAAAATGAAATTTGTTCAACATGAAATCTCACTGCTGGGACTAAATTTAGAGTTTTATCGTGTTCAGCAGAGATGATGTACATGTTACATGACTGATGGGCTCTCATGCACACACACTTTACAAATGCAATGTGTACTAATGTCATCTGCAGACAGTGTGGCCCCTGTGGCAAAAAAGTTAAGAAGGCTCTAATTCTGGAGGTCTCTTCAGTTGGCCGTTCTCTTGGAATACAAGCAGAACTCTAAGCACAAAAACCTAAGCAGAGAAACAGGAAGTTTGTAAAATAAAAGCCAAAGTAATCTCTGT
>NC_050531.1:10650500-10679870 GCF_002922805.2 Oryzias melastigma | reverse complement strand
TATATTTACGACTTTTAATCTCGTAAATTTACGAGAAAAAAACTCGTAAATTTACGAGATTAAAAGTTGTAAATTTACGAGAAAAAAACTCGTAAATTTACAAGAAAAAAGTCGTGGTATTACTCGAAAATCTACGAGATTTAAAGTCGTAAATTAATGAGAAACAGACCCAAATGAGTCTGTTTATCAGAGCTGACGTGGAGTATCTTGTTAAGATTTATTTCCAGATCGGTGTTAAAAACAAAGAAATTCTGAACCTTATGGCGATTCAAAACCAAATTATTTCCTGGTTCGGTTTCGGTAGTGCGGAGTTTGATATGTAAATAAAGATCTCAGAATAATGCATGTTGTTTATCAGGTCCGTCACTTTATTTTGCCCTTCCCTTCCCAGAAGCCTTTTCGCCACCTTACGTCACATGGCAACCAAAGGAGAATGTAAACAGAGCTCCGGACCTCCCCATCTACAAATGAAACATCCCATCTCAACACAAAACAACACTGAGAAATGACAGTTGTCTATTACATTAGCACAAGAACATTGAAAATTCAGAAAACGAGTCCACTTCAGACGGAAGCATCACAGAGTTGGAGGAGATCTGGTCTGTCGCGGAGGACGAAATGACTGGAAGTGAACAGCTGCGCGGATATCGACGGCTTCATCAACGTAATCTGCAGAGACCGGGCAAGCCACCATCAACGAATAAAACATTAATAAACTGTAAATCAAATAAAGAAACTTTCAAACACTTTAAATATTTTAAACATTCAGTTTACCTGATGAAATCCAAGACGTTTTTCACATTTTGGTCGGCCTGCTTCAAATTCGCTGGACTGTAGGCTCTCCCCGACTTCAATATATTTACGAGAAAAAAACTCGTAAATTTACGAGAAAAAAGTCGTAAATTTACGAGATTAAAAGTCGTAATATTACTTTTTTTTTTTTTTTTTGGTGGCCCTAATACTCCGTCGTAAAAAATACATAGGGGCTCCAGTTACTTTTTTTTTATTTGACTTCAACTTTTAGAAAATAAAATGCTCTAGTTAGTAACTGGTGTGCACCAGGTAGTAACTGAAAAAAAAAAGTAAAAAAAAAAATCTATTTACTTACTGGTGCGCAACAGTTAGTAACTAGAATTTTTTTATTCTACAATTTTTTTTACTTCAGTGTTTTTTCTTTTATGTCCCTTTAGGGGCTCCGTACCTTGGGGAGTAATACACACAATAGTTATTTTTAAAAACATGTTTTCTAACTGTGCCTCACTGTTTGGTTGAGCAGGCAGTTAAAGGGTTAAATAATGTTTTTTTTTCTCCTTATTTGTCTATTTTTCAGTCTGGAGACACAAAATCCTCCAACAGTTCTTTTTCTGGTTGGTTTGACTCCACTCCTCCACCCAACTCCTGGCACCTAAGCATGCTCCTCTGTTACATCCAGGTGTTTACGACGAGTTTGTGAGTGACGTGGGCTGCGTCACGCGGCTGTTAGTTTTTTCCCTCAAATGGGATTAGAGAAAAATTACATCAGTTGGGGTGAGGGGGTATAAGTGCACGTCATAAAGACAGGTGGTAGGATTTATACCTCTCCATACCAGAGTTAATCCTTTACAAGGAAAGCAGTGACGTTCAATTAGGAGGAAAAAAGGGCCTAAAAAGTGGATTTCTTCTTCTTCTTTTTACCCCTGTGTAAACATTTTGACATTTTTATTTGCTCGACTTTTAAACCATCAAGCATAAACAGCATTCCTTTGCCACAACTTTCCACTGCAGAGAAGGAAATCAGATTCCACACGACTCCTGTGTATCTGATGGTACAAAAAACGCAGAAGGAAGCAAACGAGATGCTGCAAAAAGGAGAAAAAAATATGATCCCTTTGGAATTACTTATGCATAACCTGGACACACGATTATGTTGAAATAATACATGAAAACATATTTTGGTGGGATTTAAGCAAACAATGCTTTTCTCCATTGTTGTGATTTAGATTGAGATAAAAAATGACACATCATATGTCAATTTCAAACACAAATTAAGATACTCCAATGGGTTCACATACTATTTATTGCAACTGTTTATGTAAAAACTAGGGATGTGCATGTTGACGCATTAACATACGAGATTAACAAATTATGATAAACACGTTAATATTTATTAACGCAAATTAATCACACCAGTCTTTCTCTTTCCCTGAGCAATCCACGGCGTGCATTAAAACACTTTATTGGGTTCTTTTCCCACTTCTACCATGGTTATTTATGAAAGAAATAAATATTTAATATGAGTTTTAGTACTTAATAGTTCTTTTTTTGGGTTTAGATTTCTTTTTCACAAAAAGTGGACTATTTGATCCATAGTCCGGATCGTTGTTACAGCACATACATTTCATTTTGTGATTATTCTTAGATAATAAATGGTTACTGTAAATAAAAAAAAGTTAATCGCGATTAATTACTTATTTTCTTTTTTTCAATTCCCGGCCCTAATAAAAACACTTTCATATTTTATTTTTTTATTGCTATTAAAAAAAATCAGCAAACATAAAGTTAAAAATTGCTATTTTCCTTTACCTTTACTGAATAAATTGGCTCCCATAAAGTTTTTTTTATATGTAAATAAGCTTACACAGCCAAAAGGTCACCCTGAAAGCGCACCGCTCTATAAATTCCCCATCATCCCAGTTCAGTTTAGGGATAAAGAGTAAAGTTTTATCGGCTTTGGAATGCAAATGGAAGGAATAAATGCATATGGAGGCAATAAAAGAAATGATCTGTGCATCCATAGTAAATGCTTTGCCCGTCCCATTTTAATCCATATTACCATTCATACTGCAGATATATCCTTAAATGACACCTCCTAATCTCATTTAAGGTAATAAAGAAAAAAGAATTGAATCTTTTATTCTCTGTCTGCTCACAGATTTATGCATGGGTCTCACAGCCTTGTTAGAGTTTATCACCTTTGTGCTTTGCAATAAACTATGTGACTTTTGTATTTTCATCTATTTATAGACTAATCAATGCAGTTTTAAGAGGAGGATCAGGTGGCTTAAAATATAACAACTTGAAGGAAATGATCCCTTTGAAGGGACAGGAATAGTGAGACAGGAAATGGGACAAAGCCGCATGCTCTTTTGGCCCGTATTAACGGTCATCCATCAACATAAGGACATCACTCGCTCTCAGACACCTTATTCATTACCTTGAAACAAGAAGCAGCAGCTAAGAATGCTTCAAAGTCTTAGGTGGCCTTTAGATATTGTCACGCTACTTAAGAGGGATTTATTACAAAACAAGTATACTTCAGAAATCTTTATTTGGGCCGGGTCCAGAAGTAGCTGCCAGCACCAATAGTGTAAGTGAAACTGGAGGGTAAAATTCAGAGTTGCTGTGGGTTCGGACTGTCAGTAAAGCGCCGTTAAAAAAAAGAGAAACTTGAACAGTCGGAGATAATTAACTTGATTTGATAAAAAGAGTCTAGAAATTGGCGTTGGTTTCATGAAGGGTTCTTCTGAGACCAGTCTTCTTTCACAATAAAGCTCTCTGGAACTTAAGTGTGAAACTTTCTGTGAGGCAATTTACTGGAGGAAAAACAGTTTAATGTTTTGTTCTCTTCAAGTGTTTATAAAAACTTATTGGGTGCAAATCCTTCTTTACTCTTCTCCCTCATGAGCTGCAATGCAGTCCTGAAAGGAGTTATGATGGCGCCGTGAACAACGCTTTACAATGATATATGTTCCTCTCGGATTGTTACCCAAAGCTATATTTTGACCTAAAAAGAAAATATTTTGACTGATGAAATTTTAAAGAAAACACATTCTAAAGATCCATTCTGATGAGATTTGTGTTGTTGTTGTAGCATTTTTCTTATGGTAGAGGACATTTATAAAAAAAAAGTTAAACTGAAAAAGAGCATTTTTGATTATTTCCTTATTCAAATGTTGTAAATTAAGAGCAAATGTGCATAGAAACTATATTTTCCATCCTAAATATTTTTTATTTAATAGTCAGAGTCTTCTGAGTTTTTTAGTTGGAATAGTTTTATCATACCAAATCTGTAGACATTCCAACTGATGTATTTTTTTCCCGTATAGTAACAGTTTAACATCGTTTTATTTTGTCTTTTAGTTGAAGGATTTATTTGACACTATTCTTTGTTTTCATTAAATGACAACCCATTTGAGGACATCCGCCAGCATACGTGCAGCAGCTTCAACACAAACCCCAGCTCTGACTTCACCTCCAAGGGAACCGAAACTCAGAGACATGAAACGAGGTTGAACTCTTGTGTGTGTGTGTGTCCACAGCAGTATAACTGATTGTGATTTTCAAATGTTCAGATTAAATGTACAAGTATGTCCGCTCCTTGCTTGCAAGTAAAACTTCAAAAGTTACATTTCTTACTCTTATTAAATTATTTTTGTATGTATGGAAAACTATGTATGAACTAAGAGTGTTTCTTTAGTTTTTTAATGGAAAAGTTTCCTGAAAGATGAAATACGCCGTTGGAGGGCAGACTTAGTCTGGACAAAATTATGTCCTAAAAATATACTTTTTTAAAATTTAGCCTAAAAACTATATCATCACAATTAAAATACCTCTTCTACAATTGATCAAAAGATGATTGGAGTGTAGAAAATCCAACATTTTAAAGTTTCTGGTTTTAACAGTAAAGCAATAAATTGTAGATTTTCACAAAAAAAAGCACAAAACATTTAAGGCAGCAATTCATAGAAGGCCTCTGATGCTCCTTGGTTGAAATAAAAGAGGACAGTCGGACCTTTCAGCACACAACTCAATACCTGAGAGCCGCGCTATTGATTGGCAAGCCTTCAACCTAATGTCAGCACTCAAAAGACCAGAGTTTTCTCCTGATTCTTCCAGGAGAGAAGGCGATCTTTCTTCTCCGATCCCCACATTCAGACAAGGTGATGTTGACGTCCTTGCACCACACTTTACACTAGATCGGTATAAAAAAACACAGCGCTTCTATGCACCGTCACGCTCGTGCACGGCTCGAGTGTGTGTGATCTCGCAGGTGTGTCACGCTGATCCTTTGGCTCACTGCTTGGATTCCCGTCACTATCGTGGGTCACATGGTCTGAGCGCCTGTCTTTGTCCCTGTTTGCCCTTTCACCAGTCAGGTCTTCTCCTCCATTGGCGGTAAGCAGATTACAACCTCACCAGTGAGCCTAAGGACGGTATCATTGCCCCTTGTCAGCTTACAAGCGCACACATTGTGTGACTCTCAGTGATGCCTTTAACTAATTTGCTGTTTTTAGTTATGACATAGACAGGAGTCGGATCGGCGCAGCTTTAAAAAGCACTTTATTTAACACGTACGGCTAGTCACCTTATAGCATCCTCACTTTGTGACTGTCTCTCAGCGGGAAGGATGTCAGAGAGAAGCAACAAGAATCTCCTGTGGCTCAGCAGAAGACACGGGATGCCCACGTTACACAACAAAGAGTAGCAGATGTAATCATTTCCTCTGTCACTTCCTGTGGTGCAGGGAGATGACAAACAGCTGGCAGCTCTGCCCTTAGCATGATGACACAAGAACAGGAGAAAAAAAAAAAAAAAACATATTTACTTGAATTAGTGGTTGCTGTGGTTTTCACTGATCTTTTTCCCTTTCTCTTTTTTTCGGGGGTTCACTTCATAAAGCAAAGGTTTTCAGGCATTTGTTGTTGAAGCCCTGGAGACAGGCTTCAAGATCAAAAGCAGGGACACACAAAAAAGTCAATTTACATCTCTCTATTTTAGATAATAAAAGAGACTAGATTAGATGAATTGGTGGTGGAGGCTGAGGTAACAGCTGCTCTGCATCACACACAGTCTGTATAGAGATGATGGGTGTCAATAAATCACCCGGGTTGCCATGGAAACTATGCAAACAGCATTTTCAAGAAAACAAGTTGATGAATTATTACTTTATCCAACACCAGGATTTTTGGTTTCATTTTTTACTATTTACGGATATTTAATCCTTTGACACCTGAGTTCCAATGTTTGTTCTATGATTTACTGTAACTTTTGAACTGTTACCACAATAATTCCAGTAGATTTTGAAGGAGAAAAGCGGCGCTGACTGCTGATATTGATGAACAAATAGGATATAGACAATCAACGAGCTCTGACAAACTTTGGAGTTTAGTATTGAGAAGAACCCAAAAAACTGAAAATAGATGTGCCTTTTTTATTGTGAAAGTGACAACAGAAATGTCTCCAAAAAGTTCTGGGTTAAAAAAAAAAAGGGATATAAAAACAGAGGGGGGTACAGGGAGAGTGAAGGAGATAACGGCGTGGCACTTATTGCATAGTGTCACCCAGGAAAAGCTGCATCAGCAGCATTTGAAGGTTTTCTGGTTTAAGAGATGTTTGTGCTCTGCATGCGAGATTGGCTGCTTATGTTCAACACACACACTCGGGTGCGTTTGTGCGGAGACTTGCGCGACTGGCTGTGAGTTGGGGGTGTGCACAGTGTGTGTATTTGTGAGAGAAAGGGGAACTACTGAAGCACGTAATAGAGACCCGGTGTTCATAGCATTTAGAATGATGACTCTCTTCCACCTCTGTCCTGCCTCTTGTTGGAGAGGCAGAAAGCACCACCCAGGGTGGCAGCGGAGGCAGCGAGCAGGAGGACAGGGAGGAGAAAGGAGGAAGGAACACATTAGCCTCTCATGCTGGGTGTCACTCAGCCTGGCAGCACCACCCAGCGCAGCTGGTCTACACACACCTTCCCTCTTTTTTTAAAAATAAGATTTATGTATCCTTCTGGTGGGTGACTTTTGCCAACTTCTTAACTGGTATCAAGCAGTAGAGCTGTACTAAAACTCTAAAGCTAAACACAGGCTTGTTTACTACTGTTTACCAGCGCATGTTGGTGCAAAATGTTGAAGCGGTGCAAATCCCACAAGTTTTTTCTTTCACAGCTCTATTCCGATGTATGAAAAACTTGGAGTCATATAATTTGAGTCGCGCACTTTATTTTTATTTTTTTTAAATGAATTTCTCCTCCATCAAATTTTAAACAGTTGGTACTTCTGCAAATTTAAAAGGGACCTCATCCATACGTCACTACCAAATCGGAGTCTCCGATTGGTCAAAATTCCACTTGGTTTAACCCTAGACGTATAATAATTTACTGGACAAAGCAAGGTGTTGACGTCACCCATAGAAAATACTTTTATTATTATTGTTTTGAATGATATCTGCAGCATTTATGTGTGTTTGATGTGCAATTAATAAATCAATTTTAGTTCGGTTGGCCTCTCCCCCTGAAGGTAGTGGGTGGGAACAATTTAGAGAGGGAAACCCTGCAGTTAGCACCCTTGGCAAGCGAAGCAAGGTATGCCATTTTGTTATATGTTATGCTTTTTTTGTTATATTTTACTCATTTTCCTTTTCATGGAACAAAACAAAATAAAGTACTGCACCCGTCAAAAGCTCTCTATTGTTCTTTGAGGCCAAAGCTACCTCAACCTAGGGGTGTAAAAGTTGTTTTCCACATCTGATCCATTCCCTGGGGAGGGGTGAGCTGCAGAAACAGCAGCACTCAGGAACCAATAGGTGGTTTACCCCCAATCCACGCCCCTTAATGCTGAAGGGAGGCACTGGATCCCATTGTTGAAGTCTTTGGTATGACTTGACTGTGGATTTGAACTTATGACCTTCCAGTCTCAGGGCGTACACTCCACCACAAGGCCCCTGAGCTGATACAAGCTTAACGTGTCTAATTTTATTGTAAAAGTCCATTTTTGTCCATTGCGTCATACTAGTGGTCATCTTGATTGCTGACACGCATGTCTCATTACCCAGAAGCACCCGTGTTTACACTCTGTCACGTCTTGCACTGTCAGTTTTTGTATTTCTTCTGTCAGCTTGCCAAAAGGCCTCGTCCTGGCATCCCTCTTCTGAGCTTCTAATGTTATTATTTAGACTTTCATGCCTCATTGCTCGTCTTTGTAGAACGTTTGGATTATGCTGTTTTTTTGTTTTATGTTCCAGAGACTTCTGCACGCCCGTGCAGCCTCTGTTGATATCTCATTTTGACTGCACTAAAAAAGAAAGATTCAAATCTATTTTCACAACAGAACTTAAACATTGTTCATGCACACTGTTGCTGGACACCTAAGCATGCTGCAGTTTGTTGTAAAGGTTCCTAAGAAATATATAAAGAATAATACTGAATTGTATTTAAACAAAAAGTAGAAAGTGTGTGGTGTGCTTTTCTTTTTTGCCTATTTGTACGTCTTCAGTATAAAAGCAAAGGAACACAACACTATTCCATCCCAAGAAGTAAGTGAAATGGTATTTAGAATAAAAAAATATTATTTACCACCCTAAATTGATTTTGCTATAAAAAAATCACTTTTGTTTTTGCTTTTAGGTAGAAGCTAAATTTAGACGTTTGAAACAGGAGTGGTTTGATGAATATTTGCATCAATAAGCATCAAAGTTTTACTTTTTTAAAGTTTTAAGAACCAGAAATACTGCAGAAATGTTAAGAAGAAAAAAAAACGTTGAGCTAAAATGTAACTGTTGCATGTTTGGTTACCAAATGCCCTGTGGATAACACAACAATTGTTTTTGAGACTTTGGCCATCAGGCTTCTCACACCATATGGTCGCCTATTAGCCTTGTCTTGTGTCGGCCATGTTGTTACATTTTACACTTGTGCCAAATAATTTTTGCCTTTCCTTTTTTTCTTAAATCCCCCCTTTATCCAAGTCTTTAAATTTAATTTAACAAAGAGCTGTGAGTGTGAATGGATAAATGTTAAAAAAAGGAGTTGAGATTGGCCAGCAGTTTCCTACCAGCACCACTGAGCTGCTGGCCCAGCAGGAATCTTTTTACAAGCAAGATTTTATAAGAAAGTCAGAACCACTTCTGATTTAAAGGAAGAAAGCGTTTGATAAATGCCTCCAATGCAATAAAAAAAGAGTGCTTTGTAAGATTTAATTTTAGACATGCGCATTTTATATTTGCAAAAAATGTATTTAAATTGGTAGCAAAGATTATGCAAATTTGAATTAAATGTACAGATGCATCATCTGATATATCTACTAAAAATCTCATAAAAATATATAATTTTGGCCCATGTGAACTCCCATAACAAGTTAAATATACTCTTCAATTAAAAAATAAATTAAGCAGGACAGAAAAAAGCACTATTACATCACTATAAAAATACACCCCCTAGAAATAAACTAACAATTCTTTAAAAAAAAACAAGGCAAAAAAAATCTCTAAATGACATAAAGAAAATAATTCTGATCGGTTGAAAAGTTTGCAATCAAAGACAAAAAAATAAGATTACATTTTTGCAGAATTGGTTGCAGAAACATGGTGTTAGTAGTTGTGAATTATGAATTCTGCTTTAAAACAAAAGCTGTTAGCAATCTGATTTACATTTGAGTTAAACCAGTTAAATAAAAACAAGAAAAGAAAAGTGGTGGTAAAAGAGGGCTGCACCCACATAGTAAATACTGCAGTTTCAATTCTCATGCAGAGGCCATAAGAACTAATGTCACCTATAATCTAGGAGGTTCACTCTTATCTGATTATGAATGCGAGTAAAGAGGATTTGGGCGTACTGGTGCCTGAATGCTAGGCTGCACTGATTAGAAGTCTGTTGTAGGAGTTATGCAACTGGAGGACTGCAAGAATAGAGAAGGTGTAGTCTTCCTAACCTCTAGTCCTGTTACTTCCTGGTGATTTGCCGGATAAAATGTATTTTTCTGTAGAGGCAGAAATTGTAGAAAAATTCAGTCGAAAGTTTATAAAATGACATAAAATAATCTTCTAACATTAAGTTTGAAGGTCATTTACAGATGATGATGTCCTTCCTAGACTCCACAACAGAAACGCACACTTATAAAGAATCCCACATCTGACTTTCCACTGTCAGAAACTATGACGGAGAACCAGAACGGCTATTCTGTTCTCTAACACCTGGAGGAAAAGAGACCATTTAAATGAGAAAGTCTGTCTGCAGTCATCTGAAAGAATAGCCAACTCTGCTGCAGTAGAGCTCCACAATAGCACACTAATTCAATTAAATTCCAGAGACTTCTTGAGCTGCTGGAGTCGTGTGTATAACTGTCACTTCTGCTGTCTCACATATTCAGTTTCCCAACCAGACAACCATTGTAAAAAAAAAAAGAAGAAACATTTGGTAAATGAAGACGAATGATCACAGCAATGCTGACATTCAGAGCAGGTGACATTTGAGGTGTGCGTTACACTCCCTTCTACATCTTGCATCATGGTCATCAGCAGCGTGATGGAGGGACCAAAGAAAAAGGGGAAGACTGCACCTATGAAGACTCACTTGTTCAGAGTAATGGTGCACATCCACAGGCTCGGAAAACCCAAAACCCACAGTAACCGAAAAGGGCACCCCCCTTTACAAGTGCATGTGACTCAGTTAAGTGCAAACTGGCACACAGCAAATCAGGGTTAGAATCCCATCCAGTGCACCCACACTGATTCCTTGGGCAAGACTTCTTGCACTACTCCCTAACTATGTATTCTGGGTCTCCTTGTGCCGCTATCATTGCTGCGGTGACTCCTGAAGGGATAAGTCAAAAGGTGAATGAGTTATTTACTTATGCTGCAACATTCACAAATACATCTGAGATATGTAATGATAGTTCATGTCTATTACAAAATACCCTTGATAAATCTTACAGAGATCTTTTTCTTAAGGTTTGATCCTTTTTACAAAAACATCTACAAAACTGAGGTCAATCTGATTCCTATTTGGATATAACTCATTTATATAAGCATGCCTGCAAGGCAAAAAAGATAGAAAAAAAAAGATCAAGAGTGAAACACGGCATAATACAGTAGATCTAGTGAGTGCAGTGGATAAATATTACAAGCATCATTTTAAAACTTGTGAAAAATCCAATAAAGGGTCTCTTAAACTGAATTAAAATCTACAACGTTAAAAGGTTTATTTTGATTCTTTATTGGGAGGGACGCACATTGGAAGCAAATCAATTTTTGAGGATTTCAACCACTTTTCATATAAGATGTGAAGGTAAAGACAGATTTATGCATCTCTAAACCCCTTAGATCTACATAGCATCTGTATTTTTCAGGAATCCTTAATCTTTAATATGAGAATATTCTAAAATATTCTTATTTTGTTTTATTACTGTGCTGACCTTCAATTAGCAAGAACCTATGGTTTTCTTTTTTTGTGTAGACTTCTTTTAAATTGCTATTTCTTTTAAGCATCACTAAACTGAAGCTGCGGTTATTTCTCACAAGGATTTTATGATCACAAAAGGACAAATTTTGTCATTTTCTTGTGTGATCTTGACTTTTCTTGGTTCCTCTCCTATTTACCAGAGTAAATCAATGTTGAGCGTTGTCTGACATTGATTTACAAGTTTGTGTTAACAACAGTATCAGCAAAAAAATTGACTAAACTGTTTGGATTTGATGTGATTCTCTGAAAAAAAAGTGTTTGACAAGGACGTTTAATTGCTGCAATTTTAGGCTTCAGTGATGATTGTGTTGCATGAAAAAGGGAAAAACCCAAAGAGGGGCATTGATTACTCTCACTAAAAGAAATAAAAATACAGTATATAATACTAATAATAGGCTAATCTTTTCATTTTTGTGCTTTGTAAAAAACAAACATCCCCCTGCACACACACCTATCCAAAAAGACTTTTGTACTTCATTCGTTGCTTGATTATTTATGTAACCAAGAAGCCCCACTGAGATCAAATATGTATTTTGAATGAGAAACCTGTTGCTATCGATTTGAGGTCCATGAAGAAGCAGCCTGCAGGAGCAGCAGAGCTTGGCAGCACCACAAAGAAAAAAAAGTGAACCCCCAGCATGTACTTGACAGATGGTGCTGAACTGTGTTTCATTTTGCATGTACAAACCACTACCTATTTGCAGTGTTTACTTTTCATTTTACTACACAACAACGACAAAAAATTAAGAAATCACCAATTCCTATTCAAACATTTAACCCAACAATAAAAGAAATCACATTGGCAAGTATCCAGATTGTCACTTAGAGACAAATGTTTTGTGGATTTCCGTGCCAACATAATCTTGGATTGTTCTGTAGATGCTCAGCATGGACAGGATCCACACTGCAATAGGCAAACACTTTATGAAAGTCACTAAATGCACACTCACAGAAAGGATGTGTAATGCTTTTGAAAGGTCTGTAGCAAAGCATTAATGCACTTAAAGACCCACTTCAGCTGTTACTCACTCCCTTGAAACTCCATGTGCGTTCCTCCAACTTTCAGTTCAAAGGGTTCGCAACAAATCTTGACATTTGTGGTATTAGAGTAAAACTGCATCCTTTTAAAAAATGGGGAAATGCATCTCCAATTGCTGCCATTGGACAACGGTCTGCACTGTCGCCATTGGTTTGGACAGATAATGCAAAAACATGTTTTAGTGTTAACGCTAAACCAGTAGGCAGACTTAAGAAAAGGATGTACTCAAAACCAAATTTTCCTTTAATGCTTCTTAAAAACTCATAATAATGCATTCTGTGATAGCCTCACAGTGCTATTAGCCAGTATCTTGAGCTATTAGCACAACCTTCTTCTCAGCAATGCTTGGTAACTTAGCGGAACAAGAACCGAATAATTACCGGTGTGTCTAACTTGCATGGACTGAGTGCAACACCGATGGGGATTTCATGGAGAATAGCAGCTGCTGGCTGTCAGTCATTCCATTGGACACAAAAAGTGGGTGTCAGGTTAGGCCAATAGGGCGTCTGCAGCTGTTAAAAAGCCCCATACTCACCGTGTGAGCGTAGAAATGCTAAATAAGGATTATATTTAAGGCAATATGTGACAGATTAGGTGTTTTAGGCTGATGTTACTAATAGAAAACAGGACTGTATGAGTTTATTTTGTTTCATGTATTCGTCTCGGGCATCTGCAAAAACAATTACTTTTGTTGCTTTGATAACAATCCATTAAGTTTAGATTTCCGTCATGTTTATCTAGAGTTTTGTAGTTTAATTCTTTTAGTTTATTACGCTAACATCTATTAATAAAAGTTCGTAGCTGGTCTAACAGAATTAAAGGTGTCTTTAGTAGTCTAATCCAAATTCTTCAAACACCCCTCCGGCTTCTCCCTACCCTTCAAACTGAAGGGACATTTGAAGGGAAAAGGGGTTTCCGAAATAGTTGTTTAAGGGTAAAACAAAGGGACTTCAAGTTCTGTATCCCTCCACCGGTTGGGCGTTGCGCATCGCGCTATCCCGCTGAGAAGGAGCGTTTTTCTTCACGTGATTGTGATCTGAAGCACAGAAGTTTACATTTAATTCTAATTTAATTGTTTTTAAGTGTGACCTTTTTAAAGTAATAAAACCAATGACTATGTTTGAATTCCCACCATAATCCCCAACTTCTAAAAAACTAAATTATGTGGGAGTACGTAGCGCCCGGATTTTAAAAGCAATTCAGACCCCATGGTCACAACTTTACTTCCGTTTTGCAAAATGCTGGATATGAGGTTATCGATTTCACAAAGTGAAAATCGAATCAATACGAACATTTCATGACATTTATTTGTGACTCCACTGTG
The DNA here is from genome assembly GCF_002922805.2 of Oryzias melastigma. Taxonomy (NCBI): domain Eukaryota; kingdom Metazoa; phylum Chordata; class Actinopteri; order Beloniformes; family Adrianichthyidae; genus Oryzias; species Oryzias melastigma. The sequence goes on along the minus strand of NC_050531.1, from coordinate 10,666,292 downwards.
CTGTGATGATAAAAATGTGGATGGTTTGTCAAAAAAATTACATTTAAACATGTTTTTTTGCAAAAAAATGTTCGACCACAATGCATTGTGGTCTATATTTGTAATGTGGTGAGCATCAATGCAGGGTTTTTTTTCACAAAGACTTCTGGGAGACTTCTAATGCACTCAATTTTTCTATTGTAGACAGCACTAGAAAATGGTGAACTCACTATAAACTGCACTACATCATGAGTAGGGAATGAATTTAGAAATGGCCAATGTTTTTATGTATTTCCAACCGCTAGCAGCTACATGCTAACACCGCTCACCAACCACTATTGATGGCGTCATCGACTGGAGGTAACGTTTGAATTTGAAGACACTGATTGTGTCAGAATTCCCCCCAATCATTATATAGTGTGTTCGCCATTTCTAGAGCTGTCAGAATCTGCTAATTTCAAAATCGAGTGCATTCGAAATTTCCCAGAACTCTGTGAAAAACTAGTGTGTATTGATGCTCACTAGATTAGCGAATATAGACCACAATGCATTGCAGTCGTACAATTTCGAACAAAAAAACATGTTTAAATGCAATTTTTTAATAAACCATCTACATTTTCATCATCAGAACACAGTGGAGTCTTAAATAAACGTTGTCAAATGTTCATATTTATTTAATTTTCACTCCGTGAAATCGGTGACGTCATATTTTGGAAAAACAAAAGAAAAGTATTGAGCATCGTGTCCGAATTGCCTTTAAAATCCGGCGCACTATATAGTCCCACACTATATATAGTAGTTAGGGGTTAAGGGGGTAATTCGGACACAACCCCTATTTTTCCATAACTCTCTGTTTGGAGGGCTTAAAGGATCAGGGTAGGGAGAAGAATTCCTATTCGGTGGTTCTGAACAAGCACATGTCTACAAATTTGCACAGATTTTTGTGTTTTGAAGATCAAGCACCTGATCAAACATAAAAGGCACAAAAAACATGTCATCCTTGTTCCCATCCCTTACAATTTCTGCACAAAAAACTAGTGCAGCAAACTTGGCATGGCTCACTACATCACTGACATCATACAGTAGCAATTTTCCATTGATTTCTTTCTTTTTTTAACTAATTTACCCCTTTCACTTGTGACTTCAATAAGCTTCTCTCCAGCGCTAGCTTTGCTCCACTCTACTAAGGCATGTTATGGCAGATGAATGAGACCGAAGCCTGACTGACTCTGCTGAAAAAAGTCACTCCTTTAATAATGTATTCTTGGACCAAAAGGGCCATAAAGCAGCTATTTGGGCCCTTATATTTAATGAAGCGCAAAACAGAAATAAAGAGAAGAAAAAGAGATTTGTTTGCCTCAAGAAAATGATTGAATTTGACAAAGGGCTCGGGTTGCTTTATAAAAAGGCACATGGCTGTGCACCAGCCTGGTAATGGCATTCCCTTGGTTAAGAGCTTTCAGAGGATCTCACTGCAAGATGTGTGTTCTGTAAAAAGGCTTCCCTGACCTCAGGGAGTTACCATAAGACTTTCAGGGAATCCGGCAATCTGCTTTTAAATGAATAGTTTGCTCTAATGTGAAGAACCTGAGACAATAGAGTCCTGATGAAGTTCTCCTAGCAGGGCAGTCAGCAGAATACTAATGAAATTTGAATTAGAGAGGAATTTCCCTGTAATGATTTACAGGGTATTCCTAAATTATAGAGAGCAGGCCAGCAACATGTGTTCAGATTGAATCAATTTTATCGAAATAGCACACTGATTACCCGGGATGGCTTGATACCACATATTAGCAGCGTCTACGTGATGTTTTTGTGCGATACACTGCCTCAGCATCAGGAATGAATGCATCTATCTATCAAGCAGCACACTGATATATGTGATAAAAGTGTAATAAAAGAGGATACAAACAGAAAAAAGCTTACAGCCTTATTTCCAAGCTTTTACACAGAACAGATTCACTTTGTTTTTAAGAAAAAATGCTAATTCCCCATATTTCGAGCATCAGGAGCTATCGTTTTTACTCGGCACATGCATGCACTCACTCCCCGCGTTTATGATGTGCAGCTGTGGAATACAATCCCTTCACTTCACCGATTGATGAGCAGATAAGGATGCTGGAGTCTAACGTAAAAATGCCAATAACTAGATTTAAACACTCTGCACCTATATAGGGCATTTTATCCTGCTGTAGAAGCTGCAAAGCACTTTACAATGACTTTCTTTTTCATCCTTTGACAAACAATGACTCGTACTGAGATTTTTTTTCCTATAATTGCACTAAGTGTACTTTGTATCATTGTAATGAAGACAGATTTGCAGTCTTTTAATGCAAATAAAGATTAGCATTTTTTATCCAATTGAGAAAATTAGAAGAATGGAAATAGACAACCTGTCCCTTCAAACAAAATCATATCATATAAATCCAATAAGTGGCTGAACTCATGAGTCGATCAATGATGACGAGCCTCTGACTTCCTTCTGTCACTTCCCTGACAGAGTCAAAGCCGCAGCACAGCTTATCAGTAGGACTGTCATGTAGTAGAGATGCACAAGACAACAAACTTGTACCAGACACATGTGGTGTACGACACTGACGCATATGTCTGTGCTGACACGCTTTATTCTGGTGGAGACGGCAACACTAGGCGCTCACTAACACCCACAGACGACATCACATCATTGTTTTCGTCCCATCTTTGGATGTTTTACAGCTCAGGAGGGATTAGGTCTTTAGGAAGCATCTGTATTGTGCTACGATCAGTGTGCAGCTTCCAGTTTTGTATTCCTACCTTGGCAGCTACTGAGGAGCTGGGCTTCTCTAGGAGATCCCACAGTTTCCTCCTCTTCTCCGGGCAGCAGGTGTTATCAAACTCTCCCTCTCCCTCCCGCTCCCTCATGGATTCCGCCTCCCTCCGCAGCTCCTCGTTCATCTGCTCTTTTTTCTGGTGGTAACGGGCCTGGCAGCAGGACTCCAGGTAGATCTCATCGATCCCCCAATAATCTAACTCTTGGCCAAACGAAAGGGCGCACATCTCCTCCATCATGTGCAGCTTCCCTGTTCGGTAAAAGTTCAGAATGGAGGTGAAGGCCCCCGGGTGCCGGTCGAAGAAGTATTCGTTCTCGTTCAGGCTGTAGTCATCGCACACCTCCATCAGAGACTCGTGGGTGTTGCAGTCCCGAAGCTTGCCGAGGCGGGTTCGGGGCAGCCGGTCCAGGGTCCGCCACAGGACCTCATGGTTCAAACCTCCTACGTTAAGGCGGACTCTGCGGGTTCGGGCTTTGGTGCGGATGATGTCTAAGGGCTCGGGGGGAAGCGAGGGTGTAGTTCGGACGTTGGTGGGCTTCAGCCCAGCTGGTCCGAGCTTCTCAGCCATGATGATAGGACTTCAGATGCAGCAAAAAAAGGAAAAGAAAAACTTTTCTCCTATGTCGGATCTTCTTTATGCAAGTCCCTCCATGGCTAAAACAAAGAGAAACATCATCATAAGAAATCCTCACGTCACTTCTCATAAAAAACCCAACAGCTGCACACTTTCACTGATCCCTTTCATCACATTTCTTGGACACTACACAGCAGAATCAATTTTATTATCTTTATACTCAATATGGCTGCTTTTTCCTTGCTCTGCAGTCCAGTGCTGCTACTTTAGATCGAGGAAATGAATTCTTGCTGGAGCAAATCGCACTTAAAATGCAGATTACAAATCAGCTCTAGTGTTAGAACTATCCACCTGAAGGATGCAGCGATTTCCACAGTCCTGCCTCACTTATTTCCTGTAATATGAAACTCCCATGAACACAGCTGTTGGGACTGAATGCAGCTTTGTGGACTTGTCAAAAGGCACATTAGAGTTTGAAAAGTTTAAAATATGAGTCAGTTGATTTGATGATTCAGATTCCTTAAATTATTCAAAATAAAGAGTTTTATTTAATGTTTAACCCTATATGTGCATGAGAATTGGAAAATCAAAAAGAAAAAAATACTGCAGCATGCTCCTGCGAAAATACTAACAGCTTTATGGTGAAATTTGACTCAAAGAAAAGTCAAAAAGGGTTGTCTCACCTTGCCGCGATAGACCACCTTTTGCATGCAAACTCCTCTTGTTCCTGAGGGAGCAGAGGATGAAAAGCGAGCCGGGATCTCCCCCTTTAGTCAAGCGGCATAAGGGAGCTCTCCGCGCACACAGCGCGCGTCCCACATCGCGTTGGAAAATGAGTCGTGAGGAAAACAGAAGTCTTCCTCTAGAGGGGATCACATGAACGCCACAGAGAGTGATCCTCCATCGGAGCTCTGGTCAAGAAGAGTACCTTGTTTTTTTCTTTTTTTTCCCTCCCAGCCACGAAGGAGAGGAGAGCAGAGGCTCAGCGAGGCGCTGTGGTTGCGGACGTCGTGCGCGTAAAAGGGCTACAGGATAATGGAACTGCGGAGTGCCCCGCTGTAGACTCCAGAGGAGGAGCGGAGGGGCGCACGCACGCTGCACCACAGCAGACAAGATTCACAACTCAGCAGGAGCTTCTATGTCTGCAACACGGATTTTTGATCACTGACTCTTCAAAAAAAATCACTATAAATTGCACCGCAAAAGCAATTTATGTCGTCTTGGAAAACAGATCAGTGGCTCTATTAAAGTTATGGAAGCATGTGATGGGTACACACTGTGCCGCAGGCAACTTTTAAGTTTAATGACCATGAAATGTTGCGTTGCCCCTGATTCCCACAGCCGTGTAAACTCTGTTTTCCACGCATTGCTGGGGAATCCTGACAAAACACTGATGGATGGGGTTTCATAATGAGAAGACATCCTTCTATCTGTCCACACATTGCACGCTTTATGAATATTAGCTATTAATACATAATGATATTGCCCCGTCTCAAGAAAAAAAAAAAAAAAGAAAATGCAGGTATTAAATTATGCATGGCTTATTATCCCTTAGGTTGTTGCCACTGTCTCTCTCAATGGTGTCTCCGTCCAGTGATATTTTCCTATCTGTCTAACATGTGTGTCGATTTTGAATTTCCCCCTTAGCTCAGCCTTTTCCTTTTAGAAATGTGATTGCTCCCTGCATATGTGTAATTGATTTCCTTTCCTTTCTTCTAGTGATCAATAGGAGTGCACTGACTAAACAAAGCCTTTGTGTGCCTGTAGCCCATGTCTTGCCCCTGTGGGCAGTGTTTTTTCGAAGGTCACTCAGCTTTTTTTCCAGACCTGTAAACAAGAGGATTCACAGCTCCTGTCTCCCGTATCATCCTGATCAAACCTTGCCTCTCATGCTCAAGAAAATGTGCAAAAATACTCCTGCCAGAGGGCTGCAACATGTTTTCTCAGATCAGATTTGAATATTGAATTTTCCCCTGAAATTATTTTACACACCGGCTCTCAAGTCGGTGTGTTAAATAATGCTACACTTTGCACTCTGCAGATGACACTGTAATTACACAAAACCAAAAGTGTAACTGGCTGTGTCCACTTTTAATTACCGTCATCAACCATGCAGCCAATCAGATGCAGTTGGGATTTGTGAGGTTGCAGTGGTGTCAAAGCAACAGTCCAAATGGGTTTTCTGATATATATTTGATGCCTCTATACTAAAACCCCGTCATGCACTGGCCCTCAAGGGAGGCCCTAAACCTGACATCTGCACGACTGTCCTCTTACAGAAACCACAAGATTACAGAAACGCATATTCCTTACTATCTAGATGACTGTAAAGCAAAAGGCCGTGCAAGGTCTTTTGTTATTATTTGATTCCCCAGTACTACGTGGGTGTGTGTGCTTGTGTGGGTTGTTGCCACAGCAACCCAAATATAGTCCAAAGAAACAGTTTGGGCCGTAGACAGATTAAATTTAATATCTGCAGCTCTAATGTGTCTGCTCAGTGCAAATAAATGATGGAATCAGCTCTTTGGTCATTAACTTTGGTGTCTGAATTTATAAAAATACAGTTTTATCAAGAAGCGGTTATATTTGGAGCATGAAAAGGAAGGTTTTAATAAAAGTCAATTCTGGAACTCTACAAATAGTGATGCTTAAAAGTATTAATTTTAAGGACATTTATCCCTCATAAATTAGAATCTATTAGTATTACGCATTAGTTCATACAACCCCAACATATAAATAAATTCCACCTTGCAAACACAGTTCACCTGTTGACTCTGTTATGTATTGTTCAAAACAGCATGTTCTCTCTATTTTTCTCAATATTTCGAACCATATTTGTGCAACAGTTAATTAAATCTTTGGTTTAGATCAGAAGGAAAACTTGTGTTTGTAAGGAATAGATGCTCCCACTCAATCTTTTATGTTGTCAATCTGTTGTTTTCAAATCTCAGTTTATCTGATATCTTCTGCCATGCCATGTTTTTAAACTCATGGTCAGATACAAAAAAATGAAAACGAAAACATTAATCTTACAAAGAACTTTATAAACTTTTTAGCTGAAATGTTTAAAAAAGTACAAGAGTAAATCAGTATATGTACACAAAGAGAGAGGTTTAAAATGTTGAGTGAAAGCTGATTTGCTATGGCAACCCCTGACGTGATGTGCCTGTATTTTATCCGGGCTGGGGACCTGCACAGGGAAACCCATACTTTGGTCCCCTTGTGGCTACATAGCTAGGGAGAGCAAAATTTCAGTATAATGTGGGTTTGCAGACTCCACACCCTAATTCATAGCCGAACGCTGAAAATAAGCAATCAGAAATCAAACTGTTCCTTTTAAACAACAAGGAGCCAAAGCTCTGAGAGAGCAAGTATAATAGGAAGTGACACAAAACAACAACTTCTTGGCTATTTTACAGGCTTTGCTTGATTACAAGACATTTTTAATGAGAATATTGCTAGACCTAACACAGAACCCTGTGGAACACCTTGGTATTGTGAGCCAGATGACTGTAAGAGACACTGAAGGATTTGGTAGATGTACAGTAGAGCCCTAAGGCCATGTTCACATTGGGCATGTAACTTTACTTTGTTCTCGAATGCGCGTTTAGCTCATGGTGTTCATGCTGGACAAGCATGGAGGGCTTTTTCCTTTTACTTATCTACTCTTTTTAATAGTTCAAGTCTGCCACTTGGAGTTGTAAAAGGCTTGGTGTGAAATGTTGAGGCAATGCAAAACTTGTTGATCTTTCTCTAGGCGTTCTCTTTCACAGCTCTATTACGATAAATGAAAAACTTGGTGTCATATCATTACGACTAGGCACAAACCACAATTATTAGTTTCATGCAAGGATTTTCTCTGGGGGAATCTGGCGTCGTACCCCAGTCCAAAAACATGCTTCATCGGTGAAATGATGACTGTAAACTGTCCCTATAGCTTTCTCTATGTGTTTGTAAATGATTGTGGCCCTGTGACAAACTTGCGACCCATCCAGGGCGTACCCTGCCTTCGCCCAACAGTGACTGTTTGGCTCTGGCAGCCCTGTGACCCCATAAGGATGGTTTCAGAAAAGGGATTTTCAAATGGTTGGCACATCCGTGAACTAAATGGAACGGCAGCCAAACATCACTACCAAAACCAAGTCCCTTATTGGTCAAAATGTATCCTGGTTTAGCTTTCAATGCACATTCAGTGGACGCACGTTTTGCACGTAGAGCCCAAAAGGGCTCATAATATCTAATGGGGTGACATTTGAACGTGGAAGCCCTAAATTTGATTTACATCAACTTTTCATTGAAGTGGTCGCTTGAACCCACATTTCAGAGGGCGGTGTGAGCATAAAACTCTATCTTTGTTTTAACAGCACCAAGACTAAAGTTCTTTGTTTTGATTATTCACCAAATTATATATTGATTGCTTTTTCTTCACAAATAAAACATGTTCTTGAATAACTGCAGACAATGTCCAAAAATAATGTGCAGAAAGGATTTTTTGTCTCATGAATCCCTTCTTTTTATCCAAACATTTATTGGTTCTGAAAACAGATTTATAATCACATTTATGTAGTAAACACACACTTTTTAGTTTCCCCCCCAAAAATGTCAAACAACTGTCTTTTAAATCCCTGAACTACCAGTGATGGATGAATCTATTTTAACTTGCCAAAATGTAATTATATTCCAATATGGACTCAACTGTGGGAAACACCTGACTTGCTCCCACTGCCTGATGCTGTCAGCACCAGAGACACCTCTTCATCCATTCATTACTCATGACAGATGTCCAGAAGATCCCTGCAAAAACCATCCTGGGATGACCTTTGAGGATCTGTGTTCTCCCAGAAAAACCTGGAGACAAATGTGTTTTCCTTTAATCAGCCAATCAAATGTTTCCTTTAATGTAAAATGCGTTCACAAGCATTTGTCAATAACGCCATGGCAGCGCCCTGTTTGTTCACCGTGGCTATTTTTAGCCGCTGCACATGTTGAGGTCCACACAGCCACCCACCCACCACAGTGGGCAGCAGCGGCCTGTTACAATGGTCTGCTGCTGACTTGAGTCATGAATCTTTGTCATATCTTCACTCATCCAGCAAACACACCTGTTCCGATCTGACGTTCCCAGCAACCTCCAGCGTATCAAAAACAGAACACAATGAGCATGCTCTGGCATTTGTTTATCCGGACCCTCCTGCGGGTTTAGGGGTCTTAGTCCGGCCCGTGAATTCAACTGCTAAATCCTGATCCAAATCCTACAAAGGACCTCTGCAATATATCTCCCTCTCTGATGTTTATTGTCACTCCCCACTACCATCAATCAAAGTAAGCTAGCAATGCCCTAAAAATAGGACATTAAAATAGAAAAACACATTTTCTTGCATGTGTTTGGCTGCAGTACTCTGGCATCGGCTTTCTCCCTGGTGCAGACAAACAGATGTGATTGATTACTACTCTGTCCTGCTGGTCATGTTTGCATAATACATCCAGGGCCACGGATCAGTAATTGTTGTTGTTGTTTTTGCTGCTGACACTGTCAGTGTATTGCTTTAGCAATCACACAACCTTTGTGTTGTAATAAGCTTTAAGACAAAGATGCAGATTTGCTGGGACTTTAACACTTCAGGATCTTTGGAAAGAAAATGGTTAAAGCCAAGTCCAGAAGTTGTATGCATCGACGTTTATCAAGTTTTAGGAGTAACTGACAAACTAACCAGAAAAAAAGGAAATTTTAAACAAAGATAAGACCACAAAGTGCTAACTAATAAAAAAAAAAGTCACAAATAAAACAACTTTTTCTGCTTTGGTTTGTCACACCGTAAAGAAAAAAAAATGAAATTATTCAACCAAATTTTCTACTCCTTTTGCTTTTCATTTTTGTTCCTATCTAGTTCGCCTGGTCCTGTATTTTTTTTTCACATAGCTGTTGTTGGTAGGGTCATTTATAAAATGCCTTTACTAGGCCACATCTGTTTTAGTCTTTTCAACCCTTTAATAACCCCACAAAAACTCTCTTCAAAATGTTTCATCTATCGCTTATTTTCTTGGATAGGCAACATACACAGGAAATGTTTTCAAAAGTATGATTTCATACTGTTTGGTTGAACTGACAGCTAAATAATTGAGATCTCTGGTTATATTTCTGGACATGTTTTTTTCTAATATTTTAAATCGGAAAGCCCGTATTTTATTTTTTATAGACTAAGCCAGGGGTCAACAACTTGCAGCTCCGGAGTAAAATATGTCTCTTTAACCCCTTCATTTTGGCTCTCAGGTTAAAGAAAAATAAAAAGTAAGTAAAGGGTAAAAAAAAAAAGGAGTAAACTAATTTGTACTTTATTCCACTCACAGTTATTGAAAAAAAATGGCAGATTTTTGTGCACCATGCAGCAAAGAAAAGTATTTGGATGTCAGTAATCAGAAATAAAGCACACAGATTTGCTATTTTCGAACAAATTTAAGGATTTTAATCGTGCCTCACGGTTTAAAAAATACATTTACTTAATTAGCTCTGATTTAATTTTGGTTGGTTACTTTTATGCATTTCTGATTGAGATGCACCACAAAACAAACAAACAAAAAAAATTTAAATCCCTGCCGATTATACATAACTTCTGCATTGAGATGATCCTGTGTGACACAAGGTGTCTTTTATTTTGAAATCATGCGATTTTTTGTTAAAAGTTATAAACTACTTCATATTATGAAAAAAATGCTATTTTCTCATTTTATTTATTTAAAAAACAATTTATAATTTATATGATCATAACAGTAACAATGAAATGAATAAATAAATACAAATATTTTTCTAAAGACTGATGTTTTATGGTTCCTACTGGGTTGTTCTCAGTGAGAAATCAACCCAAATGCCTTTTAAGTGTTGAAGCTTGCAAAACCCTGCTCCTCCAATTCTTCATCTTGTGCTTTTACTTCACTTTACTAATCAGTAGTACACCATTGTACCCCTCACCTAAATGTTAAAAGGACAGTCACTGAAAAGTATGTAGCTTATTACAGTTCTGAGGCAGTAATGATGAAGAGCAAAGGAATCCTCAGAAGTAATCTGTAGTGTATTACAGTTTGGAAATAACTCACACAACACTGCAACAGTGTAAATGATGCGACCCCAGCCCACCATCACTCCCTAAACTTAAGTGCTTGTGGCAGAGTGATAATCTGAATATGATACACTTGCTTAGCCAAAGTAAAACTGTTATGAGAGTAAGCATTTTTCCAGCGTTGTGGCACCTCCAGTGTGTTCCAGTGATCACACTGAGGAAACAGACAGGAAGTGGGGACCAGGAGGTGAATATCAATGAAGTGACTTGTGTTGGTGCAGGCAGTCAGTCTGCATCTCTAACTGTCTTGAAGTTAAAGGTGTCTCTCTCTCTCTGCGGAGTGAACACTCTGCAGTGAAAACAAGTTATCTCAGCAACTGGAAATAATATGCTATTTTTTTGTATTTATTACTTTTTATGTACAGTATGTTGGTACATTTGCTTCAGTCAAATGTAGTCTGTTTAGTGTCATACCTGTTCAATTAGTCCACAGGCTAACAATGCTGCCATTCCCTCTGTTAAATACTGAAAAAGATTATTTGAAATGTTAACATATGTATATAAAATAAATTGTCTATTTCAGGGAGGAGCAATGTGACGGAGGTGTCTGTTTGTTTTAAAGAGCCTCTCCAATCAAAATTGTGTTTTTGGTGTTTTAATGTGTATTTGTGGTATTTACAACTTTTGCTTGTTATGTAGTTTTAAAAGCATTATCACTTTTCAAACACATCTAAGATTGCTTGTGAGATCATTTGCATTGTTTCCTTTTATTTGTTTGTTTTTTGTTTTTCTTGTTCCAAAATTAAAAGTAAAAAAAATACAAAAAAACCTGCTGAATGAGCGCATAAAGTAGTTTGATTTTACAATATGCAGCATTTCTCAAAAGCTTATTTATTCAACAGCTATTTGGCACCAAAGTTTTACATTCGTATAAATCATGATAAAAATTATTGTCTAAAAAGCCCCCTAGTGGTAACTCAGTGAACTGACTTGGCTCCATTTATTTTTTAACTTTCATGACAGACATTACCTTGTCCCCCCTGCATTTGTTTTTCCTTCAAATTTATTTTTTCCCCTTCATTCATGAATTTGAACCCCCCAAAAACAAATGTTAGTTTTATCTGCCAGTTATGGGATAGTTTAAATCTGTGACTCTGGGACAAAAACACTTGAACAATTAGTTCCAGTGTAGCTCAAGTAATACCCATGCAGGATCACACTTAATGCAAATTAGACAGAACTTTTTCTTTTTAACTTTGGGAGAAAAACAGAAATTGGAGAAATAAGCATATTTCCTTTAATCCATCAAGCTACAAACAGGAGAGATATTTCATCAAGTTTGAGAGTATAGAAATTGAAATATAATACTTTATCATAACTAAAAGCTATTCAAATAAATAAAATACAATCAAATTAATTTAAAATGAAAAATTTTCAATTCTTATTCAATTTATTCAGTCTGATTCAGTTTATTTGGTTCTTTAATGAAAATAAATTAAGGAAACCTGCAGTCCGGTTTTGCTGTGTACCAAACTTGTACATCACATTCTTGGTAGCATGTCTGTAAATGAAAAGACCATCTGTCTCTAAAAACTTGGGACATGTTCTGGTCGTCTTTTATTTAAAAGAGAGAGTGAGAGAGAGAAAAAAACACATGTTATCGTCCTCAGAAGTGGAGTAAAAAGAGCAGAGTCAGGTGGGATGCTTGGAGCATCTCAGGGTTTCCCTCTGGAGCCAAGGACGTTCCTGAACTTTATGTTCAAGCTTGAAGGCAGAAAGCTTTCTGGGATCAAAACTTTGAGAGGAGAAAAGAGCCTAGAGAGAAAAAGGTCGGCCTAAATGCGTTTCACACTGATTTTATATATTTAGTCACTCAGTGTTTTTTTTTTTTTTTTTGGCCTGCGAAGAACACCCTCAGTGACACAGTCACTGCAGCCCACACCAGAGCCTTTCTCGGCATTTCAGTGCCAGTGCCACCTGTTCACAAGGCTGTTTCCTCCCCTGGCTGATTCTGCTGGCTCGGCTGCAGCTTCTCCACCAGCAGATGTTGCAACAGAGCCATCACTGAGGCCTCAGGTGCCTGAGTCTGGCTTTTGATTCTTGGCTCCAGACCACTCCTTCAGCACCAGCGGTGCGGATGTTTAGAGGGTTCACGGTTTATAGTAAAAATCACTGGCAACAAGAATTTAATGCCCCTATAAGCCATCCCCCAAAACAGGGCTAGCTTTTTACGACACAGAAACAATAATAGGCCGTTATAAGTATAAAGGTTACTGATGCAACCATTAAACTTTGTGTTGATTTGTCTGTGTGCCTCCAGTGATTTCAGACTTTATGAGGAAAAAAGAGAAAAAAGTCTGGTAAGAGGTCACTACAAGACAAACAGAATGTTGTCATGGCTGCTAAGTGCTCATGGGTCATAGTTCACTCCAGTGATATGGCTGTTGAACTAAAGCATACAATTATATAGTTTCAAACATTCAGTGCTTTCAAAGTGTTCTTTTACTTTTTTCCTGCCTTTGCCTTAAAACCCACTGCAATATAAATCATGTTTTTGTTGTTTTTAACATGTTCTTGAGGCATTTTTCTGATAATAGAGGAAATACTTAAATAAAATTCAGCTTAAAATTGCATTTTTGATAATTCATTTATTCAAATTGTGGTCAATAAACAACAGACAAAAAATGGCATTGGAAAAAGCTTGTAGACAACTAGATCAGGTGTGGGTAAACTACAGCTTGGGGGCAACATGCGCTCCCCCTTTAACCATTTAGTCTTGCCCATTAAACTGGAATAAATGTAAGAAATATACATATAATCCTTAATAATGTTTTATTTTCCCTGTAATTCGGGTTTGTCCTGGTTTCTGCCCCTTTGTCTATAGGTGCAGAAAGTTATTTTGCATTAATGTGATGTTGGAAGATATGTTGTTTTTCCATTCATGAGTGTTTTCCGAGTCGGACAGGCATTTTCTGATCATTCAAACATTTCTGTTAGTTTGCATTTTTCCCCAAGAGACACGAACCCATCAGCACAATCGGCTCTAAAATGAGTGCAAAAATCACACATTTTGAAATTTAAACTCCTAAATATTCTGTTATAAAGTATTTTTCAGTCAAATTAAAGTTGGGTTTTCATCCAGATTCCATGTAGTTCCTTTCTCTTATGAGATGGATTACAAAAACGCTCCATACATCCGCTTCCGGACTGACCCTTCATGGTCCACAAGTCTGAAAGTTTGCCCACCCCTGGACTAGATCCGTGTACATCTTAAATTGTTGCACAGATAATGTTAGGTTAGGGTTGTGTGAGGGGTTGTAAGCTAGCAGGAAGCGCATAAACAGATGGATGATGGGAAGTAGGGGTGGGCTTACAACCACAACTCCTGGGAAAATTTCTAACAACTACTGCCACTCTGCAGAAACTTTGTTCTAGAAAATGACAGATTTTTTTGATAAAATCAACATAATTAAAATAATTAAAAGACCACCGGGATCAAAAGATGATAGGAGTGAGACTTTAAACTCCAGAGTCATTTTTCTTTGATATTTTATTACAGTAATCCACCCTGTTTGGTTGAACCTTAAAATGTAACAGAAATCAAAACACTCACTTTGTGAGGAACAGCTCCTCTGGTCCCAGAGTTTGTCTCTAAACACAAAAGTGACGCCCTGCTCGTTTATTGTGTAACTGAAGGGATACAATTCTTGATTTGGACTTTTACCAGTCTCCCGCTGGCTATCATTTCTCAACGGTGCTGCAAACTTACAGAGAAAAGTTTTGAGAAGCCCTTGAAGGGATATCGTTGCAGTTCTTGAACCCAAATCCCTAGTTAGTCTCAGGAATTTCCCAGAACTAATTTGCCTGAAAGCACAGAAGAAAGAAAAAGGTGAGACTGGATATAACACATGCATATAAGACCACATTTAGCTTTGATGTCATTAAAAAAAACTCAGGTGGGTGTAATATCTCAGGCTAAAAAAAAACATAAGAATTTAGGAATTTTGCAGTATAAAAACATATTCTAAAACTGTGGATTTTGGCAAATTAGATCATTGAAGCTATAATATGTTCATTGATATATTAAATTATCACTTTTTTAATGTTGACAAATGAGAATACCATGATCATGATAGAAATGCCTGCATTTGGGCTTAAATTATATTCTTTTTTCATATTGAACTTTTTTTACGTGAATATATGATATTTTTTATGAATAATAGTTTTAATTTAAAAACAAACCCTGTGATTCCTTGTTTTTTTTCTAACTGTTTAAACAAATCCGGCTTCTACAAATCTCCATTGACAAGGCAAGCTGAGGGTTAAGACTCTGTCGTCTATCATGCAGTGTACAGTACTTTGGAAATTCTGTGCAGCCCAGTGAGCTCTCCTTCCCGTTCACAGGTCCAAAACTCATCCAAAAGTGGTCTCACAATGAGAAGCATGCTGTCACCATAAAGGAGAACCCCCCCAGAGGATAGATAGTAGTCCTTGGATCATTGTGCCCTCATTAAACTCCATGTGGAAGGGATCAGGAGCAAGCTTGCTTTCACGAGGGCGAGTTGGGTCATTGTTCTAAGAATATCATTCCTGGTTGTTCTCACAAGAGCTCCTGCGGCAGAAAAGCCTTCTGGGCCTGGCAGATAGACAAAAGAGAAACAAAGCCTTCCAAAGAACTGCCATGCAGGCCTTTGGCAAGGATGGGGGAGTTATTCTCCCCCCCTTTGGACTGTTACTGACACCTGATGGAGAGGTATGCATGGAGCTGAGCGACAGAGGCAGAGCTAATTAGGATAATTCTATGTCATTATGGAGAATAGCATTTTCAATGCACAAAAAGGAGCAAACCAGTCCAAGATAACTTTGTCACCTAAAGGTATTATTAGAGAACAGTTTAAAGGCTGTCATCAAATTTCCATCATGTTTTTTTTTTCTGTGGAAAATGATTCATTTTCGACTCAAACTCTAAAAGTTGTAGTTTTATTTGATTTAGCTTCACATTACAGAAGCTTGATAATATTACCAGGAAATTTAAAAGTAGCGCAAAGACAACTAATCGCAGGGCTGTAAAATATATATTATTTGATATTTAATTTTAAACAAAAATAACCATATTAAAAATTACCAAGCATTAGCGCCACCAAAATAAAGCAATATTACTAGTTTTTTTTCCATCAAAATTACGTCTTCAAATTTCGTAAATTTACAACTTTAAAATAAGTACATTTTGGAGAAAAAAGTCATAAATATAGCCTATAACTTTATAAGTCAAGCATATACAACTTTATTCTTGTGATTTAACAGTTATAACTTTATTCTCCTAAATTTTCAAGATTTAAAGTGTTAATTGAAAAAAAAATTGTGAACTGTCGTA
>NC_050531.1:10647345-10650171 GCF_002922805.2 Oryzias melastigma | reverse complement strand
GTCTAGATAAATGACTGATATTATGTTCAAATAAAAATCAATGTAAAATATGCATCTTAAAAATACTTCTGCAAATTAGCAAAAAAATCTGCATTTGGTTTGCAACTTTTAAAATAAATATTTCCGAAGATATGGGATTAAATAAAATTCAAAATTACATTTGAAAACCATTTTGAGTTTTGAGGAGTTGCCCTAACTTGTGTAAAACGGACACAAACTGATCCAGATTCATTTAGGAGCAGGTGATCTGTTTGGTGACTCATCCACAGGCCCATATATCTACAGTTATTGAGCCTGCCATCCAAACTTTACACAACCGCTGAATGGATTTCTAATAAACTGCATCTGTTTGATTTGAACAAAGCAATTTTAAAAGCCACCATTCTTCATGCAGTTACAGGAAGATGGGTCCCATTTGTGCACCGGCTTTGATTGTGCAGCACAGTGGCTGCACTGTCAGAGGCACTCCTAACACATTTTTCACTGCGGCATTTTGTGCCAATTGAGAGCTTTTCCATATGTCACAGGATGATTAATTCCAATCAAAAGCAAACATCATCTCTTTGCTGGTGGCATTAAGTGAGGTGCTCTTTGGAACAGCTTCGCTTTACAGTTTTCCCTTTGAGCCGTCCTCTTTTTGCGCGCATGTCAGCCCATTCTGCTGCAGGGACACATGTGTGTTTACAGTCCGCTGAAAAGGTATTGAGTGCTGTCTTTTTTAATGACTGCATTCATCAGTCTAAGCTTTCAGTCTTTTGAAATACAACTGGACAGCTTTCAATGCAAGGTGTTTAATTGTCTGCTCTCTAAGTGCCCTCTTGGTATTTTATTGAACTAATTTATTATTATGGAAAAACCTTTGAGTGTATAAAAGGCATCAGTTTGAAACTGTCATCTGAACCTTGTTCACTTATTGTGATAAAATAATGAATGATATGGGAGCATTAAAGCCAAAAGAGGTCAAACCTTCATCAGGAAGCCACTGCGCATACCGTAGAGTTGTACATTTCTATCTTCACCAGTCCTGTATATAGACCGCCTGGAGTGATCAATAATCTGTGAAGCGAAGGAAGAGACAATTTAAAGCTACAGAGATTAAAGCTGAACACCCAATAGAAGACTTTTTTTTTCCAATAGCAATGAATAAGTTATTGTGTGTGACAGTTTTTTTAAACTGCTTGCTTAGCTTTGCTGCTGTGGGCTCAACATAAGGACATAAAGATTTGCAACCACAGCTGCATGTTTGCACAAAAATCAAATTCCATTATATATTAAATTAAGGGCTGCACGGTGGCGCAGTGGTTAGCGCTCTCGCCTCACAGCGAGAAGGCCCCGGTTCGGCTCCCGGCTGGGACCTTTCTGTGTGGAGTTTGCATGTTCTCCCCGTGCATGCGTGGGTTTTCACCGGGGACTCCGGCTTCCTCCCACCGTCCAAAAACATGCTTCATAGGTTCATTGGTGACTGTAAATTGCCCCTAGGTGTGAATGTGAGAGTGGATGTGTGTGTGATTGAGGCCCTGCGACAGACTGGCGTCCTGTCCAGGTTGTACCCCGCCTTCGCCCATCAGTAGCCGGGATAGGCTCCGGCACCCCCGCGACCCCTAAAGGGAAGAAGCGGTCAAGAAAATGGATGGATGGATATTAAATTAATCAGCCCAAACAAAATTCTGATTCAGCTGATGCCATTATTCCATGCAGGAAGGGAGGAAGGAGATAGTCGACGAGCACTCCCAAATTGGCTCCACTGTGTGGAGATACACCTCAGCACTACGGGACAGCACCTCCTTCATTTGCAAAAATGTCTTACAAGTGTCTTGAGTTGTCTGAGTTTTTGTGACGAACCGGAAGTGTCACGTGACTGAAAAAAATCTGCGAATGTGTGAAACCGCAAATGAAGAAACGCAAATTCACAGGGGAACTCTGAACATTTCTGTCAGCCATGTTAACAATGGAATTCACCTTAAAGTCTGCGACGGGGCGGGACGGCAGGAAGCCATCTGCTCTTGGATTGGAAGGTTTGATTTGTAGACATCCAATCACTACGGAGCCCCTAAAGGAACATCAAAATAAAAAAATAAATGAAGTGAAAAAAAAATTCTCGAAAGAAAAAATTCTGTTTCCTTTTTGGTTCTAACCAGTTTGTATCTGGTGCTAACCAGATAGTATCTGGTGCTAACCAGATAGTATCTAGTCTGTCAGCCAGAAATACTTCAACTTAAAGTTCCCTTTAGGGGTTCTGCAAATCATAAAGAGGTATAAAGACAGGGACATAATTCGCAACTTCATCTTCAGAAGCTCGGGCATATTTTTTTGACATCCGCAAAAAAAAAAAAAAAAAAGCTTGACAAAAAATGTTTAAATTATTTCAGAAATACAAAATAATTTTTACACATTTGTAAACCTACATTTTTTTGGGCAGATTTATTTTTTCTTTCTGATTACTATCTGGTGCGCACCAGTCACTATCTCTTTTTTTCTAAAAAAAAAAAAGTGTTTTTTTGGGGTCACTTTCTGGTGCACACCAGATAGTAATCAGATTTTTTTAAAGATGTATAAAGATAGGGACATAATATGCAACCCCAAATTCAGGAGCTTGTGCTTACTGTAGTTTTCTGCTTCGCATCTGCAGGAAAAAAAAAAGTAGAAATTATTTCACAAATGCAAATCCTTTTTACTCATTTGCAAACCAACATTTTTTGGGCAGATTTATTTATTTATTTATACATTATGATTTAACATGCATTTGAATTTGCAAATCTTTATTTTGAGCACATATGTTGCTTCACTTCTCCAGAGAAACCTACGCCATCTCACACACAACAGCAG
>NC_050531.1:10635871-10647217 GCF_002922805.2 Oryzias melastigma | reverse complement strand
TTTATTTTGAGCACATATGTTGCTTTACTTCTCCAGAGAAACCAACGCCATCTCACACACAACAGCAGTCCCACACACCGGTCAATCGCAAGCACCTCACGAGTAATCCCACACACAAATGCATCTACTGACAGTGCATATGCAACCCATTTGCATGCTGCATGCGTCTGCTAAATGCAGTGAACGTTAGCGATGTTTTAATTTTCCTGCACTCAAACAGTGACTTACTCAAAGGACACTTGTAAAGTGGGTCTCTTGACCTGTGCATGTGGGAAGCTGTTTTCTCTGTGAGAAGAAGAGGATCAAGGGTGATCACAGCTCTTAGTAACTCCACAGAGCCAGCCAGCAGCTTCACACGCAGCAACAAAAAATTTCTAACAATCTTGCTGGTACATCTTTCCTGTAATGTACAACTTCACCGGGATCTCACAAATTGAGGTTGGCACATGGCATGTATATGATCCCATATATTAAAGTGTGTACGGGCTCCTATAAACACCCCCCAAAATAAATCGGAAGGATAGAAAATGATTAAAGTTTTTTAGGGTTATTTATTGCCTGCTGAGCCGACACGTTGGGAGTAATTTATTTGCACCCCATCAAAAACATTTATGAGTCTGTTTCAGCAGTACGCTCTAAACGCGAAGCCATAAATCCACCACTGTATCGCCGCTGCTTCCCTCCGCCTCGCAACGTTTGAGCCATCTCGCTCCCCACCTTTCTTCCCCCACACCTCATTTTTCAGTAGCCCACATGATGCGAATAAGAGCCCAACTTCATCAGCTGTGATTGGATTTTTTTTTTTTGCTTTGGAGCATAAGTGAAGGTGATGCTTTCTGTATGGTGAGGGGAAACAGAACCATTGACACAGCTGTTCTGTGGAAAGAGGCAGGATGAATTATATCTGTAGGAAGAAAAAAAATAGATTAGTGAGAGGTGAAAAGTTTCCGGGACACTTGGCTCCGCGGGCTTATTAGCACATTTTTTATGATAAGCACTTCTCCAATTAAAAATTAAACAGCCTCCCTGTCTACGCAGAGTGTAAAGTTTGTGGCTTGCAGTTTGTCCCAGCATGTTTTCTGTCAGAAATCTGTTTGGTCTCCACAAGGTGGTGTCCTGCTCATTAGATGAATGTTGCAGCTCAATTTGACAGCTGGACTGACTGTAGTTCGGACAAAAAGATCATCAGTGTTACATAATTTAGATTAATCCTCTATAACAGGATTTGAAACTTGATCTAGATGAGGTTTTGTTGCTCACAGTTTCTTCAGTATGTTTTAGTTATTAGCTGACAACTTCAAAAGTGTGGAAAAAGGATGTGAGTGCAAATGCAAATATCAGTGATGCCCCCATCACTTGGTTGGGGGTCTTAGCTTTGTTCAGAAGTAGTGATCCTCCTAAGTTAGAGTGGTACTCTTGATGCCAAAACAATATTATACATCAAAGAAATGTTTTAAACCCAAGCTTTTAGTAACAGAAGGATACTCCACTTTGATACGGACGATCTTCTTTTGAACCCTCTGCCCTCTCTGTTCTCAAAGTGTACTTTACTATCTTTAAAGGAACATATTGTCCGTCAGGTGTGGGTGAACAAATCTGACTTGATCTTGTGGCTTTTCTGTGCTGTGCTATACTTTTGCAGAGGGGCTGTTTATTTCCCAAACTAACCAGATCTCCTCTGACTGCTTTGTGTCTCAAAAAACACACATTTTTTAAAAATATATATTTTTCTTACTTCACATTATTTTTGCTTAAAGGCTCACTTAAATGAAAATCATGTTTTTAGTGTTTTTAACTTGTATTTGTGTTTTTTTTCTTATGATGGCAGACATTTATAAAGAAAATTAAGCTCAAAATTTGGCTCTCTCTATTTTGGTGCATCTACTTCCCCTGCTGTGGCTTACCTGTGGTTTACAAGGGCTTAGATTATTATATTATATTAATATTAATATGCAAAAAAATGAAGATTTTTTTTATTATTCTTATTATTATCATCTGCTTTATATGCCATACTGCATGCAACTTGTAATTTACATGGTTGAATTAATTTTCAATGGAAATACAAATTAGTTGTTAGTAAGCTGCTAGAGGTCATAATCTAGGGAAAGTATGGTGCACTAGGGTTCTGTCTTCTACTTTTATTGACTTCTTTCCTCCTCTCCACTATTCTTTATCACTTATTTTTCATTGAGATCATCATGCCTCTTTTTGGCGCAGTGTGATTCATGTGTTGTTCCTCTTTCTCTCTCCTCTCTAGGAGAGCGGGAGAGATTTTAGATTCCAGGTGGTTCGTCGGTTCTCCTGTCCTTAGCCGTAGAGCTCGCCTCTGGCTCGTCTCACACCCCCAGCTGTCCCAGCTCTATCTTGATGAAGCCCATCTGCTGCACTATTCAGACACGTAGTGGTAGAGTTAGATAAGCTAAGTCTTCTTTTCAGTCCTGGCACATCGTCTGTCCGTCCAGGGAGAGGATCCCTCCTTCATGTGGACATCCTGGAGATTTTTTTTCTTTTTCTTTTTCTCCCAGAATCTGTGTTCTTTAGGAGTTTTTCCTAACCAAGAAGGGGGGTCTAAAGACAGGGATCCCCAGCTTAGTTTAGTCTGTTTAGCAATCAGCTATTGTTTATATTTTATGAGTGATTTTATGGTGTGAAGCCCATTGAAACAGCTGTGTTGTGTAATTTATGATGAATTACTGCCAATCTGCAGAAACTCTGTCTCAGAAAATGACTGTTTTATTTATTTATTAATTTTACCTAAGCTGGAATACTTAAACGTACACTGGGAAAACTTTGAAAACAGATCAAAATGTGATCGGAGTGTGGCTTTCAGGGGATTTTACAAGTCTTTTGACTTTTCAAACATAACTTTGGCATTAATTTTGACCGTGTCAATCATTACATGATGTGTCCCTACTGTGTGTAAAATAATCACAAATGTTACTCCAGTCTAACACTAAACACAGATGAAATAATATTCATTTTATTTTGCTTTTTTGCTGACTATGGACTCTTCTGCAATACTGCCACACGATAATTTCTCTTGTAAGTGCAAAACAAAACTTTGATAAATTTAATATTTGTTATAGTAATTCAAAAATACCAGTGGATCCATGTTTTTTTCACTTTGATGTGCAAGTGTGACTGTCCAAACTAATTTCCGTTCACAGAGCACCACAGCTTAGGAAGACAGTGAAGCCAACTATTCATTATTTCAATTTGAGCGTATCTAGCTGCCTTGACCTGTCCACTGACCTTCAAAATAATAGTTGTGCTGGTCTGGAGATGGTTCATTACCCTCAATCCCTGTCAGTCTAGCAACTCTTGCATCTTCAATCACAAAATAAGGGCGTGTAAACATAGCTTGGGGGAAGTTAGAGATGCTGACTCGCATGTCTGATTCTTGGCTATCTTCTCAACCTTCAAGCCTCTTCAATCTACCACTGCAGTTCACTCAGAAAAATGACCATCAGTCAAAGTTTCTTCTGTACAACAAGATGCTTAAAAACAAACAAACAAAAACCCCATAATTGATTCTGAATAGTTGCTCCCTGCCACAAGCAAAATGCATGAGTGATTAGACAATGCAATTACAGTAAACCGCTTTCATCCCTGATGACACATTGCCCTGATGGTCTGCTATGCTTATTGCTGACTCAACTGAAACATAGGACTGACAGTTAATGAGCTTTGTCTCGGTCAACTAAGTGGGAGCAACTCTGACTTATGACTGACTTACCGATCTCGCTCAGAATCACCTTTATCCAGGCTTGTTGTTGGGAAAAGAAAATTACAGATCTATAAAATATAATTTCAAATATCTTCAGGAACCTATTTTAATTCTTTAAATTACAACTTTATAATTAATAAAGTACAAAAAAAAGAAAGAAGAAAGAAAAATTGGTGAAGATCCAAGATTTTTTTTCAAAATTTAAGTCAAAGTCTATGCAAGAATATTGAAGCTCTGCAGCTATTTAAAGGACCTCTTGAGGCTCCACACCATTTATGCATTCATTTGTGGTTAGAGAACGTAACACTGCATGTCTGTAGCTCATCTCCCTCCATTTTATACTTTTATTGACGGGATGCTCAGCTGCTCTGTTTGTTGGTCTTGGCTCTCCTCCTGTTTTCCACTAAGACAAAAAATAATCAGTTTCCTGAACTAAGATTACATAAAACTAGCTAAATGAAAACATGTTAGCAATAGGATTTAGGCTAGGGTCGGGAATCGTTCAAAAACATTAACTAATTATTCGCAAATCTGGAAAATTGCAATTTAATTGTTTTTTTTTTTTAGTTACAGTTTTTGTCAGCCACTTATTATCTGCAAATAGTCACAATATAAAATCACACACAAAATGGTACATTTAGAACGTTTATTTTTAACCCTTTGGAAGCAAGGGTCTAAAACCCTGTTTTTGTCTGCTTTTGAATTTGCTGTATTTTCAATTTGAAAGACTACTTGCTTGCTTGTTTAGTATCATTTTAATCAACACAACCTCTCCTGTGTGAAACCACCTTTATTTTTGTCATTTTCCCATGTTTTATTCACACACTAGACATAAAATTATGCTCAAACAAAATTTCAGCTGGAAAAATGGGATTCATTTGACTGGAAAACCCAAAAATGTTTAACAACCTGTTTTTACAACATAAAATGAAAGTTTTAGATGTATTTTTATAAAAACAACAAGAATAACATTTTTTCAACAAACTAGTCAACATGTTTTTGGATGAAAATACAAAAAAGTCACACCAGGCAGCAAAAACACATAGATCGGTTAGTCTGTCTTTCACCACCGAAAACAAGAAAGGGCTCAAAGCTGAGTCTTGGTGATGTCCCACCTCCACCCTAAACTCTTCTGTCACACCAACAGCACATCTCCCCACTTCTTTATTCCATCAAGCTAAACAACACAAAATATACCCTCTTCTCAGTCGACCATGCAGATCCCTTTGACTGTGCCTGTGAAGTCACCAGGAAGAACTTTCTGATCTCCGAAACCCAATTTTGACTCCTTCCTAAAAGCCACACAGCACTGTTGCTTTTTCAGCCTCTATCACTTGTTCCATACTTTTGTCAAATGTCCTCACCACCAGAGTCATCCCACACACCACCATTCTATGCTGTCTAGCTACACTCTTGCCATCCTGAACTTGCAGTTGCATAGACAAAGTCTGTTATTGTTAAAGAAGTTCTCAGAAACAAAGAGGATGCTTATGACTGCTCCTCCTTTTACCAGCAACCAGGAAGGGAATCTGATCCAAGACTTTGACGGCAAATTTAATCTTGTGTTCTTGTACACTCATGGCAATGTGGTGGCTCTGTCACTTCACACCAAAAAGGTCCCAGTTCCTTTCCCATACACGGTAGAGGCATTTTAACATGGGATATATGAAAGCTTTTCTGCACCTCTAATTGAATAACAGCTGGGATGGGTTTCAGCATCGTCCAAGAGCATTAGGAAGTACAAACCAAACGACTGAGTGAATCTGATGGAGCACTTTTGATGTCATTGGAGAATGTTACTGTAGGTGTCTGCTCTATACACACTCATTTGGATACTAAAGGCTATAATTAAATTCACGGTTAATTAACAGTCTTTTTAAAGCAGAGGAGTGCTGTAGTTCTAAATCATTATCCAAATGTTGTCTGTTAAGCAAATTCGATTGAACACAAACATCCTGAGATGTTCTATCAATAGGCAATAGATCTTGCTCCGTCCGCTTATACATCTATTCAATAATTAGCAGTACATGTATATCCACACACTGCACCACGTTTGACTTGGACTGGGGATTCTCTTGGTTAACAAATAGTTGTAAAGTTTTTTAAATGAGTTCATTATTATTATTATTATTATTATTATTATTATTATTATTATTATTATTATAAATGCTCCCACGTTTGTGTGGTCTCACTCATGGAAATTGAGTTGAAATGAAATTAAAGAAAACCTTCCGTACTGTGAATGGTCTTAATAGACGTTAAGTGGTTGGATTAATGAAATTATTTAGGTTGTATTAAGTCAGAATTAAATTATGTCACAGTAGATTTAAATTAAAAATCTCAGTATAAATCCATCATTATTTGTTAGTAGCTTGTTTATTTCTTAAGCCAAGTGTCAGGCAACCTTTTACATTAATTATTGCTGGATAAATGTGTTTTAGAACTTAATGTTTGTCAAAATTCTTTTTAAAATAGTTAAATTTTGTCACAGTGAAAATTGGAAAACCATTTGTATGTTAAATATTTATTTTATAACTAAATCTCATAAAATTGGAACCGCCATCAGCCAAATTGACTGTACTTTTCAACATAATTTATCTGTCTATACAAAGTTAAGCAAAATGTACAAAAAACCTCCATTTATTGATCATCTTTAATCTGCTAAACTACACTCACAGGATAAATTCAAAGATCAATGCTTAAAACAATTACAACACAATTTTCTTGTGATGCCTCTTTCTTTTAACTTCTAGTGCCTTTTCCTCACTGATGTTTCGTGGCTCAGTGGCTAGAGAAAGGCTCCTGGTCAGTCAGTGGAGTGTGAGTGTGGCGTTCACTGTCTGAACACTGCGTACCACTGACAGATGGATGAGCACCATTAAACCGGATTATAGGTTGTCTCGGGAGAAGTAGTCCTTCAGGTCTGTTTGGGGATGGGGCAAAAGATCAGGGACAAGGCACATTTGTTTCTGTCTTGATCTCGTGGATGATAAATATTTATGGACTTTTGCGTTTTGTGAGAGATATGAATAGTAAGTCTCTTTACAGTAAAAAAAAAAAGATTTACACAAAAAAGCAAAAATTTTCATTTCTGAAAATTTGCTAAAGTAAAAAAAAATAAAAACGCCTTGTGAGGGCGTGACCTTACACGGTGCACAGATGGTTTAGGTGGGATGAGTTAGGGATGATACTGTCTTTGACAGACCAAACAGCAGCAGTCTGCGAAGCCTGTGATTATTTTTCCAGTCTGAGCGGTCAGAATCCACAAAGATAATCACGGGCTGCAGGATCAAGGATTTAGACCTCACGGGGCTCCAGCAGTAACATAGCTGTCTCAAGACAATAACATTGAGCTTCACGTCAGCTTAACTCTGATCAGCTGGCTTGGGAAGATAAAAAAAAGAGAAAGAAAATGATGGAGAAAAACTGACAGCACTTTCTTTGTAGTTATGCAAGTTCTGAGTGCTAAAAATATTATGAAAATATTTCTAAGTGCGAATAAAATAAAATTTGTAAAATAAACATTAAAACTTGCATCTTAGTAATAATATAGAGTGACAGAAGGAAGCTCAGATGTTTCATGTTTCGTTACCAGAATGTTTGCAAAGGAAATATAGGAAAGTGGGAATGTTCGGAAAATTCACACCAGACATTCTTAAAGATCCTTGTCAGGATTGTGAACTTTGGCTTTGGTGTTATCAGTTGCTCTGATTTTTGGTCATGTTCTGTTTTAAATTGTTCCTCAGTCACACCAGTTTCACGTTCAGGATCTCCAGCTGTCTTCATTTCTCTTAATTGCCCTCAGCCCATTTAAGTGTTGGATTTTTCAGTTAATCCTCGTCAGGTCATCTGGTCTGTTCTGCCACCCATTCAGATCTACTTATAAAAACGTATTTGCCACAAAAAAAAAAGAATGTTCAGACCAATCATGTGTAGAAGTAAACAAAAAAGCTTACTATCTTAAAGTCTCATTAAAGAACATAAATCCTGTGGCAAAACATTTACCTTACAATGTTCTTTTATTTTCGTGTTGAACCTTACACTATATTTTTTTGGCTGAAAAGGTTGAGTTCTTGGTCTGCATAGACATAAAATGTCATTTTTTAGCTAGCTAAAAACATTATATGACACTTCCCAGTGTTTTTTTTTTTTTACTATGATTATGCAATTTTTATTAAAAAGATATATGTATATTTATACATACATGTAAATATTGTAATTTTCTAGGACATAGTTTCTGCAGAGCGGCAGGAATTCAGCAAATTTTTGTCTCTGAGTTGTGGGCTGGATTGTTGGTGCAAAGCAACCCCATTCCCTCTTCCTCTCCCCTTCTTAGAGAGCTTGGAGCAGGGAGATTGTGGCCTGCCTACTGTATTTTCTGTCTCCTTTCAAACTATATTTCTTTGTATGCTCCTTATTAACATCACTTTCAATAAGGAAACATTCAAAAATGCAATTTTAAGCTTAATTCTCACAATATATGTCGTGATCAGAAACTTGCCACACAGACATCAATTCAACTTCCTAACTTCCAGCCCAATTTAAAGCCTATTTTTTTGTTAGTACATTTATTACTTTCTCAGTTCATTTGTTCTTGTTATACTTTGGTTTTTGTCTGATCCTCTTGCCTTGACCTTTTGTGGTGTTATGTTCCAGATATTTGCTTTAATAAGTTTTAGATCAAGTTTTTCTTTACTCTTTATGATAAAGTCAGTGGTGTGGTGGTTGGCATTGTTGTCTCACAGCGAGATCGGCCTTGGTTCAAATCCCAGTTGGGTTCTTTCTGTGAGGAGTGCTGGTTTTCTTGAGGCACTCTGTTTCCTCCCACAGTCAGAACACATGTTTTATAGGATGTCTGGTGACTTTAAATTACCCCTGAAAAGTGAGTTTGGTGTTGTTGTATGTTTCTATGAGGTTCTGCTATGGTCTGGGCACCTGTCGGAGTGAATCCTGCCTTCATCCTCACATATCAGCAAGCTCCATGACCCCGCAGGTAGAAGCAGATAGAAACGTCTGCAATAAACTTTTTGTTTTCTGCATTTTAGGTCAGCTAACAGCCACATGTCCTGTTGCTTTTTTATTGAAAATTGAGTGATTATTTTTCTCATTTGAAAATATTTAACAAAATGCAACTTTTAATTGCACAAATTGAGCCTCCAGGGGTCACAAGCTTTACATGCTCCCCTTTTGTTTCTAATCCTTTAAACCTGCATAGAAATTTCAACATCCTGTTGCATTCTGAAAAGCGTGCCTTTGAGCTCCTCATTATGTGCTTGAAAAGAGTCTAATCCCCACTATGACTAAGAAGATTCTGTATACAAACACATTTATGCAGTCATTTGCATCCCCATTTCATCACAGCGTGCCGTGCCTTCTCTCCCAGGCAGGAAAATGATCCAAACGTGCAGGCCGTGACCATAGCTGCAAGGTTTGCCAGTGTCGACTCAAAAACAGAGATGTGACCTCCTATTTTCATTCTACAGCGGTGCGGCATGTGAAAAGTCAAACATGCTGAGTAGGTTTTTCACAGCGGACAGATACGGTGCTGAAAAGCATTCTGGCAGGTGGCCCGCCTCACGCTCCCCATCACTCTTAAGAGGCAACCTCATTTATTAGTGATGGATCACCGGTGCGAGGGGGCACATGTTACCAGGAGCACTTCCATATGCAAACACACTTCTAAGATTTGGTCCATTTTGAACTTTGGGCTACGTAAATGTACTCTACATATTGCTGCTCTCAGCCACTTCTGTGTGCAGAAACACATTAACCTGTAAATGTACACGTATGAGTTTTCCTTTGTGCAAATAACTTACTAAATAAAGCTTCAGGACGAGTATTAAAACCAAGCACCTCTGTGCAAGGAGCGTTTAACATTTTCGGTTGCGTACAGCAAAATATTTTAGCTATGACTGCTAAGTAAATCATATACAACACAGCTTTTGCCTAATGGCTTAATTGTAGGCCCTAAATAGCCTTTTTAGCACCGACGCTAATTCATCACAAGCATCGCTTGAAAGATAGAGCACAGGATCCACGGCTAAATAACCCTCTCTCCTCCTTTAATAGGCATTATATTCAAATTTAATTGACCGTACATAGACAACACATACGCAGGGGCTTTATTGAACCTTGAATAAAGTAGGCCACACACTTTCAGTGTCCCACAGGATTTCCTTTTGTTTTCCACTCCATCTCTTTCCCCTGTGTATATTCCAATGAAGATGTTCATGACAAAACAAAAAAAAAAAACCTATAAACTTCTCTCAGCTGTTTATTTAACTAATGCATCCTGGCTGTGGCAGCTCATGTGGCTCAGCAGGTGAGATAATGCTTTAAATTTTTGTTTTCACAGGCCGGATGTGCAATTTTTCAACAAACATAACTCTCTGATAACTGGTTATAACAATAACTGGACAAATATTAGTTCTGCGCTACCTGGACATATGTGGAGCTGGACTCTGGACATGGATATAATATTTTCCTTGTGACATTAATTATGTTTGTTCATCCAGTGTTTTCTGGCCTAAAGGTGGTTTTATAAATGCAAAAACTATTTATTGGTTCTTTACCTACAAACTGACAGAAGTGAATGAGATTGTTTTCGACTGTTTGTTCTAATTTTACAGCTTCTGTTGTATTATTAGTACTTTGTGTATTTCAAAGTGTTTCAGTAAAAAGAAAATTATGTCATTCTCAAGTCATGTTCTCGCCACCCTCAGCAACGTGCGTTCCAGCGACCACTTTCAATTAAAGGTTTATGTAAATGCAAAATGCTTTGATTACAAATATATGATATATACCATAAGATACTAAGGAAGGAGATGCTCAGTTCATAGATTTAATGGGAAGCTATGATGATTGATGTTAAGTTCAGTGACTTTTACCTCTTGTTACACTATTCTAGATTCATAGACGCTGTCTTTAACCATGTTTTAGATAAACCAACCTATAGAGATATATTAACCACTATAATCATATCATATCATACTACTTACAGTAATACCTAAATATGGCCATGTAATTACATTGATGTTTGGTGGACAGACACACATATCTTCATAGAATTTAAGATATACTTTTTTTTTTCTCAAAAACTTTATTCCGTATCACTAAAAATTAATAAAAACACTTAGTAAAAAATCCTAACTGATTTTGTCATAATTCATGCATGAAAAGGTTAAACCAGGCTGAACTTTGACCAATCAGGGACTCAGATTTGGTGGTGATGTACGGATGGAGTCCCTTTTAGTTCATGGAAGTGCCAACCATTTGAAAATCAATCATGAAGGAGAAATAGCTGTAATTGCAATTTGTGTCCCGAACGGAATTATATGAAACAGCAACACATTCTCATTACCAACTCGTCATGTATAGGGGCGCATGGTTCGGGCCCCCTCCGTGTCACTTTTTGACATTTTGGGTGTCTCCAACTCTTTAGTTTTTTGACATGTTGGTTGTTCCCATTAAATGAGGGGTCCCCAACCTTTGGGTGCGAAATGGTACTAGTCCAAGGACCACTTGGTACCGGGCCACACACTGAAAAAAAAAATCTGTTGGATTTACTTAATTCAATAGTGGACATTGGTTGCACACAGATGTTTAGCTTTCACAGCAAC
>NC_050531.1:10615036-10635419 GCF_002922805.2 Oryzias melastigma | reverse complement strand
CAGAGAAAATATGAATAAATTGTGTTGCATTTACTACTTTAATTCGAGTAAATTCAAGGACTCTAGAAATCCTTTTTTTCAGTGCAGACATGGAAGAAATCCATAAGCTAATCAGGGGTCCCCAACCCTCGGGATGCAACTGATCAATTACTGGGTCGCGGACCGGTACCCTAACCCATTACCAATGCCCAAACCAGGTACCGGTTCCACGTCTGCTACTGAGTCTCGAGGGTTGGGGACTCGACAGCCAGCACATCAAAAAAAACGACGAGTTAAGGTCACCCAAAACGTCAAAAAGTGAAGCAGAGTGGACTCGATCCATACGTCCAAATATTAGAGTCTGAGTGAGAATGTGTAGACCCAGAGTCTTTCATATATCAGAATAGAACTGTAAATGAAAAAACCTGGAGCAAGATTCAAGAGATTTGGCAATTTGCACAAGTCTCTTTCAATTGTAGTCGGCGGACATGCTAGAAGAAGCCCCTCCCTGCTGGTCCAGTGTGAACACCACGGGCTAAATTCTTGTTCAAGAACTCACATTTAGAACATTCTTCAATGCATGCCACGTGTGTTCATAGCTTTTACACATGTAACCTACCCTGTTAGAATTAACTTTCCTTCCAGTCTTTTCAAGAGCACATTTCCACTTTTCTTTCCATCTGACCCAAACATGAATATTTCTCTCTAACCTCATCAATCAGTTAAAGACCTGATCCTTGGTGCGATTCTACCTTCAGTTCCTCTCACACGCATACGAGGCCTCATCACTGCCTTCCAGGTTGTGAACATGTTCTACACCGCTCAAACCGACTGTACTTCTGCACTCCTCCAGATTGTCCACCTCTGTCTATAAAACGCCAAACGCATTTTTACAAAACACAGACACAATAAAGTTTCCTTTGAGATTCCATGGACTTCTACATCAATGCTCCCCCATACTTAATACTTTCTTGGCATTAAACCATACTGCTGAGCTCAATTGTTCACTAATGTTAACTGCAGTTCCCAGAGTTTTACATCCCTTCCTTATTTTAAAAGATGCTGTAAACTTAGTTGTTTACCCAATATGGGAATGTTTATATTAATTTAATTTAATGACTAATTTATTCAGTCTGAGCATCATTTTGGATGACCATGTTCGGTGGTCAGATCCGGTCTTTGTTAGAAGCAGTTGACACTAATACCACCTGTCAACAGATACATGGTTTTATTATTAACATGCAAAAGGAACATTTATTTAACAAAATGTTATTTTTCACAGAAGCGCTTGAAGAAAAAGCACAGATTTAGAGAAATAAAATAAATTAAACTATGAGTAACAAAATATTGACAGTTCTTTAGACAATTTTTAATAAGTAAGCCTAAACTATAACCAAGAAAACACAAAAAAATAAAATATATATGTAAAAAAGAAAGTTTATAATTTATTTGGTTTTCTTGTTGCAATGTCATGTCATCTTAATCAACATAAAAATGTGTCGTAACTGTTTCTAATTTGCAACTTGCAATAGTGTAAATAATAAAAAAATAAGTTATCAAAAATAATTAGCAGAAAATATCAGATGAAAATGAGACATCTTTTTTACTATTTTTAATTTAAATAAAATAATCTGCTGGAATATTGAAATGACTAAAGTGGCAAATAGACTATATTAATTATAGATTTTTCCTTATTCAATATTAATTTTAAACATTTTGGTTTGGTGCAAAAAAGCATTGAATCTAGACTACATGTTGGAAGAAAATGTCCATATCTACAGACCTTTAATTAACTAATGTTCTTTACAGTATGTTTTTTTAAGTACAGAACTTCTCAGATGGCAAGAAAAGAAAACAAAATACATACTTACTGTGAAATCTACAATCTCAGGAGTATTCCCTCAGACATCATTCTGGTCGAAATACCTGAGTAATCCCTGGTTAATGATATACCTTATCTGATAATCCTTTCTGATCAAGACTCCCTGAACAATATTCCTTAATCCTCGCTATCAACAAAAAGCTCAGAGGTCGTTTTCATCCTGTTTTGTCAAGAGTAACATGCTTAAAGAAAAAAAAAGCAACAGAACAGGCTCCAACATCATAATGGATCTTAAACAAATGTCTTTTATGCACAAATATAATGAGATGACAAATGATACAACACATCATGTGCAGAAGGGTAGAGTTTCCCCTGTGGTTTCCTCAAAGATGTGCGCTTTCAGATTCTAACAATTGAGAAAGCTTCAAACCAGCTGAAAACATTCATTTTTATTCTGCTTATTCGGTTGACAGCCTGTATGCAGACAGAAAACTGAGAGGCTTTTCTATTCCAACCACTTTGTGCGAATGAGGAAACAAATCGGCAAACCCTTTTCCCACCATCCAAACACATTACTTCCATGATGGTGAAGAAAGGAGCGGTATCATGTTTAATTTTTTAATGTAGTGCTGCCAGTCAAATTTACTCTCACGTTACAGCATGGGCTTGCCTGCTTCTTCCTGAAAACATCATGAGTCGTTCGGTCACAAGGGGCAGTATCTGCGTTCTAGGCGACATACAGGGAAATGGCTCGCTCCCCACACTATTTAAAGCCCTTTTTGTGGTGCTGAAGACAACATCTAGATACTTTAGATCCTCAGGAGCATCACTCACATTCAGTAAGTGCAACTTTTCTTCTTCTTATGCTCTTTATAAAATGCTGGAATCCAGTTTAGATAACTATGTGATTATGCTATATGAATTGTGCACACAGCACAGTGTGATCTTTATCATCCAAAGCATTTTTTTCATCATTTTTTAAAATAATTATCTAATATGTAACTTCTAATTTAAGCCAAAGTATTTCTAATTATGCAAAAAGAAAGTTACTAATTGCTTTTCTTTTTTTTAATAATGGAAGTGAATAACAGCTTCATGTGGGGTTATATTTGCAAGAAATGTGTTTAGAAATGTGTTTCCATTACAGCACTTCCTGGACTTCTGCAAACAAGTGATAGACTCATATATATATATATATATATATATATATATATATATATATATATATATATATATATATATATATATATATATATATATATATATAAGCGATGACACTTATTTAATGCTCGTAAATCAAAAAACCTTTTGGATTTTTTGGATCAAATTTACCATATAAGGTAAAATTTCATTTATTAGATGTAATTTTCTCAGTGAAGCCATCTGGATAAAAGCAGAGTTGAAAGAAGGTATGGTTGACTGGTGCCATAGTGGCATTGACTGTAAGACCATCAATTGTGGTCAAGGCTTAAGTGCAACTTTAAATCACACAAACGAGCACTCAATTATTAATGGCGCCTAATGGAAATAGGTCAAAATGAGACCCAATGTCAAATGAAATGCCATATTAGTAAAATGTCCTGCAACATATGCTCAGTACTGTATAATAATCAACTCACTGAGCACATTAACATATGTTCTCATTTGAGCTGCATGTTAACTTTGATTATTTTCCTCATTACGGAGTCGGCGCAATCCATAATTAATATGCAAAGTTACCCAGAGAAGAAGTAGATTAAAATGTTCGCCTTGGTGACCACAGCTTGCCCAGAATTAATACTCATAACTTTAATTTTGAGAGTCATTATGCTTATTTTAAGGGATCCAGAGGTGGAAAAAAAGGATCCTCATTAGCACCAATCTGCAGGAGTGCTGATCCATGCAGAATTTCATACAGAAATACAATTTATCTATAATAATCCACACTTACAGGTCTATGTAGTTCAAGAGGATTTCCGGAGAATAAAAAGCTCCATCTTTGTGTTTTTTGGGCTCCTGCAGTGCTATTACAAGGTCCTTCTCAATCTTGTTCACCCAGGATCGGGCAAGGACACCAGGGACGGACTCAAACACGCTGCCCCCCAGCTGGAAACAACATAATTGCTTTCTTCAACAGATAGGCCCCCCAAAAAACACTCAGAGAATCTGAATGCCCTTCCAGGTACAAACAAAGTCATCTGTGCCCATTTCTACCACTTGGAAGTACAGACCTTTGGGACGCAGCTTTAGGCGGTTGATTGCAGTCGTGGTGCATTTCTTTACTTTTTTTGTATCTGATATTTTTAAGGATTGAAGTTGTGTTACTGCTCCACAGATCACCAGCTAAGTGATGAACTTCAGCAGGG
Organism: Oryzias melastigma; assembly: GCF_002922805.2. NCBI lineage: Eukaryota > Metazoa > Chordata > Actinopteri > Beloniformes > Adrianichthyidae > Oryzias > Oryzias melastigma. The sequence goes on along the minus strand of NC_050531.1, from coordinate 10,631,273 downwards.
ATGTGGCTCGACAGACCAGCTGTTACACATATGTGATCGAGGATGAGGACACGTCGCCGGCGAGCCTAAATGCAGTCGAGGTGATGATGAAAGTTACACTATCAACTGTTGAAATGAACTATTCACTTATTACAAATAGAGAAATTTTGAAAAATAAATCCATCGCTTTTGCTTAAAAAAGCCAGTTATGGGTATTTAACTGATCACATTTTATAACAACTTAATTTAAGACTTTAATTTGAAGGAGGTTCTATAAACTGTGCGATATTTGCCTTCCTGTCATAAACATATATTCAGCCATATATTAAAAGTGTCGCTTAATTAACACTCTTTGGTGATTTCTGTGTTACTTTCCAGTATTTTAAATACTCTTACATGGTAATCTGCATTTTACTCAGAAAGTATATTTTATCTATGGATCAAATAAGTGAATTAAACTTTATTTACTCACAAAAGAACAGTCCTTATTAGCTCCTTTATTATTTCTGCTGTGATGATTTTGACTTTTACAGTTTTAATTAGGAGGCCTCATTAAATAATCTTTAAAAAAAGAAATATTTAAAGTGTAGTTTTAGAGCTTGTATGTCGATAATGACTAAAATTTTGAAATTTTGCATCAAAATTCCAATTTTACTTGCAGTTTTTTAGTAAAAGTAAAAGAAAAATTGAGAAACCGGAACCCCTTTTTTGCGATTCACCAATGTCAATGTTTTAGTGATGCTCCAAAAAGACCAGATGAGATTTTCTTCAAGCTCCAATGAGTATTGACTTTTTCATACTAAAATGTGTCTGATTTTGTCATCTTTAACAATAAATAAAACAAACTGCTGCAGATGAAATAAAATGAAAATAAACAGAAGCAATTATGCAGAAGTATTGGAAGTCAATACACTATCAAGACAACTAGTAACACTGTTGTCTTTCTGTTTAATCTCTTTGGTAAAATCATCCATTAACAACTGTATTTCATGATGTCTTGTTTTTTTTTTTTTTCTTTAAAGTTAGCAGAGAAGGGTGACCTGGCTCACCTGGAGAACCTGGTGAGGAAAAGCCCAGAGGTTTTGAACGAGAAAGATGACTGTGGAGCCAGTCCCCTGCATCATGCCGCTGCAGGCGGCCACGTCACCCTGATCCAGTTCATCGTCACTGTGGTGGACCCACAGGGTAAACTCAAGACAGCATGCACTGTTGTATGTCATGTTTTAAATTGCACATACAAAATTTGCATGTTTTTTTTCTTCTTTTCCAGAGCTGAACTGCAGTGATGACCAGGGGAACGTACCCCTGCACTGGGCAGTGGAGAGGAACAAACCAGAGAGCTGCAGAACTCTTTTGGACCTGGGCGCTGACCCCAACGTCCTCAACACCGCTCTGTTGTCGCCGCTACACTTGGCTGTTAGCCTCAGATACAACGACCTTGTGGAGGTGAAGAGGCTGGATCACACTACGTCCTTTTTTCATACTTAAAGGGGGAAATACTTCTAAAAAAGGAATAAACTGTACAGATAAACATCCTTTTGAGTATTTTATTGAAGCATTGTGAAGGTTTTAATGAAAATCTTATTTTTATCCAAATAACATCTAAAAGTTTGATGTCTTTCCCCTCTACGCTCAAAGACAAAAGTCAACATTTATTGGCTGTTTTCCACAAACTGAAGTATGACATTAAAGGTTACAAAGTTTGGACGACACTCTCTGTTTTTACCTCTGCGCCCCACAGCTGCTTTTGTCCTACAACGCCACCGACTGCAACCTACAGGGAGACCTTGGAAACACCCCCCTGATGATGGCCTGCTCCCTCAATAACTGTGAGGCTCTCACTATTTTGGTGCGTACACAAGTCTTTCAGTTGTTGCTGGCCTAACCTTGACTTACAACTGATGAGACATTATCTTCTCCTCCAAACAAAGCTCAAACATGGAGCCAAGCTCTGCCAGCAGAACAAGCTCGGCCATTTCTCCATGCATGCTGCTGCCTTTGCAGGCGCAAAGAAAGCCATGGAAGTCATTTTGAAGGCTGGTGAGTGAATTATTGTCAAAAATGAGAGTTACAAAGTTGAGCGAAAATGGTATTTCTAGGGAGGCAACAGTTTTTTCTTGGTTATCAAGCAGTTAAGAAAGCAAAACTCCACCAACACTTCCTTATATTCCCCTAAACACAACGTAACAAATGGCCAAAATAGCTTTCATGATCGAGTAAAGACTGAGCTTAACTTGAATCCAGAATAATATGGATATCCTGATTTATTGAGTTTTCTGCTGTTGGCAGGAGAGGAGCATGGCCACCCTGCAGCAATACACATCAACTACTTGGACAAGTCCAATAGCAGCCCTCTCCATCTGGCTGTACGTGGGGGGAATATTGAGGCCATCCGTCTCTGCATTGCTACCGGGGCCAAAATCGACCAGCAACAGGTACTTGCATCAAAAACGACGGCGTCTCCACCAGCAAACATTTTAGCGAGCAGACACAGATTTGCTTATGTTTTCCTAATACTCAGTGTGCCTTGAACATGAACATGCCGGGGAACTGCGGATTATAAATTTAGCCATTCGTCTTCCAGCTGTCAGTCGCATGCCCTGCCAGATTTGCATTGTTTCCTTTAATCACAGTCTCATTTGCCTACACCTGTCCCGCCTTTTCCTGACAAAAGGTCCCGGTCTTTGTGCTACTGCAGCACGTCAGTCTTATCATCCCCATCTGGGAGTGATCGTTATGTCTAGCCCTGGGCCAGTGGCCAGAGCTACAGCAGGAATAGTGGGTTCAGTAATAGCTTTGGTTGGCTAAATTGATACAAATTGCCTCCACTTACACTGTGAGCTGAGTGGAGCGATCGCTGGCCTCTTCTTACCAGTCCTGGTTATCTCATTAAAGGCTTGTGTTACACCCCCAGCATTCAGCCAGCAAGTCTGAGAGATGCTCTGCTAATGTTGCACTGGGGAGGTGTAGAATATGTATGTGAGTAAGTGAGTCCGCATGACATGCTTGTCCACATGCTAATTCCCCTAAATGTGTTTATTTTCTGCTCTATTTGACCGACCGTCACTGTCTGTGGATGGGCCAAAGTCTGTGGATATTCAGTCGTCATACTTAATATTTGGGGTATTTTGCTGTCCAGAATGATCGATCCACGCCACTTCATTTGGCCTGCACACAAGGTGCCACTGAGGTGGTCAAATTGATGCTGAGCACTGTGGACCAGGTAGAAGATATCATCAACCTCACTGACGGGGCGTGTCAAACCCCTCTGCACAGGTAAGTTTGTCCCAGAAGTAAGACTGTACAAATAGAGGTAACTATAACTACTATAGGTAGAAAGGGGGATTAAAGTAGCTGAAAATGAGCATAAGCATTTCAAAATAACATTAGAATTAAGAATTCAGATTTCATTGTAAAATATCCAACTTCGTTTCTTGAATTTAAACCCTAACTGCCAAATCTTTTGCGTCAGGATTAATACTCTGAAAAAAATTCTACAAAAAGATATTTTTAATCTCAAAACACTGAAGAAGGAACATTTCAAATTAAAAAAAAAATACTTTTTTTTCATGTAAATATTTTTTTCCTGTTTAAATATGTTTTTGGCATCTAATACAATCAAATAAAAATAAATAATAAAAATAAATAAAAAAAATCATAAAATTATAATTAAATAAATAAATAAATAAAGAACATCCTAATATTATAAATACATAAATATTTTAAATAAATAAATACAATTGTGATATTATTTATAAATAAATAAATATCTGAATATTAATACATAAATATGTATTTTAAATAAATAAACAGCATCCCAATATTATTTATAAATAAATAAATAAATGCATATATTTTTTAAATAAAAAGATGGGTTATTGAAAAAAGTCCATAATGGCTTCCACACACCCACAAAGGTGATTCTGAACTTCTTAGAGAGTTCCATATTTTCTCAAGTTTAAGGTGAAACAATACATCTTTATCTAACCGAGTGAGATACAGTGGCTGGTTGAGTATCCATCCATTTAAGCAGAATCAATAACCCTTTTACTTCCAATAGTACTTACTGTCATAAAATTATATTTTTGGACATTTTTCTTTATTTTGTTTAAATTAATTTTTCATCTCAAAATTATTTTTCCCGTTTTGGATTTTCCGCTCTGGTGTTGTTTTCAAAATTTTGAGTTTTTCCCTAGAGACTCATAGCTCTTAACTTTTAACATGCAAAGAAAATAAAAGATAAGAATGTCACGGTGGTGACTCCTTAATTTTTTTTTTTTTTTTCTGTAATTAGCTTTTTAACTTTGTTCCTAACTTTTGTTTTTCCAAAAATGTATTCATTTACTCAGTGGTGGTGAACAGTGACCTACATAAGACAACTTTAAGTAAACAAAAAATGCAATAAGAATAAACGTTATCTTACTCAAGAACAGTTTATCTGCACAAACACAATCACAGTGTAGCAGTAAAGCAGATTTCCTTGTACAATAATCTTTTTAATGATGTCATCAAAACCTCCAAAGCTATTTATTTTTTTAATCATGAGCTTGTACAGACAGCCCTTAAAAAAAAGATGTAAAATAGCTGTAATTATATTTTCTTTTAACAGCTAGTGATAAATCACATTTTTTTATACTTGGTGTTTCTTATGGTATCTAGACAGAAATGTGGAGGACTATTGATGTATTGCAGACAGTCATTCAGTTAAAGGAATTACCCCATCTGCTCTTTGAAAATACTTTACATCACCAGACTACCCGGAATTTGTCATTATAAGGAAACACGACAATCAGAGGATAAAACGTTTTCAGACAAGAGAAAATCCGGCTCTTATATCATCCTCTGACAAAGCAGAATTAGAGTGAAGTCATGCTTACTCAACATTTGACATTATGACTAAGGACTGAGTCTCTCACAGGCATGAGCCGGTTTACAGCAACTGTGTTTACTTTTCCAGGGCTACAATATTTGACCACAATGAGCTGGCGGAGTACCTCATTTCTTTGGTAAATAAAGACTCACACATGACATACATGACATGCATGAATGCACGTGTGTTATTTATAAGCAACTTAAGCTGTATTCAAAGAGAGAAATCACGTTTTATTCATTTATCTGCTCTGTACATCTCTCAGGATGCTACAATAAATGCAACCAACAACGTCATACGCCCCAATCTTTGCTATTATCACTCAGTGTTTGCCATTTTAAATACACAGTTGGGTTTATTAAATGTTCAAGGTGCCTCCCTTCGTTTATGGACCGTCTGTCACCATCTGTCGCAAAGTGGGCTGTTTTAACAGAGCGGCGCTGCTCGGGGCGGGAGGTCGGGGCCAAGTTTATTTCCTGTTCGCAAACACAGCAAAAAGAAAATCAACTTGTGTGTGTAGTTCTGCTACTGTAAATCAGAGGCATCATCTGGCAACCACCTAATCTTTAGTACAGAGAATTAAGAGTGGGATAATAAAAGATTAATTTGATTTATTAAATTGGATGTACTGCTGGTCTATTAAAGTATAGATTTTTCTTAGAAGGTTTAGATTTATGTTTATTGTTTTTTTTACAAATGTGAATCTTATTAGAGGGATTTTAAAATGTTTTTTGCCACATTTACATGTAACACACTAATAGCACGTTCTTGCCCATAGTGTTCACACTGAGCAAGCAGGGAGGGGCTACTTCTTCTTCTTCTTCTTCTTTTGCAACTGTTTTGTTGGTGCATGTACGCCACCTATAGTTTGAAAAGAGTTGGTGTGAATCATTAAAGCAATGTAAATCTAGAATTTTTCTTTCACAGCTCTATTCCGATACACTTCGGTTTGGGCACAAACCATTCATTTTTTTCCCTCCATGATCAATTTTCAAATGGTTAGCACTTCCTTGAATTAAAAAGGAAGCCATCCACACATCACTACCAAATCTGAACTTGGTTGAACTTTCAACAACCAAGGAAAAGTGTATGTAAAGGCACGTAAATGTGCATTTCGAGCTTCCACTTTCAAAACTCTTGCATTTCTTTACTTTTGCAAGTTTTTTCTTACAGTGTTTTGTCTTCGGTCTTAAAATATTAAAGAAAACATGGTTGATTTTAAAGATATATTGTTTTTCTAATGTAAAATTCTGATTTTATTTTTAAATACATACAGTATATATATATATATATATATACAATTTTTGTTTGTTTTATTTAGTTTTTAATGGGTTTTTTTCACCTCTCGTTGAATAGCCCCCTGTTATGTACATAAAACACCCAAAAATGGTCTTAAGAATGTGTGTGGCGACGTATGAATGGAAGAGAAACTACCTAAAAACACGCATCTACACACATTTCCACAGACTTCTAATTGAAAGTGGTTAGAAAAAAATGTCTGATAATATGCATGTTTCATTAAGAAGATTTAGTGATGCTTGAATAGTTTTTCCTTTACAGTTTTCAAAAATTTCAAAGACTTTTTTGGCCATACAGATAATGATATGGATAATTGATGGATGAAGTTTTACTATTTGTTTATAATCTTGAGTTTGATAAAGCTCAGCATCGGTTAATCCTCAACCTTTAAAAGATTTTCCTGCGACTTTCAAATTAAATTTTTAAAATCAACTAGGAAATACATTACATTAGATCAATCAATGCACCTGAAAAGAAAAAGCAATAAAAAAGTAATGATGCGTTCTCTCATCAGGGTGCAGATCTCAACAGCAGTGACTGTAAAGGCAACACTCCCCTGCTGTTGGCAACCAGCTGTGGAGCCTGGAAATGTGTAACTCTGCTTTTGTCAAAAGGTGAGCCGTTATGTTGTTTAGTACAAAACACTCAGTGTTTGAGAATTCTGATTATTGACAAGCTGTTTGGTTTTTTGTTTCTCTTTAGGGGCAAATGTCAATTTGAAAGACAAATGTGGTTGTAACTTCCTTCACCTGGCCATTCTGCAGCCAAAAGGGCTGAAAAACATCCCAGAAGACGTACTGCAGGTATTTCCTGAGATCACACAAAGATCTCCTCGTCTCTGAGGTCTCGAAATATTTTACAGAAAATAATAAAAACTGTTCGATTTCCAAAGAAAAAACAATATTCCTGGTAGGGTTTTTAAATGAGCACCAGACAACTTGCAAAATATTTCTTAAATTCCAATTTTAACAGGTAAAAATCAAAGTTGTTTTGTCTTTAAGAAAAATCGTAATGTGCTACATGAAGACTTTGCTCCGATGTTTCATTTATTCACCTGCTAGGTTGTGAACTTGGGGCACATTACATCAAAATGTGGTTGAACGGTGGGGAGAAATCACAGCTGTTAACAATAAAAAATATGGATTTGATAGTGGATGAGTAAAGTGAAACAATAAAAAGAAAATGAACCAAACAAAGAGGATGTTGAGATCAAAACACCTCTCTGGTCATCATAAGTTTGACCAAGAAAAGAACATAATGTACATTAAATTGCTGTTCCATCTACACAAGAGAAAAAAGTGGGATTTACGGAGAAAATAATAAAAATGAGAAAAAACATTCAAAGTAACTAAAAAGATTGTGAAGTTGTACAAGTTCTAAGAAACTAAAAATAACACTAGTTAGAGCTCTGGAGAATTTTAAATAAATGAAGGATTAGGATGAATACATGGTTAAAACAATTGTAAATGGTTATGTTTTCCACTTTGACACAACTTTGACTTCTTTCGAAATACTCTTGTCCATGACCCTTTATTTATTTTTTGTCACTATAAATATATATTTTTTTCAAAACTTTATTATAACTCTTTACAGGTAGCAGCATCAGTGCTAAACACTAAAATGACTATTATTTGTGTGTAGCGCAACACTGTGAAGGCCTTGCTGAGCTGTGAGGATAATGAGGGCTGCACCCCACTCCATTACGCCTGCAGACTGGGGATCCATGACTCGGTGAAGAACATGCTGGGCCTCTCAGGGCAGGTCGGCCTTGCATGCAAGTCCAAGGACAAGAAGTCTGCTCTGCACTTTGCCGCCCAGTAAGTTTTGATTGGTCCCAGAGGGGCGAGAATTTCCACACCATCGAATAAAACAACAATGATTTGACCTGAATTTGACCAAAACGTTGCTTCAACTTTGGATTTTTTTTTTTTTTTTTTAAGATGAGCGTGCTGTGTAATTTTGACACTAACGGCTGATAATTAAACATTTCTTTTTACATTTGATGTTATTTTTGTTAAAATGTTGCATCCTGTTTTAATTATATAACTTGAGGCATCAACAAAATGACACTTTTGTCCCCTTTCATTGGTTTCCATAAGCTAAAAATATAAGAAAAATAGCATATTAATTTACCAAGTATCCCATCAGTCTTTCCTTAAGCATCTATTAAGGTTTTTCAATTAATTTTTTCATTAGAAGAGGAATGTATTTCTTTTTAAAGGACACAGAAAGTTATAGATTACAGCCTATTCTTCTTGCACTGATCAATAAGTGGAGGGAGAAAGGAGAAAAACGCTTCCTGTAGAGTATCTGATTCATTACCTGACAACCTAAAAAGAGAATTTCCAGTGCAGCCCTGTACATGAACACCAGTTGGACGATGACGAATGAGTTCTGTCACCGCACTGTCCAGTTGTTTTAATCCTGGGAGAAATTCCCATGCTTGGGAGCGTTTTTAAGATTAATTGAAGCGACATCACACATTGCCCTTAAGGAGCTGTCACCAGAAAGAATTCAATTAGCCCGGCGTATGTAACGAAACGTTACAAATAGTGCAAGAAGAGAACATTAAACATTATTGTTATTGATTTTTCCATCATGTACACCCATTTTGTCAGAGCAAGGGGGCAAAGGAAGATGGTGTTATGATGTCATGCTTTAACTCCTTTGGAAACCTCATTTCTTTTTGACACTTGGACCAATGTGCAGGCAAAGAAAGCGGCTGACCCTCTTAAAAAGCGTCGGAGACAAAGTGGTCTATAAGGCATTCTGTTATTTATACTTATTTCTTCTCATTGGTTCCAGCAACCTGGGTCACGACTTCCAGGAGATTGAGCAATCCCCCCACACCAAAGCCATTTTCATTAAAATTACATTTTAAGACACTTTTGGGATTATAAAGAATAAGTTTTTGCCTTGAAACTGCAATGTAATATTAGAAACTGTAAACCCCAAAACCTGCTTTCTAGAGTCACACATTCCTGCTTCATCGTCAATATTTTTTTGGGTTGTGAACATTAAATATTCAATCGGTTTTTAGTACTTTAATCTCGTTATTTCTTTGATTTAGATTGCTTTTTCACAAGAAACACACTATTTGATGCAGGGTCACAGTAACAGGACAATGAAAGAAAAATGTCCTGTTTTTGTTCAAAATCTGTATATTGTGTAAAATTTACCAGGTAAAACATTGTGATTAATACTGATTAATCTCGACCCAAAAGTGTGATTATTTAGTTACTTTTTTTTAAATTGAGTGACAGCACTAATTAAAAATTAGGGATGTAAAAAATACTAGATACGTATCGAAAAATCAATTGATCAAATGCAGCATTGTTTGAAAATCACAGATATGAACAAGATTATGTTGGTTTAAAGGTATAAAATTAATCAACAAGTGAATAATTGATTTCGGGCAAACTGCAGTTTCTCTTTCTGCCTTTTTTCTTACCGTCTTTGTCTTTTTATGTACATGTGACGCAAACAAAAAGACGTCCAATCATAAGCTTGCTTCTTCTAAGTCAAAACCTGAATACATTTTTCTGTCAAATGTCGAGCATTATTATTTATAGCTATAAATGGCATATGAATAAGAAATATCTACATTTTAGCGTTTTAATCGTATCGCAAAAAAGTTAGCTGAATCCTTTATATATCAAGATGCAAATCGAATCATGTGAGAGGAAAAGATACACGCCCCGATTAAAAATAAATGTTCCAAATGTACAGTTTTGTGTGTAATTTCACATTGTGATTATTCGCTGTAACTAAAAATAATAATAATCAATATTATTCGTGATTTATCTCTTTTTTCAGGTTTGAGATTAATTATTTACACTTCTTTAATTGATTCCCGACTCTTATATTTTGTGGTACAAATGAAGGAAAAAAGTCAGAACTTCTTTTTATACGTGGATTCATGCAGAGTTGTGCCCATTGGCCTCATCTATTTTACTAAAAGTACCTCAAGTGTATTAAAGGGAATCAAACCATCACTAAAAGACTCAACTTCTTGTCTTTTTCTTCTCTTCTTAAAGGTACGGGCGCATCAACACCTGTCAGAGATTATTGGAGACCATCACTGACTCCCGCTTGCTAAATGAAGGAGACGAGCGGGGCCTGACACCTCTGCATTTAGCTTCCAAAGGGGGCCACACTAAAGTGGTTCAGCTGCTGCTGCGCAAGGGAGCTCTCTTTCACAGGTAGCGGCAAACACAGGGATCAATGTTTGAATCTCTTAGCCTGGAGGCTTGAAATGCAAATTACATCAAACACACGTGATTTTTGCATCTTTTCACAGTGATTACAAAGGCTGGTCTTGTCTGCATCATGCTGCTTCTGAGGGATACACTCAAACTATGGCCATTCTGCTGTCAGCCAACCTCAAATTACTGGATAAAACAGATGAGGATGGGGTAAAAACTCCTGCTCTTTCAGTTCTGCCCCAAGGGATTCATAAATAGATCAGAAAGAACTAATGGTTCTCAAAAATGTCTGCAGACAAAGTAAAAAAAAGTTGCTTTTTAAAGTTGTTTTTGCCTTGTTGCCACATCAGAACACAGCGCTGCATATTGCAGCAAGAGCGGGACACGTGGCGGCAGTCAGGCTGATGCTGGTCAAAGGGGCGGAGCTCATCTTGAACAAGAACCACACATCATTCCTCCATGAAGCAGTGCAGAACGGAAGAAAGGATGTGGTCAATGCTGTGGTTGATAGTGAAAGGTGGGTATTTTACAAGACTAAAGGTTCAGAGTTGTGGATTTGTCTCCAGGAATTCTTCACAACCAGCTGTTTGTAAGACTTATAGTTGATTAAACTTTTATTTCTTGTAACTTTTGAATTTTTTTTTCTCAATTTGAAGCTAATTTGAGTTTTTCTTCTTCCAGATGTGACGAAGCGTTGCAGCTGTTCACTCCCGGCACCAGCCAGAGATGCCCCATACTCGATATGATTGAGTTTCTGCCTGAAACCTGCAAGGTTTTTCACTGACTTAATTAAAAAAAAAATCTTCAAAACCTAAATCTATGGACACTTTCCTGTTACATAATATGTCACTTTTCAACTCTCTTCTACAGCATCTACTGGACCGCTGTGTGAGAGAGTCTGATGATGACCACAACAGCCCTAACTACCATGTAAGCATAGACAGTGTAATGAAAACTTTACTGTGAAATCATCTATGCATTTAAAGAATAATTTTTTTTTTTTTTTTTTGTAGATTGAATATAGTTTCCGATGGCTCCAGGCTCCCATTTCACCCCAAAAGTTGAGCGATGAGTCCTTGAAGATTCAGCCACTGGCTGCAGTCAATGTAAGCAATAAAAAAAATCCACCTTTGGTGGTTCCCCATCTTTGGTCAAACATTTCTCCAAACTCTACTCAGATGCTTGGTTTTGTTGAGTTTTGTGGAAAATATTATTGCCAGTTTGAAGAGAAAAGATTTCAAACAATCAGCCAAAAAGCAAAACTACCAACTTTCTTCCAAATGCTCTACAAATAGGATTTATTGTAAAATCTTTGGAGATGAGGTCATTCATTTTTGCTAGTTGCATCACCAAACAAACACTTGGGTATGAATGAGATGTATTAGTTCACAATAATTTGGAAATATGTGTCTGTTACTGAGTACTAGCTGGTGCGAAGTGTCATAATGGTGTAAATTTCACAATTCCGATATATGAACGGAGGTTCTTGATCACACTTTTAGCATACAGTATGGTGTTCACAATGGACTGTCGCTACCTAATACTAGTACAAGTACCTACAGTTAGAAAAGGCTTGGTGTGAAATGTTAAAACAGGTCAAATCTCATGAATCTCCAAGCTTTTTCTTTCACAGCTCTATTCTGATATGTGAAAGACTTGGTGTCACGTGATTCCAGCCGGGCACAAACTGCAATTGATTTCTCCTTCATGATCAATTTTCAAACAGTTAGAACTTCCGTGAATTAAAAAGGACACTACCCATCCCTCACTACCAAATCCGAGTCCCTGATTGGTCATTATTCGACCTGGTTTAACTTTCAATGCTTGGTCAGTAGTCGCAGATTTTGGTTGTAGAACCCAAAAACAGCAAGAGGACCTGGCTGTAGAAAACAACTTAGCCTCAAAATGATGTCAGACCATCATCAGCTGAAAGTCTTTGACTGAAGTTTGAATGAAGTTTAAGCTCTTCCCCAAAAAAACACTGGAACCAGGTTATGATTAGGGTTAGGGTTAGGAATCTTCTAGTACAGATAGGCAAATTCAGCTTCTGGGTACAGTTGCGACAAATCTTCCAGCTAATGATGAGTTCAATGTTGTGTTTGGGCCCTATCTTGCATGCAACCAGATCTCCCTGAAGTGGTCACTTGAACACATCTTGCCAGGGCAGGTGTTAACATAGTATCACATAATTCCATCTGGGCGCAATTACTAATTTATCCTCCGTAATCAAATTTTAAATGGTTGGTACTTCCATGAGTGGAAGGGGTCGCCATCCCAACGTCAATACCAAATCCAAGTCCCTGATTGGTCAAAGCACAACCTGGTTTAACTTTCAGCATGCATTCATGTACATTTTGTACATAGAGCTAAAAAACCGGCATAGAAACTTGCATAAGCCGGAAAAGTCCATTTATGTGCATTTACATAGACTTTTTTTGGTAGTAGTAGCTTGAACGTGTGTTGCTGAGGACCATGTGAGTATAGCTTCAAATTGCTAAATCTCTGAATGCTTTTCACCTTTTTTCTGCAGGCAATGGTGAAGTACAATCGCATAGAGCTCCTTAACCACCCAGTCTGCAAAAAATATCTGGCAATGAAGTGGTGTGTAGCCCTCACTTAACAAATCACTTATATCCAGTCAATATAAAAGCTGGTTTTGCAGTGTGAGGAGTTTTCTGCTTCACTTCTTTTTTTTTGCATCTGCAGGGTTGCATATGGTAGCAAAGCTCATGCTCTCAACATGTTTTTGTACCTGTTGGGATTGCTGCCCTTGACCCACTTAATCGTGACTCTCCGGCCCTCTATGAACACCACTGACACAGGTGACCGTTCCATCAACATGGTGCCTGTGTCTTTTACTGAGGTAAAGTATTGAACGGCTTTATGATGCGATCTTCCTTCAGATTTACTCAATGTGTGTGTTCTGTTTTGCAGCAATCTGTGTTCAAGTCCTTCTGTATGGTGATGGTCCTGATCATGAACGTTTACTCTATAGGAAAAGAAGTCATACAGTTATCACAGCAGGTACTGACATTGAGTCTCGAATCATACATATGAATTAAAACGATGTTTTTATTTGATTTTCTTGCTTTTCTTACTTCTCAAAAGCGCTGGAATTACTTTAGGGATCACTCCAACCAAAACGACTGGGCTTCAGCCATCTACTCTCTACTGTTCATCATCCCTCTGATGATCAATGCAGAGGGCTCGCTGCACTGGCAGGCAGGAGCACTGGCTGTCTTGCATTACTGGATTGGTTTTCTTCTTTATCTCCAGAGGTAGAGTTTGCTTTTGTTGCTACCACTATTTTTACGTCATGGAGGAGTTTTGTTGTTGACTCTTTGGTCATGTTCAGGTTTGAAAATGTCGGCATCTTTGTGGTGATGTTCGGGGAGATCATGAAGACACTGGCCCGCATTGTGATGCTGTTTTTCTTCCTGATGTTGGCCTTCAGTTTGGCGTTCCATGCTCTAATGCTCAACCAGGTAACAGAGAAATGTATTTAAATCAGTTCAAGAAAAAAAGAAGTAAAATCTCTTAAATATGCTGGGTAGATGGATCTGAGTATATATTATAAATGCCAAGGTGAAATATTGATACTAGCAAGAGGAAATCAATACTTCCAACTCAGTTTGCCTTTATTATGTACAGTTAAGTACTCGAATTTACTTACAGTAAGTACAGCAGTGTCAGTGTAGCCAGATTGGACAAAAAAAAAAATCAAAATTTGAGCGAAAACTTGTCCAATTTAATGGTGTATTTGTCGGGAAAGTATCAATATCATTAGTCTTGTAAATACTTGGTATTGGATCAATGCCCAAATTCCTATTACTATCCACCCCTACTGTTGAACCAGGATGGGAACCTTTATTTTACATACTTATTTTCAATTAATCCTCACATCCTGATTTTGCTTACGTTCTAACTCTTCTTTATCTCAGTTTTTTAACCACAAACATTCACATTACTTTGTCTTTGTCATCAGAGGCAGTTCGACACGGTGCCGCTCTCCGTGATCCAAACCTTTGTGATGATGGTCGGGGAACTGAACTACCAGAATAACATCCTGGATGCCTTTCTGAACAATGAGCTGCCCTTCGGCATCCTGACATATGTCATCTTTGTGCAATTTGTGATGCTCATGCCTATCCTGCTGGTGAACTTGATGGTAAGCATGTCCTGTATATAGTTTATTTTTGTAATAACATAAAACCAGAGATTTCTGATAATTATTGTTTGGCAAATGTAGATCGGTTTGGCAGTTGGAGATATTGCTGAGGTTCAAAGAAATGCCTCTTTAAAACGGATAGCCATGCAGGTAAGTACGATCCTAGCCAATCAGGGTTACTAACATCAGTTAGTGAGTTTGCTCTTAAGTCACCTTTGACTCTGACCTCAGATTGACCTTCACACCTCTCTGGAAGATAAGCTCCCGTACTGGTTCATGAAACGTGTTGACAAACCCTCAATCATCCTCTATCCCAATCGTAAATGTTCCAAGGTATAAGCTCAGCACTAAATATGAAAGCTATTTCAATTTTTCCTATTTGGATCTATCTTTGTTAGGCCTTTTTTTCTCCATCTTTCAGCACTTCCTTACACAGCTGATCTCCGGTGAAGAGGAGAAAAATGAGGTCTGGAGTCGTCTGCAGTCCAAGTCACAGAACTGCACTGTCATAGAGAATGAACTGAAGAAGCAGAAGATCAGGTGAATTTGCATAATAAAGACTCTTTTAGTTTGCAAGTCTTTAAATAAAAGCTTTCAGCTTTTTAAAAGTATTTGAAATGTTGGAAAGAAGCTTTGAAGCCAAAAAATTATGTATGAAGTCTTGGTGGGAACTGCTATCAAGCAGAGTCATCTTTTTTAATCTATGAGCAACACCTAGTGGTGACTCAACATAACACAAGAAAAAGTATTTTAGGAGTAGCTGGCTAAAAAAAGCCTCACCTATAATTTAAAATTACATACAGCACAAAATGATATTTTCTTGCAGGATGAAAGAGATGTCGAGCATTCTGGAGAAGCAGCACTGCCTCCTGAAGCTCATCATCCAGAAGATGGAGATCACCTCGGAGGCGGACGAGTACGACGGCCCGGTGAACATCAGGGGCACCATGTGGCCCAACCTGACTAAGACTAA
Organism: Oryzias melastigma; assembly: GCF_002922805.2. Taxonomy (NCBI): domain Eukaryota; kingdom Metazoa; phylum Chordata; class Actinopteri; order Beloniformes; family Adrianichthyidae; genus Oryzias; species Oryzias melastigma. The sequence continues at coordinate 10,615,779 of NC_050531.1, read as the reverse complement.
AACACGAGGCCGCACCACGTCCCGGTGGGTCCCCCTGATGAAAGCCATCGAGGCGAAGCGTAAATGAAGAGGACTCCTTTGAAAACTTTTGCACACAGGGCTGACATCCCTTTATACTAGGGTTAGAATAAAAATTTAAAATGTATGCACTTGAATTCACCATTTACATGACACCTCTGGTTTATTTTCCTGAAAATATCGCTTTAGTGTGAGTAATCACTGCAGTCATTTTAAAGCATATCATAGCTCTTCAGCATGTCCACAAAAGCTTGTCTGTCAGCTGGCGTTGTGCTTTATGCATTTTAATGTTAAAGCCTATAATCATCAAGCTGCTCTTCATTAGAATATATACGTTCACGTTCCAATCCAAAAATGGAAGAAAAAAAAATCTAATTTCTTCAGCTTAAAAAAACGTGGAGTTTGAAATGAGCCAAAACAAATAAAAAAAAAGGAAAAATAAAATAAAACTGTAGAAACTGGGATTGAAGGTTAAGCATTGTGGCTTGGTATTATATGTATCAATGAATAAACAAAAACAAGAAAATAGAATTTAGTTTAAATTGTTCTTGATTTGTGCCTGAATGTGAGTTTTTATGATGTACGCAGTGTTGCCTTCCTTCCTTTCTGTGATGCTGTAATATCTTTATGTGTCCTTTGTCCTCCTTAAACCTTAACTTAATTACATCACCAAATAAAATGTATCCCTTCTGATGGAAAATTATTCTTTTGAACTCATCCGGCAC
>NC_050531.1:10612992-10614996 GCF_002922805.2 Oryzias melastigma | reverse complement strand
GTATTGTTCATTTTCAAGGTCCCAAGTGGATAAATGCTCTAGTCTCTTTGCTCTACACAAACAAATATAAAAATGAAAATATAAAATCAAAGAAAAACTTCAATAAATTTGAATTTTAATCACTGTGGGTAGGCTCGCTACACTAACCAGCCTTCTGGTGGACAGCGGTGCTCGCTAACTCAATACAGTGGAGCTCACTAGCTCACTACAGAGGAGTTTGCTAGATAAGCTCGCTAGAATGCAGCAGTGGAGCTACAAGATTGCTACAGGGGAGGTTGCTAGCTCCAAACAATGGAGCTAGCTAGCTGCAAGCAATAGAGCTAGCTATCTTGATACATCAGAGCTTGCTAGCATGCTACAGTGGTGCTCGCTGTGCTGTCCACGTGCTGGCTAACGTATAAAACCTACCCACTGAGTGCCAACTTAAGCCAATGTGGGCAAACACTACGGAAAATGTATTTTTGTCATTTAAAAAAAAAAAAAAAGAATTATTCCGCAATAATTTCAGAGACGCACCCCAGATCCTGCTTCTGATTTGTGCACTGGCATCTTTGCTCGTGTCCTCCAAGGAGCTTAACATGCCGCTCCTGAGTGGATTCATGGGAATCGTGAGAGTTTGGGAGTGAAAGTGACATCATGAGTCTGCCGCACCTGTCCCTCTGCTCCTCCAGCGCAGGCCTCTAATAGAGTTCAGGACCCCTGAAAGTCTTTGCTGATAGACAAACGCTGGCTCGCTCTTCATGTCAACTTTAAAGTGTTATTTATTGCTGTTAGCCTGGAATTTAATTATCTCCAGGGAAAACGCAACAACCATAAAACTATCAATAACCGTTCTGTTTTAGATAATATTTTTATTCTTGACTCAAAGAGCGATGTGTTCAGAATGATGAACGAGGACTGCATCTCCGCCTTTTTCCTGCTGACAGTGAGAGAGGGCGCAGGTTGAAATGTGTGACATGCAGCAAAAGGAAAAAAAAAACTAAGGCAGTTTATCAAATAAGTAATAAATCTAGGAACAGAATCCCTCTGCTTTCACCCTCAAAGCTGTCAGTCGGTGCGTTCAGAGCGGGGTGGCAGCTTGCCTAAAAACCGGACGGATTGCTGACACATTCAAGAAAAATGCTAAAAGTTCCAGAGATCCAGTTCTTTTTGAAAAACTTCATACAAAATTAAGTAAGCGGGGAGTGTGAACTTGGTTGAAGCACTTTAGGAACTTTCTGATACAGAACTGTAAAAATGTACTGGAGCGTGTTAAGAACAGGTGAACAGAAAAATGATGAGGGAAGGCTAAAAGATGGACAAAATTGAGGACATGTATAAAGAAAATTAAGCTTCAAATGTCATCACTGACTATTTTTTTTTTTTTTTTAACTTGTCCTGTCTAACAGCTGAGCCAACAGATGTGGGCTGAGAGCTTCTTCTGTGGGGCAGATTTTACTGTCACAACAGGGATTTATTGAGTATAAACCCCTGTTGTCTTTCATGCTAAACTTTATTTATATTGATTATGTTTTATTTTATTTTATTTATTTATTTTCTTTGTTGCTGGGGGGTGGCAACAGAGGGAAGCAACATCATAAAACAACCAGGACTAAGTAACAAACTAGAATGGGCGGGGCCTGTCTACACACACACTCTATAGTTACACACACACACTTGTTGGCCAAAATAGTCTCCACATTTAAACTAGTCAATGTATTCAATGCAATTGTAACAGCAGCTCACACACTCCATCATACAAACCCATTCAGAAAAAGACTTTCATTCTGTCACACAAATGGTTAGTGCTAAGGTGAGCTGACACCTGTGCTCAGGTGAGTGTTTATGTTTCGCTGAGGTGGATGGTGATGGAATGTACTCAGGGGGAGAGCGCCCGGCCATCCCCATGCCAAGACCCCCTGCCGGGGCATCAGCCGTAGCCAGGACCCCCCAACACCTGCCATGGAGCTGCGGAGAGAAACCGCCCGCCGGGCAATCCCGCCAAGCACCCAGACCAGGCCACGC
>NC_050531.1:10595355-10612978 GCF_002922805.2 Oryzias melastigma | reverse complement strand
GATTGATCCCCTGCTAGATCTTGAATCTCGGGGATCCCACTCCCGGCGTTGGGAGGAGACTGCCGGGCCCAGGAGACCGGCACCCAAGAGACTAGACCACCAGGCCGATGCCCCCCCCCCTGAAAAAAAGTCTATCTTTTAATTGTGGAACATCAGATCAGTCCATGATGGTACAGATGGGTGTATCTAACTAAAGTGTTCAAACTTGTCCCTCTCTGTGTTTTTAATGAGAGGTCTTCTTGGCATACAAGGTCAAGGGCTCTCCAGAGAAGCAGCTGGATTCATGCTGCCAACAGTTTATCAGACTTTTAAACAAAACTGTTAAAATCCTCCATTGGGCTCGTCTAAGAACCTTGTTCTTTCTCAGAATGAAAGGAATAAAATAATCTTTGCTACACCATGGGAGTGAAGATGGGGCCTCCTCACATCTGCCACGCCCTGGTCATGCCAACACTCCAGATGTCATGGGAACTGGAAACAGCTGGGGCTGTTGCATGCAGGCTGCGTGTGAACGGCTGCTCCATCTGCAGAAACCCAATCCCTCTGTGAAACCAGCAGCGGATTAGACACTTTTGATAAGGTCCTCCAGACATTTCTATCACAAAACCTCCTGCAAGACTAAAAGGCTTCATCTATCTTTACTGCCCAGTTATGCTTTTGAAGTGTGGAGCTTTCACCTTGAAGATCACGCATGCCTGTGATGCAACACAGTTTATTCCTCTGTGTTCCAAACAGGCCAGTAATTGACAGGGCTTAGGCCAATTATTCAGCATGGAGATGGACAACTGAGGGCTGAGTTTTGGTCTTACTGAGGTCATGGAGGCATGGAGAAAGGGGGAGGGCGAATACAGTGTCAAGAACACTTAAATAAGTGGAGTTACCAAGCAAGAAGGAGCTCATATTATTGGGATTTCAGTCACATGGCTTCACAAGTCACGTTTGGAGCTGCTGACTTGTTTAGCTGTGATTAAGATCTCATCAGCAGGAAGATTTCAGTCTCTGAGCGCTGGAGCGGCCATGTCCACTGGCCCCATCGCGACTAAAGCGGACAGGAGGACAGCCGCCCCTTGCAAGAGCCCAATTACCCGCCTCACCCCCAGCCGGCATTCCGAGGACGCCACTGGCCGTGTGGGGAGGAGGGTCAAGCCGGAACGCCGCACGCTCTCCAGGGCGCTCCACAAGGAGACTCGGCAGATGCAGAGAAACGCGGCCAATGCGCGGGAGAGGGCCAGGATGAGGGTGCTGAGCAAGGCCTTCTCCAGACTGAAAACCAGCCTGCCCTGGGTCCCGGCGGACACCAAGCTATCCAAACTGGACACTCTGCGACTCGCCTCCAGTTACATTTGCCACCTTAGACAGCTCCTGCAGGATGAACGCTTTGAGAGCAGCTTTGCGCATCCAGTAAATCTGGTATGAACCGACCCAGAAGGCATGAGACAACTTTAAAACTCTATAATAAACTTGTTACGTACTTACAACTGACTGAAGCAATTAACATTAAAGAAATAATGTGTTTTTGTCCTGTCATAAACAGTAATATTTTTGTGTTTTATAAAGTTTTATGAGTGGATTTTCTTTGCAATGGAGTGGATGCCTTATTTTTTTCAGACATGGCCTTTTCTGATGACTGGACGACCAGAAGAAGACATTTCATCTCCTGTGAGACTCTGCGGGGCGACAGCATAGAGGTGCTGCACCAATCCAACAAGACCATCTCCAAAGAGCTGCACAAATATATTGTCTGTGTTTTTTATTTTATGCTTGTGCATGCATCACTTTTTAATTTTTTTTATTTTAAATCCTGTTAGTTTTCTTCATAAATGTTCACAACACAAATTAACAACATTTCCATTGTAAAAGCTTTAGAAATAATAAGAAATAACATCCCATGATTACTGCTTCAGTCTTAACTGGTTATACTTCCATTAAAACCTACTTTTTATTGTCAATATATTTATTTTTTGGTAACAAATAAAAAATAATACCTGCTATTTTTGTGTCTAAACTTTAGATTTGCCCTGTATACACATCTGGACACATATGTATAGTGTCCAGTGGCCTCTTTTAGTCCACATGTAAAGATATCCACCGATAGAGGGCGCTCTATGCTCCTTTTTATACATACCAGTGACATTTTGTGCACAATTTGATGAGAACATCATTAGATTGAAGCTGTGTTTGCCAGTAAATATAATAAAGAGCAGTATAACAGTCATAGAACATCAGATTAATTAAGTTTTAATTTTAAGTTTAGATACTGTGCAAATCAGAAAAAATATGTGCATGAAGAAACTTTTAGTGGTTTTCACACCACTTAGATCTTGGTTTAATTGTTGACTTTTTTTTCTTCTGTTTAATATTAAAAGAAACACATGCCTTTAGGGAAAAATTTAAAGTTGAGAACTAAATTTGCAAATCCCTCATAAAAACACCCGCTCAGTCACTCCAACAGATAACAGTGATCTCTTGATCCAGAATTCCTTTTCCTCCCGTTAAACCCTGAAACGACGTGAGTACAGATGGATTGGGATCCAGGCTGAGGCGGTCTACAGGGACAGACTAACAAAAACAGTTTTAATGGAGGAAAGAGACAAAGGGAAGAGAGGGGGTCTTGTCAACAGGTTAATGTGGGGCTGCAGCTGTTGCAGTGTTGGTGAGTTTCCCAGAATCCCCAACGCTTCCCTGGGGAGAAAACAGACATTCTGCTGGACGTGGGCAGCTAATGAGCTGCTTTTTTTTCACATGGCAGCCTGCTTCTGTATGAGGCATTTTGAGGTGCAAAGAGAAGATGACTTGTATATGTCAAAGTGAAAGCTGGGAAAAAGTGGTGCCATAAATCAAAGCTGGACAGGTCAATAAAGCAAAGATGGAGGACGGAAAATCTTGATTTCAGAAAAGTTGAGCTGAAAACTGAAGGACACCAAGACCCAGCTGGAATGGTGAGGCTGTGGTTGTAGCAAGATTAGCTCATAATGTGGGGACGTTGCAGGGGTGACATCTAGTGTCAAGGATGTGCATTAAACCTAAATCATAACTCAGAAGAAAAAAAAGGGTTGATCAAATACCTATGATTATAAAAGTCTGGTTTCCAAGCAAATAAATGACTATTTGAGCAACAATAAACCACTTTCTAACAACAAAAAACAACTGTTTGGATAGAAGTTTGCTCACTAAGTCTCTGACTTTTCTAGACTTTAAATTTACAAAAGCACCTTCCTATAATGAGCTTTGAATTGTGATGAAAAATAAGTTTTTGTGACAATTACCTGCTGTGTTTCCTGAGCAAAAACACCTAAAATGTTATTTCTGAGCTCACAAAAAATATTTTGAGGCTATTTTAGAAGATGAAAATCAAAAGTGAGAGTGGTAATCCCATGCACTAAACTTAAATAATTACATTTTTGAGTGATATTTGTCATATTTCCTTTACAAATGAAGCAGGAAAACACCAGAAAGTGTAATTTAACCCTTTACTAAAATCAATATTCAGCTTGTTTTAATCTGATTATGTCTAAAATGAACATAAATAGTTTTTCAGATAAGTTTTTCTTTGGAAAGCAAATAAAAACAAGCATTTAGATTTAAAAATCAAATTCAATTTAAGGTTAAATCATTTCAAACATTGTTTTACCAAAATATTGAGAATTGTCAGTTATTTTAAGCAATTCCATTTGGAAATTTATCAGACGAGCATGTGCAGTGCTGTACCAGCAGGGGGCAGTATTTCTCCACACTCATCAGTTAAATCCTCAATGACTGAAAATGTTTTCCTTCAACTTTTACACCACACAGAAAACCTCAAAATTAACTGAATTATCCGTGTAATTTTTCCCAAATTTCACACAAAAACACCTGCCCATCATATTTAAATTAGAGTTCAACCACAATATTATTTCAGTTTCTGTGCTTGAATTACTGAAGCGAGCATCATAGATCTTCATCACAGCATAATTCATTCTATTTTATTTACTCAAATCAAGGTTTAATCCTCATAAAGGTTGGATATATTTCTTCCACACAAACCTGCACCGTCAGTCTCTAACTCTCAGTACAAGCCAACTACTTTTACATAACTGAAACGTTTTTCATTTGGAGGATAATTTCCATGAACAGGAAGGAACTGAAGCTCCAAAGCCAACACTGAGGGTTCAAGAAGGCTGCCTTTGTAGTTGCCCCAAAAACACTATCTTTAGTTCTGCTAGAATTCACCCCGGACACTCTGCACTTTCTTTCCAACCGCGTCTTGTGCATGTCTGCTATTTAATTTCCACTCGTGCAGCTTTACTTATGAGAAAAGGGATTTTCAAATCCCACACAAGTTCACACATATTTTACTCTAGATTCGTTTCTCTTCCATAACAGTTTATTTCTTTTGTAAAATCTCATTTAAAAACTGTCTTTTTGAGTCTTCTACAAGATTATTTTAAGCATCATTTTAACAGTTTTTACTCTGTTGAAAGTGAATCTGTTGTGCTTTATTTCTTTAAATTAATAAATAACAGCTGGAGTCTTAATTAAATCATTTTTTTAGTTAATTCAAGTGAAAATCGTTTTGATCAATCAATAGAAAAAGAAGTCAACACTGTGAGAGCCATAATAATAAATATTTATATTGTTTCCATGCTACGGTTTAGATATTTAGCTCCAGTGTTGCCCATAAATCAAAATTTTGCATCATTTCAGGATGTTTGAAAATTATGGAATATTTTACTAGTTTTATATGCTGGATTTCACACAGTAATAATTTAAACCCAAACTTTATATTAGTTGCCATAAATCAAGCACAAGCTGAATAAATCACTCAAATTTTGAGGTGTGTGAATCATTCATTGTCACACACCTTGATGTGTGAAATTCGTTCTCCACTCTTAACCCATCCCCTGAGGGAGGGGTGGGCTGCAGACACAGTCGCGCTCTGGAACCATTTGGTGGTTTAAGTCCCCAAATCCAACCCCTTGGTACTGAGTGTCAAGCAGGGAGACACTGGGTCCCATTTTTAGAGTCTTTGGTATGACTCGGGCGGAATTTGAACTCACGATCTTCCAGTCTTAGGCGGACACTCTACCACAAGGCCACTGAGTAAAAGGAGGGGATGTAACACAAATCTTGAGGGCTTGACAGGGATGTCAAACCAGATGATGTGACTGGTTGCAAAGCTGCTTGGGTACCACTCTGGTTCCAGCTTTTCATCCTGTATTCTTGCATTCAAACGTTTCATGCTCCCAAATCACTCACATATTACTATATATATTCTTTTACCAAAAGATGATTCTCTGATCAGTTTTTCTTTGTTTTTTTCTAAGTAAACTCCTCTTTAAGTGGCTGAAAAACGGTCACACACTCTGATTTGGTTCTCTCCATGTGCCCTCCAGTGGCCCATTTTCCCCAAGTTCGTCTTCTGATGTTTCAAAGACGAGCTCCCCCTGACAATGGAGATGATATTTTTCTCCACAAAGGCTCCCTGTACCTGCTCTGGGCGAGGGCTCAGTGAGTTTTCCCATCGTGAGCAGACGGCGACCCAGCCCAGTACAGAAATGAGTCTCCGCGTTGCTTAAAGGCCCAAACTGTCAGCGCTCCAAAGGGGATTAGCTATTCACAGCTTCCATATTGTTCTCCAGGCCACAATGGGCTACATGGGGCCATTCCCTTTGTCATCAACTCTGTTGTGAAGTCCTGCTAGGGGAACAAAAGTGTGACACACCTGCAACGACAGATTAGATCCTTTTTTCCGTGTTCTTCTGCAGGTTCTTTTGTGTCGCCTCCTTTTTTTCCAAGATTCCTCCAGTGTTTTTCCCCACAATAACAGACAATAAAGAATGGAAATATTCTGAAAATGTCATATATTTAAGATTTTTACGTCGTCCTGAAGGATTTAATAAAGACACGCACCTCTTCTGACTGATTTTACAAGTCCTAAAAAATGTCAGGAAGGATCTCTTTTCCCATCATCTGTCTTATTTTGACATCCTTGCATCACCTTTGACCTCACAGAGAAAATATTCTGTCAAAGGTCTTCGGCTGCCACAACCCAGCAACTAAATCCCAAATCCAACCTTTTTTCTAAGAGGCTTGAACTTTTCACGACCACAGCCAAAATCAAAGGGATTTCATGCGTATCATGTAGAACGTGAGGTCCTAAAAGAAAAAAAAAAAAAAATCAGTCGAAGGGGAAAAAAGGACTTTTTCTTGTTTATTGCCTTTTAAGACGTCTTGATTTGCACAGGTGCAACTTGGGAAAAAAGGAAAATGTGTGACAGAAAAGATTATTTTTCTTCCTTATGCTGTTAAAAAACTTTAATTTTTTTAAATTATTTTTTTGGAAGCAAAATCAACCCATCCAAAACACATTTAAAAGAAAAGAAGTCAAACTTTTGTTTTATTCTACAACACATTTTTTGACAAAAATGTTCTTTGCACTGATTCGTTTTTGCTAACCTTTGATCAAACTTTTGTAAGTGCGTGAGACCGTCACTCAGACATCACATTTAAGGATTAGTTTTATGATGCATCTGCATCCAAATTGCTGGAGTGGGGATTATCATTACAGCACATGATGGTCGCTTTGGGCTAACCTTGAGGTCACCGTCGTACATAAGACGCAGCTGACAGCGACACTTGGCCAGTTAACGCTGTGTGATGGATTACCTGTGCCTGTAAGCCTGGAAGTGAGCGTGCAGGCCTGTGTGAGATGTGTCTATGTGAATGTGCTTGTCTGCACACACACACACAACCCTTCCCCGAGAGAGCGTCTGTGGCCGGATGGTGTATCAGATGGCACGTTAATTACTCAGCCTTCAAAAGGGGGCTGTCCTGGCCAGAAGTGAGTGGAGGACTGATGGCTGTGTGGTGGTCAGTGAGGCTGCCCGTGGGGAAAAAAAAAGGAAAGAGATGAGGGGGCACATGTGGAGACCCACGCACAGACCCACCCGTCACACAGATAAGCTGCCACTCGCACAGGTGTGTGTCAGGGCATCAGAGGAGATAAAAGGAAGGACGATGGACACACTTTTGTTGGATCTTTTGAAAGTTTATTTCTCCTAGGGGGACTGTGTCATTTATGCTAAATTATTAAGTGGAGAAAAGCCACAAATTATTTGTCATAATATTAACATCTGGAAATTATTGAGATTGCAAATTGTATCGCAATTTAAAATCTGGGTGGTTTATTTTCTCAATTGCCAAAAACTGTGACTATTCTGGATTTTTTTTTTTGTTTTTTTTTTTTTTCAAAATATACACTATTTTTAGAAAAGGTACTTTTGCTTAAAACTTCATTCCAGCAAAATTTGAATTTCAATTTATTTGTTTTTTGATTTTTTTTTTGTCTGAAATTGATTTTTTCTTAACAATTTAGACTTAATTCTCTGTCTTTTTGCCTTCTTAGTCTAAAGACTGCCATAAAATCCCACAGAAAGTCACATTTTCTAAGAATCCAAATTCTGCCTAAAGTAGTTTATCATGTTTAGATTTTTAAAAATCCCATTAGAAAGAAATAAAAAGAGAAAGTATTTAAAGTCTTTTTGTCTGCAGTGAAATAAAACAATTAGCTACCGCGTAAACATTTAATACATTTTATATGTGCCTGGACTTAAATGCTTTAAAGTTTATTTTACAATTTGTTGACATATTTTAATCATGTGGGAATTTATTTATTTTAGTAATTACTGCTCCTACTGAAAATGGACAAAATGGGTAATTTTAGATTTTAAATTGTTCAAATACAACATGTGCAGATCCTTACAATTTTATTTAAATTTTAGAAACTTTATCAATTTATGCACAGGTATCACACTAAGTTGTTTTAATTCATGATGTGTATATATAAATAAATTAAAGATTTTATTCCTTTATCATCTAACTTTTTGTTTTTGCTTTTTTATGTGTAAAAACACATGTAATGTTTTTCTTTAGGCAGTTTTTACTCTAAAAACAAAGCATTTCATTATTTTTTTTTTTGTTTGTTTTTTGGTCCCTGTGTCTCTATTTCTCCATCTTAAAGGGATAAGTAGTTAGGAAATAATTGAATCTTCTTGTCATGAGGCAGACCACTGTGTGGAAAAACAAACAAATTACATTTCAGCCATAGGTTTTACCATCACAATGACATTTTCCTTTACTTTTTTTTAATAAATATTTATGTCGGAGTTGTCTTATTTTTCTGCATAAGCTGCCCGTCCATCGTGCGATGGGAGCTCTGCAGCCGGCGAAAGCGAGATGGACACCGGCCTTTGACCTCGAACGACCCCAACCATCCCCCTGGCTTTCAATCTGCGATCCCATCGCACACATGCACAAGGCGTAGAGTTCCCAAAGCCCTCTCAGACATCTTCTTCTGCCCGTCAGATCAAAGCTGGCCGGGGGTTGAGAGGGACCTGACCCATGGGAGAGGTGGAGGATCATGCTGTTTGGCTAGTCGGCAGTGTGGAAAGAAGCAAATAGGCAGCTTCAAGGACAGCCGCGGAGCCCCCCCTCGTCACCCCAGCCACCCGGGAGCCCAAAATCCACCGTAGTTTCTCAAGGCCACGCATGACAGAGGAGGGTGTTTGCTGTGTCCTCATGGAGAGACACACAAACACTTAAAAAGAGACACTTTTTGTCCAGATACTCTCTGACACAAACACCGTCTCCGAGCAGGCACCCATAATGCATTGTCCATCATTTTTTCTTCTACTATGATGCAAAACAAAGACGATGAATTCATCAAATCATGTTTTTGTTCTCACGGTGGATCATTATTGCAACTACTGCTTTTGCCTCTGGCTCTGATTAATTTGCATAATAAAGACTAAACTGTGGTGGGTGTGTAATCACTCTAATCGTTTAATAATTACGTTGTAATCATAAGGAACTCCTGCCTAATGATCTGTTTACTCACTCTATCTCTACTTGATTAGCTTTAATCACACCTCAGCAATATAGAGTTGTTTTTATAATTACTTGTAGCTCTGGTGAATGCTCAATTAGCCGTGTCCAAGTATTGATATTCTGATAAATCAAATGCCTTTACATCATGAAAAAGGATAACTAATTACTGTAATATCTAACAGAATTGAGTTTCACAACCTCTTTTAGTTGAGGACCATGAAAAGCGACTTTTTGCAGCATGACTATCCTCAAAATCCTACAGACACCTGATGCTTGTTTGAGCTGCTTCACGCGTCTCACTCCAGTCTCCTCGGTTTATGAAGTACCCCGCGACTTCAGACTGTGCGCCCCTCTCTGCCTCTGGTGGGCAACAAAAAGACACACTTGACTCCTCCTCGGCTCTCGTCTTCCATTCGTCTGACTGTCCTCTTTTGTTTACAAGGTGACAAAGCTTGCCGCAGTGTCTCACTCCAGCTGGCATCTCCAATAAATGGAGGTCCCCTGTGATCTGTCTGCATGGCGCTCATGTTATCTCCAGCGAGGGCATTAAAGCTCAATGTTTTTTCCACATGTCTTCTCAACACCATGCTCCGTCTCAGCTGTAGCTGTTGAACGCCCACCACTGATATTTTACATGTGGGAACCAGGACGGAGGTGGACAGGGTCTAGAAATTACTAATATTTCACTTTATGATTAGCCTTCTGGTGCTTCATGGATTTTGTGAACTTTTAATTCTTATTTAGTCAAGCCAACGTAATAAAATAGAAAAGAATATAAGAATAAAAGAAATAAAAGAAAAATAATTCCTAAATTTGTTACAGAAATGCGTCGAGACAGTCGTTAAAGACTCAAAGTTGTTGGTAAACTCTGGCTGTAGAACTGCTGGTCCCTCTACAGTTGACAATCTCCCGGGGGCGTCTCTGACTAGGAGAAAAGACAATGGGAATGAGTCGTTCATCCAAGCTGTGATGAATGTATAGCCTCGTTTCCACTGAGTGGTCCGGTATGGTCCGATCCAGTAAGGAGTGTTACAATCCAGTTAATTCTGGCGAGCATTTCTACTCAGTTAAGCCTCGCTTCCATTGAGCGCTTTGTTTTCACAGTGCGTGTGTGGTGTAGACCGCTATGATGTCATTTGGTCATTGTAGTGCGACAACTAGAAAAGTAACAACAATGTAGGTCATCCAGCAGCTTTTTCTTACTTTACTTCTGGTACATTGTGTAAAACAGGAATTTAATGTTGTTTGAAAGAAGATTTTGGGCAGCTAAGATTAATACTGCCGTAAAGAAGAAAACAGAATTGCTAGCTTTGCGCTATATTGCCGCTTTCTTATGTCGTTATCACTTTCTGCCAATCATTGAGTGGCTATGGCAGCTACGCCTCATCTGTCCTGTTCCATTTTTCTATGGACTTACGATGGATGGGGGCTCTCAAGAGGTACAGTTCAGTAATGGGTCCATTTTACAATAGAAACGCTCAAAATACCGAACCGGACCGTACCGGACCCCTCAGTGGAAACATGGTGTATAAATCCACTGTCATGTATCCTGGTGAAAAAAAAAATATGAAGAACTCGTGATTAAATAATGGAGAAGAGAAATTGGGAAACTTTAGCTTTTATCTGACAAATTAATCTAAGAAGAGAAGGGAGCCGAGAACAAATCTCTGTGGAACACCAGAGGAAATGCAATAAAAGCTAAATTCTTCCCTTTGTTGTTGTACTTAAAAAGTGTTGAAACTGGAGTTTTGGAATGAATAGTGTTGATGACAACAGAAAGATCAACCTAGATTAAGTCAAATGACTTTAAGATGACATGATGATAAAAGTATATTAGGTTGACTTAGGTAAATGCAGGATTCTAGCTTAATTAAAAAACACTTGAAAACTGTCCGAAAAGAATGCACATAAAGTACATAAATGTAGATTATTTTGATTTTTTGGGTTATGACAAAATCTACACAATGTAGGTTGAAGAAATGGCTTCAGATGCTACAAAGTTGAGTGTTGAAGTGTCCTTTTAAGGGGACAGACAATTTCTGCGGGACTTTGTCTGTCAAACACAGAGGAGGAAGTATTACAGTTTTGTTGGGTCAGACAGAATGAGCGGATCCCAGAATGAAGATAAGGATTCAAAAGAACCATGCCATTTCCACTGGAATGTCCCTAGTTCGGCTGAAGTTCAGTCTGCAGAAACCTACTGACCCTAGATATGAGTTTAAGCAGTCAGAACCACCTTATAAAAAGGAAAAAGATGTAAACCTAGAAACATGAGATTTAAACTCCGTTCATATGGTTTGAGATGAACTGGAGAAAAGTATGAAAACAAACCAATCTAAAAGTGCCATTCACTTAAAGAAACTTTGCAAGAGATGAGAAAACTTTCTGAAGAACATTTGATTTTTTAATATAATCAGCTGTAATCTGCCAAAGATGGCAACTTTAAGAAGTCGAAGTTTAAAAAACATTAATGATATGTATTTTTTTTTCTTTTTTTAAATACAGAGTTGTGTAAAACCAATGTAAGTTGTTGAAAACCAATCACATTTACATTACATTTACCACTGTCCATTTATAAACTGGAGTTTGAACTATTGCATCCATGCACACCTCCATTTTGCACACCATGTTGAACCTCTTTTTTTTCTGTCTACTTCTCATTTTGCACAAATATTGTCCTTTCTTTCTGTTTGTTTTTCTCTGAGTTGCTTGAATCGCATTACAATGTAAGTTTTAATGATAATAAAAGATTCTGATTGCCTCTAAAGATCATTCAGCCATGTTTATGTCTGACAACCTGCTTTAAAAGACTTGAATTGTTTCCGCAGTCTATGTTTACGTGTCCTTTCTTTTTGCTTCCTTAAATTCAGTTCTCAACTCTGATCAAGTAATCTTGATTATATTGCTAATAACACAATTACTGCCATTCAAAAACTGTTAAGCCAATTATCTTTTGTTCATCAGGAGTCTAAATTTGTGCAAAATGTTGCAAAAACTGTTTATAATTTGACCAAACAGGAAGCATCTAGTGCCGACTTCATTTGATCCAGAAGGCACTGCTCCGCTCTGAGCCGTGAGAAGTGAGACACTCTGATAGGATCAGCTCGGATGACCTTTTCACTCCTCTCCTCTCATTCCTGCCCTTCTCTCACCTTGGCCACCCCCCCATTCCCTCCTGGCACCATCAGCACAGGGTGGCACCCAAGAGCCGCTCGGTTCAGGGAGGTGAGTAGGAGGGGGGGGATTGAAGTATTCCAGGTTTTTGGCTCACATGTTTTAACAATTTCCTCTATTCTCTGTGAAATTATGCAAATATTTTAGTCCAGTTTCCTTGAGTCTGGAAGACCAATTAAGAGTGTCTGTTTGGTTTTCGTGACAGCTGCTGAGGAGTCATGCAGACAGGCAGGCCTTGAGCTGGAGGTGGACGGCTCCTACCAAGCAGGCCTGGGCTGAGATGGAAGTAGGCAGAAATACCCGGGAGGCTGCAGGGAGGGAGACTCCGCTGATGAGGTGAGTCTGGAGAGCTAAAACGGGAAAGTGCTGGCATTGGGAGCCCTGAAATAATGTTTGTAAGAGGCAGGAGGGATGACGACAAAGGAGAAAACTGTGTTTTAGGGTCACAGAAATTGATCCTTGTCAGTCTGTCTGTTCCAGCTACAAGGAGGGGTCATCGCCATTACCTTCATGTTAAAGAGCGACAAATTAGAGGGTCATGAATAGAAAAGAACCCCAGCTGGGAGTATCTTTGTCATCCATGTGTTCTGGCTTCTTTTCCACCTTCAAAAATCCATCCCACCGTTTCAAGCATGGGAAAACTTTCAAGTCTGCGGCCATAAAGTCCACCCTACCTTGCTGCCATTCCAACTTCTGCTTTAAAGGCTTGGTGGCTCCTGGAGTCCTCAGTCATGCTGAAAAATTTGATCCTGGGGATTGTATGGAATGGACCGAGGTCACGGCACTGAAGCATCTCCTTCAGTTCTAATGAATGTGAGTCCTGGCAAGAGATCCATCTTGGTCAGGAGAAAACCTCTTGAAAGGAAAGCATGTAATTGCACTTCGGGCCATGACGGACCATACCGTTATTAAACGGTATTGTTAAAAGAAATAGGAGAAAGGGGTCAAATTTGATGTGAGCCGTCACTGACAGTGATGATAGATAGCATTAGCTTTGATGAGCTTATCTGTCATTGTAAATAATGGACTTGAGAAAGAAAAATACATTTAGACTGACTTTAGTCAGACGTACAATCTTTAAAATCGAATATTAAAAACTCCTGTAAAAATAGTTTTTTTTAAATTTTGAACATATTTTTGCCTTTCAAGAGCAAAAATTGGTCAAAGGTTTGCAAAAATGTTCTCTGATAAAAAACAAAACATTGAATTACTTCTCTGTAATGTATTCTAAATTCTTTAACAAATTTATTAACAAAGGCCTTTATTTATTTATTTATTTAAACTATGTGATCTGGGCTGCCAAAGTGGAATTAACTGTATTAATAATCTTTATTATTGTTAGATTTTCCCTGAAATGGTGTCTCTTTATATGTAGTGCACAAGTTTTTCTGCATTCATGTGGTTTTGGAAGAGTTTTTGCTTTTCTGACGTCATTTTTTCAATCATTCCAATACCACCTGAATGCAGCACACTCTAAATTTGCGTTTTTTCCCAGTCAGATTTTTGAAATAAAAACTCCAAAATGTTCAGTTTTAATATACATAAATTCATTTTTAATCAAAATCAAAGCCTAATTTTGTCCATATTTCATGTTATTTATTTATGTAATGAGATAGATTACCAAAACACCCCAAATATCTGCTCCTGGTTTGGCCCTTCTGTTCAGTTTTAGAACCCGTTATGGCCAACGAGTCAAAATTTTGCCAATCCCTGCCCTAAACAGACAACAGGTTTTAATACAAAATGTGAATAAATAAACACTATTTTCGCATCTATATATAATTGCATAGCCCAGCAGGGATCATCGCAGTGAATTAGCTTTCACTGATCCACACACTTGGGTTGCCAAAGTTTTACGTCGGACGCCCATCCTGACAAAATCCTCTATTTTATCGGAGCTGGGGACCGGCACATGGAGACCCAGATTCAGGCCTCCTGGAGGCTACATTTCATTAGCTCCAAAAAGTAAAACAAGATTAAAATCAGGGTTCTCAAACTAATTTTACCCTAGAGCCACTGAAAAGGAGTCTGGCTGACGCTGGGCCGTATGGGGTTCCATTTATGCCAAAAATATGCCTTTGGTCCAGTGTCTATGTCTACTGAGCAAGTTTATTGAACATTTTTCTATGTACTACTAAGCAATATCTTCTGTGTCCTGTGAGACGTCAGGAGCTAACGACGCTAGCAACTGTTGCTAAAAATCTTTTCTGGTGACCACATCCAAAGACAATAGCAAATGCAAAGTTTTAAGCACAAATCAAGCTGAAACACCACAAAGCAACTACAAAGCTATCAACCAAAAAAGTGTGAACATGCAGAAGATATTGCTCAGTAGACACTGAACTTTTATATTAATTTAAAATATCGACTTGGGAGCCAAAAATGGCCCGTGGGCCGCCAGTTTGAGAGCCCTGATTTAAATGAAATGCATGCAAAGGTCATTTGGAACAAACATTCCAAAGGACTGGATATTTGTGTAGTTAATTTGGCTTATAGCAACTTTTTTGCTGTCCTGTTTCTTTCTTTGACCTCCCCCTCTCCAACTTATTGTTCCCAGCTTCTCTTCCCATTTTCAAGTTCTCCTCTCTTCAGTTTCTCCCAGAGTTCTTAGTGTGGCTGTTCCTTTTCTGCTCCAGGTGGTCTGTAGCCAGCCACCTGTGTTGTCTTTGTGGCGCTGTCATCTGTCTCCGGGCAGGCTTTGTGGGCTTGCCAGTGTGAAGACAGGCCTGGTGAGCATTGTTGATGGAGATGGTGCTTTCTGCTGCAGCTTCTCCCCGGCTCTCACAGGACTCCAGTGTTGCTGGACACAGGGGGCAATGTTTGCAACCCCCCATCCCACCAAAATCCTGGGAAAAAAGTTTCCTGGGGATCAGTTTTTTGATCATTGTTTTGCATAAGTCATAATATTCTGTACAGAATTTGAATAAAAGTTGGCGAATAAAGTTGTTAAATGGTGTTATTAAACATGTTTTATCATCACATATAATGAAAAGGTTTTTAAAAAGATGGACATCTTTTACTTTGAAATGTTTTCCAAAATGTCCTTTTTTTTGGTTTTTTACAGAAACCAGAAAATGTCTGGTGTAAAGCATGTGGTGCTCACTGACCCCCACCTGACATATTCTCCCGAGCCTCTTTCAGTGGGAGGGGTGTGGACAAATAAGCTTACTAATTATTTGCAACAGTAAACATTGACTTAAACCGACTTGGACCAATCATTGTTGACTTTCTCCAAATGGCGGCGTCTGTGTCGCAGAAAAATGGCGACTGAATTGGCTTCATTTACTTGGAGACAGAGATAAGGCATGGGTGACGTCACAGCTGCTCTGTCCAGTTCTATATAGTCAATGGAGGTGACCCCTGAGGGATATGCCAAAAGGTGAACAACTTTTATTTTCCGAAATGTTTTAATTTGTTTCATTTTATTGGAATTGCTTTGCTTTCTAAAATGTATGTGTTTTTTTTTTTGTTTTGCTTTTTTAATTGTGATCTTGAATTTGTTTTTGATTAAATTCCCACCCTAATCCTAACTACTAACCCTAAAAACTATATAGTGCGGAACTATTAGTGCGCTGGATTTAAAAGGTAATTTAGACACCATGCTCACTACTTTTCGTTCGTTTTTCTAAATGCCGGATATGGCGTCACTGATTTCATGAAGTGAAAATCAAACCAATATCAACATTTATTTATGACTCCACTGTGCTCTGATGGTGAAAATGTGGATGTTTTATTCAAAGATTACATTTAAACACCTTTTTTTGTCGAAATTGTTCGATTGTAATGCATTGTGATCTATTTTCGCTTATGTAGTGAACATCGATGCACACTAGCTTTTTGCAAAGACTTCTGGGAAATTTCTTGGGCACTTGATTTTGGAATTAGTAGATTTGGACAGCACTGGAAAATGGCAAACACACTATATCAAGGGTGTCAAACTCAATCGCAAAGGTGGCAAAAATCCAAAACACAACTTAGCTCATGGGCCGAACAGGATAAACATTTATTGAACACTCTAAACCTAAATTTTTAAGACTTTAAAAGCGTAACTTTTAACATTACTGTGAATAAAAAACAGGCAGGAATATTATTCCAGAATGAATCAACTTAAACCTTAAAAAACTGTCAATATTTTACTCTACATAAGACTATATTTGTCAAAATCATACAAGTTAGAAATAAGCTCAAGATAACATCAGGCCATAAATAACAATAAAATAATATGATCTGGAGTAATACGTTGATATGATTTGTACTTCAGGGACACCGTAGTTATGCCATCAAGATGACAAAAATGAATCAAAATCAGGATTTTTAATATTTATTATCAAAGTTTTATTAATTATTTTTCTTTTCCTTTAAGAAAAAAAGTTTCAGGTAAATGTGCAGTAATTTTTCTATTTTTTCTTTTTATCAGCAATATGTTCAAAGCAGTCATTTGAATTCAAACTAATATTTATTTATCTGAATGCAGTGTCCATGCGAAATGTTTCATCACGGTGAGTAAATTGATGACTGCTCGCAGAAAAACGCTGTGGTTTATTTACCATTACATCACAAGCCCCCCCCTCCCGCTTCATATTCAGAGTTTTATTTACCCCTCATCCGGAGGGGAGAGTGGTGATAAATGACGGCGCTGCGCCCTGGGACTCTCCTGTTTTAAGGAGCGCCGAGGCGATTTATGGGCGCGCTCTTTGCAGGCTTCTCGGTGATTAATCGCCGCCGTCCTCCGCGGCCACAGGCGGGGCGGGGGCAGCCGGCGCTGCGCTGTTTGGATAGGGAGATAACATCAAAGCGGCCTGCTGCTTGTGTTAAGAAAATACTGCATTCTGGGTCAGCGCAAATGAATCCAGGAGGAGCTTGAAACTGTTTTTAATGGCATTCCCATCGATATATTATCACTCCGCAGAATTGGAGTGCAGATCACATGACACGTCGCAGAAGTATTTGCTCCTTCGGCCATTTTTCCTTAAGGAAGAGACAACTTGATGATGTCACTGTTTATACAGGGTTAGTGTAAAGTAAAGAGAACAATCAAGGATCAAAAAGACAAAGTAAACTTTAACTCAAATAAGATTCGAATAGAAGATTTGTGAAATAAAGATAGTTACCATATTTTCTGCACTTTAGGGGCACCGAATTATAAGACCCACCGTCAATGAATGGTTTATTTTTAACTTTAGTCATAAATAAGGGCACCAAAGCATTAGGATCACTGGGAGAGATACGTTTATATGTCAGTCAAACTTCATTCCCGCCGTCCAAATTCCCACCCTAACTATTGAAAAACCCGAAAACTATTTAGTGCACTTAAAAAACCAGTACATCATGCTCACTACTTATTTTTTTTCCTTTTTTTATGGCGAGTCTGACGTCACCAATTTAAAAAGGGAAACTTAATCTAGTGAGCATAGACTTCTGGGAGATTTCTAGGGCTCTTGATTTTGGAATTGTAGATTCAGACTGCACTAGAAAGTGGGAAACGCTCTATATAGTGTTCTATGAAGTGAGTAGAGAAGGTCTTCAGACATAGTCTAAAACATTGTTGTGAGACGCTACATGTTAGGTGCGTTAGCGTATTCAC
>NC_050531.1:10568207-10595083 GCF_002922805.2 Oryzias melastigma | reverse complement strand
AGCAGAAATATGGTGCTTTATTTTTATTTTTTTTTTGTCCTGGTTGAATATAAGTGGTCCAGTGAAAGAAAGAATGAAATAAATGCCAGAAAATAATTTCTAAAAATATTGCTATAGAGCTGGAGCTTTTATTTTCATCCTTACTGTAGACTGGGATTTAATCCAAAAGGGCTACTTTTCTTAATAGGATGGATGGATGGATGAATGGATGGATGGATGGATCTTAGGTCATTGCATTTTTGCTGCTAATCAATAGTGCACTTATCAGTCATTAAAAAAAACATTACGTAATTTGCAAGTACAAGATAAAAAGTGCAATATTTGTTCATAAAAACAAGAATTATACTAATTTTAAACTCTGAAAAGGTGCATCCGTCATTATTTAGAATTTACAATTAAAATATTACTTGTTAAAACAGGCATAACAATAAAATTGTATTTAAAAAATCAAGAATTTCCATATAAAATCAAAATTTTACAATTTTCTCATGTAAATTAATTCAAGGTAACTATGAAAATAAATTTACAAAAACATTGTATAAATATTATAAATCCTCTCTCAACCTAAAACTCAACCCAGAACAAAAAATATGATTTAATGTTAAGTTTCACTCTCAGCCCTTGTGAGACTCACATTTATTCTGCTCTTATCTGCTGAAGTCCCGAGAAATGTCTGCCTAATGACTTGTCAAGGGGGTTAGCCTCCAAGATATTTACCTGCCCTGCCACTCTCCTCCACACCTGCACCATTGATCACAGGTCACCCTGATGGGCTGGATGCTTCAGGGCTGACACTGCTGCTCTTTTGATCCTGCTTTACAATGACCTGCTCACCACAAGACCCACAATCCCTCTTGTCCATCAGCAGACTTAAAACAAGAAGTCTTTAACAACTGACACCCATTTTTCAAATATCTACCAGGCATCTGTCCACATGCAGACATATGAAGCCCATCAGGTACAAATTCTGCAGGTCTGCTGTGCAAAATGCCTCAAAGGTAAGGCAATCCTTGCCTATTTAGATTTTTTTTCTCCCTTCTTATCTTATTTATGCATCGCTTTCTTTATTTTGAGAACACCATACTCCTAAAGTCAACTGGGAATCATTGGGCAAATTTCCGCTCTTTATTTTCTACTCCTAACTGCTTCCTCGACTTCCTAAAAGGATGCCAATTTAGCTGAATTCAGGCTGAGTTGAAAGGCGCACTGTTACCTGTCCGCTGGGGTAGAACCTCTGCGGTGGCTGCCCTTTCCCATGCTTCCACCACAGGACCTCGACCACAGGCAGACAGAGGAGACACCTGTTCCCCACAGAGAGGCTGGTCAGCATCTGAAATCTTAGCGTCCACCCTGGCTATTGAGAGTGGGCAGCACGATAAGGCCCCTGCTCTGCGGCAGGGTGGAGGAAATCCGAGGAGAGAGCGTGAAAGGGAATGCCTGCAGCCAGATGAATCTGGTGCAATTTGCCAAAACACAGTGCCTCCCTGCACAAGTCGATTACCCACACTTGCAATAGAAAAGCTATTGTTTGCATGAGCCTCCACTTATCTATTCTTCATCGTAATGGAGATGCTGCATAATAGTCTGCCTGTGTTGGAAAGGACAAAGTTTAATGCAAAGGGGAAAAGGTAAATTGATGTTTCAGATGCTTGTGGTGCAAACTTACTCTGTTTGGTGCGGGAAAACGAAATTCCCTTTACATATCTTCCACAAAAGTAATGCTTTCTTGGTGCAAAAATACCAAACAGTAGCATCAAGTATTTATATATTTTAACTAGGGGTGTAAGAAAATATCGATTCAGTGAAATATCGCAATATTTCCTTTGACAATATTAATTTAAAATGCTGCTAAGACGATATTTAATTAATTATTCATAAGTAAACATAAATAAATTATTTTGATAGTTGTTTTTAATGTTTTATTTTCTAGTGTCTCCTCAAAGATGGTACACTACAAATAAACTGACCTTTGTTTATAGGTGCAGAAAGTTATTCTGCTCTCACGTATTGTTGGAAGATTTCTTATTTTTCCGACGTTCATGTGCATTTTCCGAGTCGGACAGTTATTTTCCGATAATTCCAATAGCACGTGAAAGCAGCAGTTCTCTAGGTTTTCTGCTTTTTTTATCCCATATGTGCAATTGGCTATAAAATGAAAACAAACCAACAATTTTGAAATAAAAGCTCCCAAATTTTCTGTTTTAAAATATATACATTTATATTAAATCAAAGCAGGTTTTGTCCACATTCCATTTAAATTATTTCTCTTAAGTGGTGGAATTACTAAAAAATGATATGGATTGGCCCTTCTGTTAAATTTTAGAACCCTTTGTGGCACAAGAGTCAAAAAGTTTGTATTTTACAATTTTATTGATGTGAAAGTTGTAATAATATTTAGGTAAAGTTTTTTTAGACATGATTTAAAAAAAAAAAAAAGAGTCAGGGATATATCGAGATATGTATCGTATCGTGATACATTTATGGCAATACGATACATATCGTCAGCCAATACACAGCCCTCTCCTGCACCCATTGACTAGAAAAGCTATTTGAACAAGTGCTCAAAACTGTGCAACAGAAAAAATGCCTCTTGCGGCTACAGTATCCTGACCTTGTCCTGACCAACAAGAAAATATTTCCATTGTCTCAGCTTCTGGGTCACCAGGGCAAACAATGTACAACATGAGTTTGCGCAAAAAAGGTTTTTCCACAGGAGCCCCTCCATGAACCTCATACTCCATCTCTCCTCACACCATATATCAGCCTCCCCCCACTGAGGGTGAGTCACCTTCTCCATACCTACTTTGATGTCCTCCAAATCCCAGGGTACAGTTTGCGATCACCTCTGGAGCAAACGGCAGTCCGGCCTCATGCAGCTGACTGTACTCCATCAGCCTACGTTTTATGGTTTTCTGCGCACTTCCCTTGATCTAACACCTTACAAGTGCACCCTTGCTGATATGATTGAGTTGTATAGGTTAAGACATAAAAGTGTCAAGGGTTTCAATGTTCACATATCCTGAGGATGGACACGGGAGGAAAGGATGTCCAACAAGGGGCCACTACTGAAAGTCTTTGTGTTGTCGGTAGTAGAAATAATGCTGTTTGCAGAGCACAAAAGATGCACACTTCCATATTTCCTTCCTTCCTTTGAGTTTCTTTAACATATGTGAAGCTTTACATTTTTGGAAGATAAAGAAAGCACAAAGTTCCGCAGCAGTTAGGGAGGGGGTTCTAATGTTTCATTTTTAAGCGTTTTGTTGGGATGATTTGGTTTCTTTGCTGTTGTGAGCAAATTTCAGGACTAAAAGTGAAAAAGAATAACATCTGGAATAAAGAAAAAAGGGCTTTTATCAAGTTTGTGGATGAAGGAATGTCTTTCCTGAGAGGCATAATCTCATGACATGTTGGACGACAGCTTCATGTGACCAAGTTATTTATTTCCTTAAACAATGAAGAGTAAAAATCATTTGTAGCAGCAATTGATGAGAAGATATTCCAGGGGACAGATTGTTAAGCTGTCCTCACCTCTCCCCCCTCAGACCGGAGCTTGTTTGAGAGGTTTTCTGGCTTTGCAGGAGAAGCACGGAGGTGATTTATGGAGTAACATGTTGAAAAGGGAAGTGCAAGGACACCTGCTGAGTATTATTGATCCTGGGAATTATGAGGAAGCAGAGGAAAGAGACAAACACGAAGGAGGAGAGAGAAGAGCAGCATGGGGCCATTAGCCTCTTGCAGGAGCGCTCGGACAATGATGGTTGCTCTCCTGGAGAAAGAGGAGTAAAGCACAGGAGGGGCTCTAATAGGATAACCCCCCTCCGCCCCATTAACCCATGGGAGCTGCCTTTCAGAGATGCTATCACTCCGTGCACACGCCTCTACCCCGTTGTCGCCATGAAACCCAAAAGGGGCAGCATCTGTCCGTCGGTCCGTCAGGCGGTATATTATTTCAGTCAAACCTAACGATGAGGGAGTAAAATGACCTTTAAGTGTTAATCTTTTGGATTATAAATAAAGAAGCAAAGTAGCAGAGGTGGTAATTGGCTGCAGACTTTGCCTCAGTTCAGAGTTGACATCATGCTAATATTCCCTGCGTGTTTACAGCTCAAACATCTGCGGACTGCGGCGAAGTGTGCACTTGTTTTCTTAACGTAAACACCATCTCCATGGTGAGCATATTTTTTTATTTTTTTTTAAAGGCAACTGACAGTGTTCATAAAACTTCATGCGACACCACTGCAGTTCAAACTCTGCTGTAATCAGCGGTGTGTTTACTCTTCCCTCGCATACAGTGCGGCTACTAAAAACAGGCACCTCTGATTGCACAGACAGGGGAAAGAAAATGAGAGTGAAATTGTTCAATCTAATTTACCGTGTCAGTGTGACACACGCTCTTACAAGCGAAGCTTTACCCAGTTGAGATGGTTCTGTACTACTTTAGAGTTACTCCGTCTTTGATTGAGCGATTTCAGCACTTTAAGTAAGAACACAAAAGTCAGTGGACACTGAGTAGATAACCATATGCTGTCACAGCAGACCAGACGCGCCTCATATTGAGAGCTTTGTTGACCTGGGAATTGTGTGGGAGGTGGAGAGCTGGGGCGGAGGACACCAGGGACTTGTGAGAGTTTTGTGGGGTACAAATCAAGATTTAACTACTCCAGGGCTCTCTTCTACTCACAAGCAGCATTTGGATGTTTTTTGGCTGCTCGTGAGTTACTGACATGCAAATGACAGAAGTAAAGCAAGAAATCTCGAAACGCAGGGTGGGGAATTTGTCCGTTCGATCACATGTGCAAGAAAGAAAAAAAAAAGGTAAAGTGTTAAAGCAGATCAAACAGATCCAGAAAGAGGCAGATTCTGCACCACTGCCATGGCTTTTTATTGGGCCACACATAAAATCAAAGGCAGATGTTCATTCTCTTTGACCAAAGCACTTCAGCTGTTGTTCCCCTTGTTTTCTAGCATGCATCTCGAAAGGGACAAACAAAAGCCAGCCATCAGTAAACACGCAGACTCTTCATTTCATACACGGCGCGCCGTAAGACAATAATTCTCCCAGTCTCTGTACAAATGGGGAAGCCCGCTTTGGTCCAGACGCAGAACTGCAGCTTTCACGCATGTTTGAGGGAAGCATTATTATGGTTTTGCATGCCAGAAGCTCTCCCTCATTGTGAAGCAAACCCACCAGCCTGTCAAACAACAGTTGGCTTCCTAGGGAGGCACATTATCATCTGCTCTTACTTGTGGTTGAGTGTGGTACCACAGAGAAGAGTTAGTTTGTGAAGAAGCGCTGCAACTGAGAAAGCTCGTTTGGATCCACAGTGAACTGGAGCAGCAGGGAGGGTTTATGGAGGTTTTTACCCAATGTGCTCACACAAGTGGTCAACTCAGGAATGTGTGTGTAGACTCAAACTAAACTGAGAGCAAGTTGGAGCAATTGGGCGACCACACATCAAAAAGCTGCAAAAATGCCCACTTTTTAAAAAGTTTGTAACTTTTAAAATAGTTTTTCGATACATATTTAGTTCTTGCTTCTTCTAATGGTGTCCAATCAGTTCTACCACGTCTTTTCCAATAGAGTAGGCGGCCCCTACCCTGATTACAGTGAATTGTGGGTATTTCCTGCCTGTAAGCCTCACATATGGATTGAGTAAGGCAGAGGCTGAGGGACTACCGTTTCTCTCCTCTACATCTTCTCTTTCTTTCGCCCTTGCCTCTCTTTTTTTTTTTTTTTTTTTTTTTTTTTTAAGGCAAAGCAAAATACTTTTGTTTTTCTGGCTCTGCTGTCAAAATACAAAGCTGGACTTTGGCTCAGCATCTTATCGCTTGTAGCCAAAGAAAATCCCAAGAGATGCGTGCGGATAAACACAACCTAATCCACATGATCACCGTCTGTCTGCAGGACTCAACCACACCTATCGCCGACCCATTGCTCAGAGGCACGTTTTTAGCTAACGTAGGATAGAGATGCACTCAGCAGCGCGTTAGGATTAAGTCATCAAAAGGGGTGTGGCTTAACTCTTTTCCCTCTCGTCTTAAATATTTCGAAAAAAGGTTTCTGCGCAAATCCTTCCTTGCTAAAAGAAAATTAGAGCATAATCATGAAATACAACCCTCCTCAGAAGATGCCATGATGGTTTCGGTAAGGGACAATATGCACGTAAATGCTTTTAACGCAAACATCTGCTGTAATTTCTGATATGTATAATGTTTTTATCAGCAAGAACCCTATTCCTGCAAATCTAGCAGTTATTGTATTAAAAACCACACATATGTAAGGCAAACCTGTAATGGTGTTGGTTTAAAGAAGTTGGTTGCGAATGGCACATCAGTGGAATCATATTATATCCAAGAAGAGTCAGTAAGGTAACCCCTCTCTGATTTTCCTTATGACATTTTTTAACCTTCAAACAGATTATTCCCTCCAAAAGCTGTTTATAGAAGAAGGTTAAATAGGACTCTGGTAAGGTGATCATTTAAAAAGGTAACATATCTCTTTGCACCAGTGAAAAAAAAGCTCTGCAGGGTAAAATGGAGTCGACTGCTAACTTTGGCAAAAGTTTAAAACGTGAAAAACGACATTCCATATATTGTGCAAATGACTGAATAAAACAAGGTCAGATGGGGTTTTAAATTCAGTGGCTGAATTTTTATTTTGACATTAAAAATAATCTACAGAATAATTGCATTGAGTGGTTTTGGAGAACTTCTTGCTGAAAATTTCTTATGCCGTCCCGCTTGACCCAGGCTTTGGTATTTGATACCAGCGGTTGTATGTTTGCATTAAACATTTTCTGGAGTGGATGGCTCATTAT
This sequence comes from Oryzias melastigma, assembly GCF_002922805.2. Classification (NCBI taxonomy): domain Eukaryota; kingdom Metazoa; phylum Chordata; class Actinopteri; order Beloniformes; family Adrianichthyidae; genus Oryzias; species Oryzias melastigma. The sequence goes on along the minus strand of NC_050531.1, from coordinate 10,588,265 downwards.
TTAGAACTCCACTTCTTCATACTTTTTTCCCTCAACCACAACTGCTGATAGAGGACACAATGAAGTGCATTTTCCAACATTTAACATACCTGCAGTGCTATTTTAGTTGGCAGCTGGACAGCTTTCACCTCGAGGCCGGATCACAGAGCAGAGCAATGAATCAAACTAATTTGGCTGTTACTCACCCTTTAATATTTGGATGTCTATCAAATTAAACATATAAATGTCCACTGATGGAAATTAATTATTATTTTTGGAGTGGCTGGGTACAAACTCTAAATCCAGAGGAGAAAAAAAAAGAAAAAAATGAGCTAAATAAATAAATCCTATATGACTTATTTGACCTGAACATTTCAATAGTGACAAATGAGGTCTTGCTGGTGAAGTTCAATGTATAACAAATTACTTGAGTCAACATTTGTGGATGAATTTATCTGAGACAGACATTTTTTTTTTTTACTGTGAAAAAGCAATGTGTTGTGTATCCTTGTCCTTTGTGTGTTCCTGTTGTTTTGCGGCAAACAAAAGAGATAGTGTGACACCTACTGAGTTCCTGTTGCACGGAATATGATTGATTGACTTGTTGTTGGCCTGCCAGGACCGCTGGAATGCAACTCTAGTGAGAGGTGCCTCCAACAAACACTAGTGCGCAGCTCCTCGGGTTACCTGGCTGGCACTCCAGGTATTATGATTTTCCCAGCGTGTACAGAAAAAGAGGAAAGGGCGGCCTCTTTTTTTTTTGTCTTTATCAAGAAAATATGTCCTTTTCTTCAGGTGTGGATGATTTTATTTAGCTTGTAATTTGATAGGAAACTAATAAGGAACACCCGACTTTAAAATGTAACGCTGCATTTAATGAAATAAAGAGCATTGTCTGATTGGTCACGGTAATTCCTGATTTAGCCACAATAACCTTAAACTCAGCTGCCTCAAATCCAGTGAAAGTACTTGAAACAGATGTGGCCGACTCCAGATAGATCTACGCAAAACCTGCAGTAGAATATCCCCACCAAGACAAAGCTTTGGTGGATTGTTAGATTTTTACTGGGTGGCATAAATCAGACATTATGGAGGTGCTGAGAATAAAAAGCATCTGACATTTTTGGCGTGACAGTTCCGCCATTCCTGTGTTTAAGTGGCGGTGGGAGCTTTGTGGCCACTCCTCCTGTAAAGAACACATCCTGCAGGGCCTAGTCCCGTGGCAGTGACCTGATCCTGCAGGAGGAAGCAACCAATCAGGGTGATATTAGATCAGCTCCAGGAAAAATTAATAAAATTCTCTCATGTCTGTCTCAGCGAGCCGTGAGACTCCGCATTTTGAGCGCTTTCATCAGAGCGACTCTATTAAACACCCCTCTCTTTCAGGTTGGAATGATGTATGGGCATCATGATACGCCCGTGGAAGGTGTTGTGTTCCTCACAGCTGATGTCCAGACAAGGGTGGTCTGTGCAACCGGATCCCCTGACATCGCCGAGAACATGAAAACATGAAACATAGTTATTGATCACCGAATCCACACTAATCAAATAGCACCCTGGTTTGTTTGAAGTTAAAAATGGCTACAGAGGGTGTTTACCGTTGCACTTCAGGACCCTCCAGCTGCACCCGTCTTAAACATACACAGACAGAAGTGTTATTTGTATTGTTAAATTTACATTAAGTCCATTTTAATTGCATCAGACCACTAAACAGATCTCACAATAATGGGCCTGACAGAGAAAATTGCAATCATCTGTGAAGAGCCTGTGGCAGTGTAATGGACAAACCTGATTAATTTAATCTTGTTGCTCTCCATTATGGCTGCACTTTATCATTTCAACAGATGGAGCACCAAGAAATTAAAAAATGCTCTCAAGGATATGTGGCACTCTCCATCCACTTGCATCCCTTTATCTAAAGGTGTGTTAGCCGTTGGGCTGAAATGAGGGATCACGCTGGAACCTTCTGATGAGTGCTTTTTCAGAACCCAAATGAGATTACGGGAACAGTCAATTGCTGCTACAAATCATCAGAATTGTCTTTTGATGTGTTGCTGAAGACCTTTAAAGGCTGTCCATCCAATCAGCTCCTCCAGTTAGTCAGAATTCTACAACACAAGATCATTTAAGAAATCACATTTTCTACTTCCTCACAAAAACTTCTTGAAAGTATATTTAATTGTCAAATTACTATAAATCTTTTTTATTTTTACTTTAAAAATAACATTCCTGCCATCATAAAGTCTTTACAGGTTGAGGATTTAATATTTTTGTCATACAGAGTTTTACTATTTTACATCACTATTAATAAAAGTGCACACACATTAGACAGTTACAAAATTTGAATTAAAAATGTCAAGATTTAAAGAAGAAAACTTGCTTATGATAAAAGAGAAAAAGTAAACTTGCATCTATTTTGGATCAGTGTTTTTGTTTTGGCTATTAAAATTTAAAGAGGGACAATCCCAGTGACAAATGATGACTAAAATAAGAGAAAACCTGAAACATGATATGCATAAAATTCCTTAAAAAATGCTGAACTGTATTAATAACCAGTAAAAGACCTATAGGTGACGTTCTAAATCATCTTCTCAGTGAAAATGTGTGCTGCAGCCTGTTGTACAGTTAAGTTTCATTAATAGATTTTTATTTTCTATAAATCATGATTCCTAGAAAATTTTTGATTCAAAATTGTTAGAATCCTTTAAAAATAAGATTTAAAACATTTATGACATCATGTGGGTGCAAGAACCTGTTATTGACTAGAAGAGCCGCTGCTATACCTGACACCAGCGCGCGCGCCTCCGCACGTGCATGCGGATTCCTTGTTAATTCAGTGTAACCTTCCGACTCCGCCGTAAAGATAACTTTTTAGTGCGGCGGTTAGAAGTCTAAAGTTTTTGTGACTTCATTTATTCCCGTGTATAAGTGGTCATGTTTTTTAAGTTGATCTAATTCGGACTTTGATGTTTAGGTTTTCGGACACGGGGACTTGTTGCACTTGGGGACACCGGTGCTGCGTCAAGGAAGGTAGGAACGGGACAGCATCGTTTTATTTGTTAATATGAGTGTAGAAGGGGGTATATTTTTACCTTTTTATAATAACTGCTCATTTATTGGTTAAAGTTCATGTTAAGTCAGCGGGACAAAGCTTTTTTTTTTTTTTTTTTTACATGTGGGCGGGGACAACAAGTCACCTATTAATATTGGCTCTATTATCTGCCGCGGAAGGATTTTTTTTTTTAAGAAACAGACCCAGATCTCCCCAAATCTACAATAATAAAAAAAGGGACTGTTTTACTTTAACATACATATTTATCATGTTTTTATTTATTTATAAAAATAAAAACATGATAAATATGTATGTTAAAGTATATATTATTATTATAAAATAAAGTATTATAAAAATAAATAAAATGTTTTGTAGAGTAAACGTTTTAACTTTAAAACATATACTAAGAATAATCTTACTTTTATGCATTGTAGCATCTGTTGTGTCACTCTGGTGACATGTATTGGAAAAAAAATACAAACAGGTAATCCAGGCTGCATGAAAACATTTATCAAAATATAATTTGCTGCCTTAAGTTGTAGATTTTTTGTCGTCCATTCTGCTTTAGAGCGCAGTCCATTTTTGTTTGATTATTTCCTTTTTTGCAGCACACCCCTCTTGACAGTGATGGATAACAGGTTAAAAATGGACATTTTCTCCTCACTTGGTGTATGTTGGATTGACTTCAGCAGGCATGGTGTTCCTACCTCAGACCAAAGGACCTTGGAATGATTGTGTTCCCCTCTGCTTTTCCCATTCCACTATGATACAGTTTGTCTTCATTTTCTCCTGGCCCCGAGTCACTTTTATGATGTATAGCTGAGGCACATCATCGAGACAGAAGTGTAGGTTATGTCAAAGATATGCCATCATGATTGCAGCCGCTGCAACAGCAGACCCTCTGTAGTCTCCGGGCACTGAAAGAGCTCCTCGTGAGCCGTAAAGATGGTGGCTCAATGTTTTTCTTCGCCTTCCAAAAGAAAAAGCGGTCAAATATCAGCAGTCAGTCAGTCAGTGTTTAAATGTCAGGTCAGGAAGCTGCTGAATTTGTACACCTGGTTAATGAGGTTTACGGACGAGTTTTGGTTCACCTCTGATTGGAGGCCATGCCAGAAGTTCAGGGCTTTGTGGTTACACAAACGTTGTCTTGCTCCAATTATAACAGGGGGAACGATGAAACAGAACACAAAGGTGAAGTTTTGTGTGTCTGTCTACATCATCCCCTCTTTAAAATTAGATTTTGTGCTGTTTTTAGCCAACATTTATGAAAAAGTGACATTTTCTGGGATATAGTTTCTGCAGAGTAGCACTAGTTCATTAGAAATTCACCTCTTAAGTTGTGGATGGGACTATTGACGCAAAGCAATCCCGCTGCTACTTGCAGAGTGGAGCATGGATGCTTGAGGCCCACTTAGCGTATCTTCTACATCACAGTATGCTCTCTCAAAACTGCAATATTTTGTATATTTCTAATTCACAACAATTGAAATAAAGAAAGGAAAAATGCCATTTTAAGCTTAATTTTTGTTATATATCCCCTCCATCATCAGGAAAATGCTACAAGAACATGTTAAAAAACCCAAAAAGGGTATCCAGTTGTCTATACCATTTAGCCATTTTTAGCCAAAATAAAAAAAAAAACTGCCATTTTTTCTGACATAGTTTCTTGCCGAGTGGCTGGAGTTCATTAGATTTAGCATCTGAGCTGTGGGTAGGACCTTTGGTGCAGAGCAGCTCCGCCCCCAGTTACGTGCTCTCTCACTAGCACACAGCCCCTTACATCCTGCAATATCTGAGCTATCCAGCCGTACAGCTTTGAGTCAGTTGCCAGCTCAGACTAGGAAGCAAAGATGCACATGGATCTAGTAGCCTTCAAGTGGTGGCACTAGACTGGAGGGGAGCTAGGGAGCTTGTGTCCCGCCTATTGTAGCTTCTATGTCACAACTACAAGATTTCTCAAACATTTTTTTTGTCTGCCTCAGATTCACAATTATTTGAATAAGTAAGTGCTCAAAATGCAAGTTAAGCTTAATTTTACTAAAATATGTGCAAGAGAAAGTATGCTAACCCTATGGGAGTACCTCAATTTCTGTACAAAATTGACCTGTGATTTTTTTTTATATCTCAACAAATCACAATGATTCAGAAAAACATTTCCTGCTTAAATCATACAATTTGTTTTTATGTTTTTAATGAACATAATTGTGTGTCCATTGAATCGAAAGGATTCACACATTTTCTCCTGCAGCTGTAAGTGCCACAAGAACATGTTAAAAACACGATTTTCATTGGAGTGGGTCTTTAAGATAGAACTTTTTTTTTTCATTTACTTCGATTTTATAAAAGCATGGTCAAAATACAGGACTGTTTGTGCGATTCAGCAACATGGTATCAACACTTTATTTTAGGGGCAAAATCTTTTCCTAGTCCAGTTTTCTAAGTCAGTGAGTCGAGAAGGAAACCCAAAGACAGAAGTTGAGAATTCCTTAAGTTTGAAAGGTGTGGTTGCACAGCAGGAACACTGTGATGTATCATGTCTGCAGCAATGAAAAGAACAATTTTCATTCACACATGTACCACATTCTCCAGCCTGCTCTACATGTGCTTGATGTTTTCTTTAAGACCTGACTTCAGAGGAGGGTTCTCGAGACTATTCTCCTTACTTTTGAAGTTACATGCTCCTCCAATTACTGGGGGCCAAGCAGTCTCCCCTATGGTGTCCTTGGACAGCTCTTTGAGTGCCTGAAAATGTTGCGGACCATTAATTCTGGATTGTCTTCATCTGTTTGCATAATTTTCCCTCTGTAACCGTTTGCCTCCCCCATTTTCTCCGTCTGTGTTCTCGGGTTTATGTTTTTCCTCTTCAAAATATTTGAGTCTTCAAGAAATCTCAGCTTTATGTCCTTTTCTTTGGGTTCCGCTGACAGTTGTTAAACTTTTACATAAGCTGGCTTTATGGTATGGAGCCTCCCAGGTGTGTGTTTTACAGCCTGTGTGCTGATGTTGAAGCTCTTCACCTGCCCACAGAAAGCTTTATGGGTTTTAATATGTTAACATTTTCATAATCGTATAAGGCGAAAATGTTTTTCTGTCGTCTGTAAGTTTTTCTTCAAAACAAAGCCCATGTTTTTTTACTTTAACTTGATATATTTAAATCTTTTCTTTTTTTCTGTAGTTAGACTAATTTGCTGTCAGGCAGGAGGTTGTTTTTGCAACTCAGGCAGACTCCAGAAATTAATTTATCCAAATAACCAAGTCCTTCTGGGCCTCGGAGGTTGGGACACTGAAATGGCCCTGGTAGGCACAGGCATCTTTTGAAGTCTAGAATGTTTTGGCTGACTTAGAGCAGGCGACTGGAATGGAGGGATCGCTTTCACTGACCCATGGGATTTTTAACCATTTTCATGTACTGAGAACAAAACAAAGTGAGGAAAAATGCCTGAGCCGATTTGCATTGACTTTGCTATCAAAAACCAAGAGGAAGAAAGTTAAGTGAGACCGATTTGGAGGAGTAGATGTTTCCTTTTTAGCTGATTTGTACATGGTGGAAAATAAGGCTTATTTGGCTGAAGAATTTAAAATGTATTACAAAGAGTTTTTTTTTTTTTTGCAAATTTTTCCTATAAAACTGCTCTGCCGCCTATATTGGGGAAAAAAAAATCCCCTCCATCAATGCTCTCTCAGTGCTAATTATGTGGTCATTTGGACTGAGGGCAAAACAAATAATAGGTACATCACAATAATCCAAACACTTAAATTATACACTGTATAAATGCTCTCATTAGGATGCGTGCAATGTTGGTATATAATTTGTTACACTGGATATGCTCAGTTATAAAAATCACCACAGTAGTTACATTAACAAAATTGATTCCTATTTATACACTGGATCCTTTTAAACACTTTAATTACAACAACTAAATGGTATGCTTTTATTAAACAAGCCCAAGGAAGTGCAGGAAACTGGGCGGCCATGAGTAATGGGCCACTTGAGTTTCCAGCATAATAAATAATTCACAGGTCCTGCGTGATGAGCTGCTGAGGACAGAAATCCCTAATGACAGCTTTTTATAACCTACGACTCAGCTGCCCATTATGCCTCTGACATCCCAACACGGACCGCATCCCTTCTGCCTGCACAGTGCCCACGCCGCCTCCACCGCTTTGCTTAAATCAGAATCGAAAAACAAGATCTGCTAAAAAAGGACTTTTACTCTGAAAGAAATTCAGAGAGGAGAAGAAATATTGAAATACTTTTGTAGGTGTTTTTTTTGTGCTGCAGTTGTGTCCCGATCTGACTTTTAGAAATTGGGTAAATGGATCTGCTGGCAAATGACTCCATTTATCGTACAGACAGACAGTATCATTTCTCAAGTTACTTCTTTTTCTGCACTTCTATCTAAAATGAAAGTTTGCAGGACAAAATTTTGCTGCAAATGTGCCAAATTCTTTCTCAAAACTTGTAGAAATTGTTTTTGTTTTTCATATTCTGCTCTAGGTGAATCCAGAATCTTTGAGGTATCACCAACACCTTCTGCTGCTGCATATCTGTGAGGTAAGAAACATAAAAACTACGTGTGGTTTAAGACCTGAAGTGTAATGCTAGGAACATGCAATCAAGAATATACTGAACGCGCCTTTAGCGTTCCAACTGGACTGTCGCTACTCGATCCAAAAGCATGTACTCACAGTTGGAAGAGGTTTGGTATGAAATGTCAAAGTGTTTTTTTTTTCTGGTCTAAATCTGAATTGCTTCCCTATCCCTCTGGCTACTCCCTATTGCTCCAATTGTAGGGGCATTTAAAGCAGTAGTGATGTCCAAAAGTGTTTTTATTTTTTATCTATTGATACCATCACAAAGCACTAGTAATGTCTAAATTTGAAGACACTATTTGTATCTCTGCTTGGACTGATAAATGTAGGGATAGGAAGAAGCCAAAAGGGATAGGAGGGGAATTCAGATTCAGACTTGGTCTCATTTTATTCCAACTGGGCACAAACTGTAAATATTAATTTCTCCTCCACAATCAATTTTGAAATGGTTGTCACTTCCTTGGATGAAAAGGCATGATACCCATACATCACTAGCAAATCCCAATCCCTGATTGGTCAAAGTTCAACTTTTAGCGCGTGTTCAGTGGTCGCACGTTTTGACTTAAAAACTTGCCTAGCAACACGTGAATGCAAGAGTTTTGAACTGGAAAGCCCAAACTGTGCATTTAGTAAGACTTTTCATTGGACATGGTGTGACGAAGAGGCTGAGACATTAGGATCCATGTGCAAACGGTTTAATAGGACAGAGCAAGGGCAAGACGAAAGGTAGCCAAAGGTCCAAAACACAGTCGAGGCAGATAAGTGAGTGAACAGGCTTGGGTTAAAAACACAGAGAATCAAACAAGGAACAACTGCTCAGACTGATGGGTAAACACAATCAAGACTTCACACTGACGTTGAGGATAACTGAGGATAAGTGAGTATGAAGGCTGGTGGTTCTGATGAGGATGATGATGATCAGCTGTGCAGGGAGAAGACTGAAGCGGTGGCTGATGGGAGTTGTAGTGAGGAAGGCGCTGAAGATGGTTAGTACTCAGGAGAGGGGTCCCTCTAGTGGCCAGAGGAGGGTCCTGACACGTAGTAGCTTGACAATTTCCAGCTACTACGTGGTCAAGCTACCACCCTCATAGTAGTAGCTTGACCACGGTGTGAATGTAGCATCACTCTGTTAGCACAACTGCACTACAATCCCACAGGTAAAGTAATTCTGAGAAATACTGGGGGCGGATGTTCCTTAAATTGAGACCTCATATGGTTATGGTTGAAATCATCATTATTATTATTTTTAAACTCTCACTAAGAATAGTTGGCTAATTTTAGATGCAAAAAAAGCTCCAATTACTCAGACCTGCTTGAGGGTGTCCCCAGAGTTAGCAGTGAGAAATAAATCCAGTGGCTTTGATTAAGTACCTGACAATAGAGTTAGCACAGCGCTAGTAGTTTATAGTAACACAGCGGACATGGGCAATTAAGCCCACCAAGTTATTTACAGTACTCCTCGCAGGTGCTGACCTTGTATGAGCTTGGGACCACCTTAGTAACAAATTAAACTGGATAGGGAAGGGGAGCGGCAGCTCTGTTGGACTTCCAAATAAAGCCGAGCAATTAAAGATTATAAAAAGCGAGACACGTTTCAAAGAGGTTTTGATTTTGTTATTGCCAAATGCAGAACATAAGGCAGTCGGCCTTTCTTGTTCGTAACTTTGGAGAGGATGAATGATCACCCTTATGTGTTGTTGATCTTTTTACGTCAGCCTGGACTGCTCTACTCTCACCGCTGCCTATTAATTATGAAATACTGTAGGTCTTGGCCATTTCATTTTACTGCCTCTTCCTGCTGAAGTTGGTGTGAAAAGCTGCTGTTCTCAGAGAGGAGCATAAAAGTACGAGCGGAGAAAGTTCCTCTGTGTGGCAGCGGCTTCCTCCAGCATTATGTCACCAGAGTCAAAAAGGCAGAGCTGAAGAAAAATAGCTTGTTCAACACGTAACAGACACCTTAATGCGCGGAGCAAATGGAGCGGAGTATTGCTGTTGCAGGACGGACAGTTTCTGAAATAACAAGCATGCTCCATTATTGCTGAATAGTCAATAAATCTTTGTTGTAAACTATCATCAACAGCTGGAGCATGCACATTTTAGCACTAGTCGAAAACATCTTTTTAAAGATAAATAGAATGATTAAAGAAGCATCGGAGCGTCCTTTGTGTGATAGTGATGAACACTGCCCCCTTCTGCATCTCTGTTCAGACCTGAACATCAGCGGTTTGTATGTGAAGTTGCTGGGAACCCTGAGATAACGCCGTTTGTCTTAATTCTGCTGATCTGTACTTCAAATGCATTGATTTTTATTTGTTTGGAATATCTTCTACTATTGGACCCACTTCTGCCTAAAAGTTTATGGTTGTGTCTCACAGTTCTGAGAAATCATTTCCTGTTATTTCACTTCGGATTTTAAGTTCATTTCTTGATAAACATATAAATTGATGGTTATGTGTACCACATTGACACACAGCTTCAGAAAAAATAAAGAAACCGTTTTAATGTGAAAGACTCTAATTGGCTCAAACTTCAGTCGTTCAGCAGAAACCGGCTCTAACCGATGTGTGTGGTCTGTGCAAAAAAACTGCTTTAAAGCTGCACAGTTTTGAGCAGGAAGACATTTTTGCTTTAAATATGGAAAAAATAACCCCAGCTGCTATTACTGATCATCTTGTATTGCACTGACAGAGTAAAGACCCACACTGATAATCTTTTGATCTATTTTAAAAGTGTTCCCAGTGGTCTTTTATTATGCAGTTTTTAGCTAAAATTTAAAAATCTGTGTTGTTTTCCAGAACACAGTTTCTGTAGAGAGGCATTAGTCAGTTAGAAATTCACCTCTGAGTTGTGAGTTGGCACAGAGCAACGCCACCCCCCTTCCCCTCCCCGTTGCAGAGCAGGCATGTCCAGCGTATTTCTACATCACAAATAGGCTCTTTCTCAAACTTTATTTTTTTTGTCTGCTCTTATTCACATCGATTTGGATTAAAAATACTCAGAAATACAGTTTAGTAGTTTAATCTGCTTTATGTACATCCTCCATTTTCAGAAAAATGCCACAAGAACATGTTAAAAGCCCAATTTTTATTGGAGTGGGTCTTTAATTGATTAAACGCCCAAGAAAATAATGAATTTTTATGGCGCATCAAAAACAGGTCCACACATTTACTAGCTGCTAAAAGAAAGTTTAATACCTTTTTTTGACATCCGCTTTTCAGTGACACGAAGCAGCATCAACCTGACGTATTTGTTTGCCCACCAGAAGCAAGTTGAGTGACAGCCACAGAACAGCACATCACTTATGTAAGGCTTTCTTCTGCCACCACGAAATTAGAGTGGCTGTTGCTACACACGGCTGCCCTCTGCGCCGATGAGAAAGTAGGCACTGTAGTTCAGAAGTTCACAACTTGGATGCGTGCCGGAACTCCTTAAAGCCGGCGAGGTTTTTCAGGGAACAGGTGGCCAGAGTGACATAATTCTGGCTTGCTATTATGATTCTTAAAAATTAGGGCCTGTTCCTCTGCCAGAAGGATTATTCTTCCCACAGCATGTATTTCTAAGATTATTTGACTTATTATTTATTCAAATAGACACTTAAATAAATAACATTACACTTTAACATTTCAGAAAACTATAATTTTAAACGTATCAAGACCTCACGTTGAAAGTTATTTATTCTTTTGCACTGTTAACTACTGACACATATGGGTTAGAGGGGAATGCCATTCAGAATGCATAAAATATATTTAGTTCTTGCCAACAGACAGCAGAAGGCACCAGTGGGTCTAGCAGTATGAGAGCAGTTATTTCTGTCACAGTATGGACTTTCAATTACTATAATCTGCTTTTTAACCCTTTCAGGAACACTGTGATCCGTTAATATTTTGAATGGAGTCTCATATCCACAGTGCAGAAGTGGATGTTCAAATAAACTCCGAAAAATCACATTAAAAAGAACTACATATGAGTATCAAGTGGAAATACTGTAATATTTAGAAAATGCTTTGTTTTTAATGTTGTTTCTGTCATAATTATGTCTGTTGTTTATTAAATTAGTGCTGCAGATAGAAAGAGAATAAAGGATTTCTGCTGACGTTTGATTAAACGTGGATTTTTGTACGTCCATTAATGCGTAGGTGCTTATAGACGCTGGAAATTCCCCACAGCTGCAGCCAAGCTGTTGCCACAAGTGTGACCGTCAAAAAACACTCCAGCTTCACTGCCATGCAGACTCGGAATATCACTCATTACCAGTAGACATATGTCTAACAGATATCTGCCGGGAATCGCGTTCCCAATAACAATTAGTTGCTCACAGGTTAATGGCGTACAAGAACAATTCCCATTGATCTCTTTTGTTTTTAGGGAAAAAAAGCATAATTTGTCCACAACCATAAGTGCCTCTGCACTTATGTTTTTTTTGTGACTTTTTTTGACTTTTTATATGCCTCTGGTTTGATTGGGATTGTTGCGAAAAAAGATTTCAAGAGTTAATATTGATTTCTTTTGCACAGAAAGTGCTGGGATTCCTTATTTGTTAATAAGAAACAGTTTATTTGTAGTTTTATGGACACACAACTAATTATTTTCATTAAGGGGCCTCTTTGAGTCTATATTTAAAGAATGTCTTCAACTGTGTGAACCTGCTAACAACAAAACACTCAGAAGATTTTCAGGTAAGAAACTGGAGCGGCTACGTTTTATTTCACACTCCAATGAAAAGTAAACAAGACACTCCCCTGGAAGAACAAATAACCATCTAATGCTGTATAAACTTTTTGACTCTTTCGGTTTTTGTTGTTTACTTATGAACTCCCTAAGTGACAGATCCGAGCGTTTAAGATGGTATTTCATTAGATGAGGAGGAATACTTAGATGTGTGTTGATATCAAAATTTTGCTATATTACACAGAATGTGCAGATTTTAAATTTAATAACAATTTCTTTGGTCATTTTATTTAGTTGAATAAATAAATACTCAAACTCAGTTTTAATCTGAATTTTCTCCATCTATGTCCTCCATCCATCAGAATAATGGTACGACGCCATGTTAAAAACACGATTTTCATTGGCGTGCATCTTTAAAAACTGCAATTTTGTTTACTCTTGTTGCAACTTTTCACCTTTCTATAGTTTATCAAATAGTAGGGAGGTCACATTTCTTTTTATGCGACTTCTGCAATTTAAATTTATTGTCAATTTTGTCTTTGCTTACGCTTACCAAATGTGATAGCCTAATGAGGAACCAATCCTGACATTTAAAACCTGTGTGTTAACTTGAAAAAAGAAAGGACATGAAATATAAATAAAAATGTGGTTACTCAGTGTTATAAGCTGCTAATAAAGATGGACACTACAGTGGAAATGGCCACTAGAATGTATCAAATGTTCAGCCTTTTAATCAGTGGTATTAAGTAACTTTCTCTCAGATACTATATTAGCTCCTATTCATCAATGAAGTGATTTATTAAAGACGTAGCTAAGTGAATGTGCTTTTTGTGGATTTTAAATTAAATATAAAGATGGATCAGCAATGTAATTTTACACAGCCCTCAGCTGCAGTGTTTCCAATTTGACTTAAGATGATTTATGTAAAAAAAAAAATCTTTAGGTTTGTGTCTTATTTGCTTTTGCTTCTTTCAGTGTTCAAACTTTTAAAAAGTCCTGGAGGAGTTCTTCTTGGAGACCCAAATCTACTGAGATCCCTAATGAAAGCTTTACCTTCCAGGCAAGCATATTTTTCCAAATGACAGTAATTTACATATGATGTATTTAGAGAAGAAGAGGGCAGGCTAATCCCATTTGGAGATTTTCCTTTGTTTTAGGAGTCATTAGCAGCTAGCTGGAATCTAATTTTTACAATTTCATCAGGCCATCTTGGAAAGCCTCTGTGAGCTCATCAGAGAGGAGCATTTATTGCTAAGTGTTCTCTATTGCATTAGCACACAATAAAGCGGCCAGGGACTGCTACAGACGTTTATGTGGAATTCAGTTAACACTCAGCCAATTCGTTTTTTATTGGGACACAATCAATTTTTATTCATTTTAAAGCCAGAATGCTTTCTTTCATTGTGTGCCTACTCCAGCTTATTATGCCCTAAACTAATTACTCAGATGTTTTCACAAAATGATAATGTTTATGTTAAAGATTTCCTCTTTGAAATGCAGGCCTGATGTGCATATACATACGCTTGCTGCTATGACAAAAGAATAAGATTTGCAGTCATTTAATTTATATAAATATAACATTGACAGTCAGGCCTGACTAATAACACAGTGATTTAGAAAAAATGAAAATATTTGTTTTTAATTGAATGATATAGGGCAATAATAACACGTTTAGTTGTGTTAGACCAATCTATTTTTTTAGATAGACAATCTGGGGAGCAGAAGGTAAGGATCATATAATATTTTACAAACCTAACTTGACCATATTAGCTATTTTTTAGAAGAAAACGTGATGATTTATCATAGATTCTGGACACGCTGTGACCAGAGTAGCGTGACAAAATGAAAACCATCGAGCTATAACTTCCTGAACGTGGCATTGACGGTAAAGATGATCCCAGAGGAGCTTCTTTTAGATGTATAATGGAGATTTCTATCACCCATGTGCTGTCTTAAATGTGGAAATTCTTAGAGCCATGTCAATAGGAATTAAAATGTCTTTTCAATTTTTACTCCACTTTATTTACTGCATAAATTTAAGCAAAGTGTCTTGGTTGTGACTCCTTCCCACTATCAGTTTAAACCCAAACTGTGCTCCAATGCCTGATATGAAAGATAATATTAGCTAATGTTGTGTTTAAAGTAAGCTGTGTGTTTTAAGTATGTTTTTGTGGGATCACAATGGAGAACAAATGCAAAAAAATAGCTTAAAATTGCATTTCAGAGTATTTCTTTATTCAAATTGTTGTGAGTCAGGAATAAGTGGAAAAATGCTGTTTGAAAAAGCCTGAAGCAGCAGAATTGTAGCTAGTAAAGCTACAATTGGCAGGCGACAAGCTCCCTGCTCTGCTTCATTCTTTACTTGCAGAGAAATAGATCCATGTATGTTTTTGTTTTTCTTGTCTGAGTGGTATCTGGCTCGCATTTGTAAACTGGATAGCTCCAATAATGCTTGTCAATTTTCTTGCACCAGTAATGTTAGGGTTGTGAGGGGCTGTAAGCTAGCAGGAAAGTCTGTAAACGGATAGATGATGGGAAATAGGGGGAGGCTTACTCTGGCCCAACAGTCCAGCCCCCAACTTAAAGATGATTTTTTTTTAATGAATTACTGCTATGAAACTATGTCTTAGAAAACAACACAGTTTTTTTTAAATTTTGTTCAAAAACTGCATCATCATGATTAAAGGACCACTGAGAATGCTTTGAAAATGATTGGAGTGGGACTTTAAGACACTTGTCATGACTGAAACTTTTTTTAAAGATAATTATTCAAATATTCTGAACATGGATTCACATTTTGAAAAGTTCTTTACATATATGGTTAATGATTTTCAGAAAATTGCACATCCTCTAAAGAAAAAAGGACATCAAGCAATAAAAAAATCACCTCATCAGAAATCAACAAGCAGCTTTAACAAGATTGCTGAAAACTAGTCTTTTTCATAACTTATTGATTTTGTTGTTGTTTTCCATGTCAACATGCCATCATTTCTCTGCATAATGTGAAATAAATATATTCGATTTTTTGTTCGTTCTTTTCCCCACTTTCACTGACTTTTGCAATGCTTTCTATTTTAAAATTTGTACCTCAAAAAGCAAAAATATGGTCTTGTTAACACAATGAATCAATAAAAAACGATTCCCAATGAATACTCCTTTCAATATGTTCCTGTGAATTTATTTGCAATTTTTGATTCACCTTATTTTTAAAATAAATGTTAAAAGTCACTCATTCAGTTAGTATTCTCCTATCCTAAAAGTAATTTTCTAATCACAGACATAACTGAGAACATACAATTAAAAGTAATCACATTACCTGTCTAATAGTCTTTATTTCACTGCCTGATTGACAGCAGAGCGGCCCATGTGTGTCTGGCAGAAAAACTGTTTAACTTGTGAAGTAGATGAGCAGCTCTTTACTGCGATGTAATAATTAGAGTGCCTAAGTGCTCCTGGAGACAAGACAAACCTTAGAAACCCTCTTCCTCTTCACCCCTTCCTCTCTCTCACTAAGAAGGTCTTTAATGGCTCCCATTTGCCTCTGATATCATTTATTATTTGGTGTCAGGTGTACACCTTGTACCATTCGCTCTGTAGCACGTTGGACCTGAACTGCAGTGTAGGCAGACTTGACGGCCTGATGTTTTCTCCTCTTCTCAGAGCCTCCTGGTTTCTATACTTTCATTTTCATAGAGTGCATAGGCATATTTTTTAGGTTTTGCATTTCAATATTTGGAAGCAATGTAGATGGTTTAACTCCCTGCAGCAGTGGACGACGGACATCCACATGCTGCATGTCGTTTTTTTGTTCTGCGCTGGACTTTAAGATGCATTCAACGCATTGACGAAACGACAATTTATCATTGATCTGTCCGTTCCTAATGGAATGCATTAAATAATGTATGGGCTCCAGTGCATTGCCAGTGCACTCTCCTGTCCTCGACTCATTAGAGGAGTAGACCACGGGGCCCTATAGTAGCTCAGGGCCCTCAGAGGTCCTAGGGCTTTCATGTAATTAAATTATCCTATAATGAAAACTCCCATAATGAGATTAATTTTAATTATTCATCTGCGGCCGATTTGAGGGAAAGACTGCATTAATAATACATTGAAAGGGCTAAACATTTTTCAATTCATCACCTTTTCCTTTCGTTAAATGTGCAATTTATTGAGTGCTCTGCAGCTGCCAGTTAAACAGAACAGTCAGAGTGTTTGCTGATGCCCTACTAAATACTACTAACTTAACATATCCATTATAATTGGTTTATGGCTGTGAAGATTATCTACACAGTATAAAAAAAATGTTTTCCTTTCTTTCTAATACTTAACTCTTCTGCCGCTCAAAGCTCGATGGGTTTTATATCTGTACCTCAGGCAGATAAGTAATCATAATTGTGCCAGTAATTCTTTCTGGATGTTTTTATGCCTCCATAAGATTAGCATGTTGATTCCCCCTGTGTGAGCATATTAGACAGTTTTGGTGTCTGGCCAACAGAACAGAGGAAGATTGTTGACGGGTACACTGCAATTAGTTCACTTGGCAAAGTGCTTTTTTAACTTTCTGGCTTGCAAAAATAGCAGCACTGTGGAGATCTGTAAAATGATACACTTTTGGAACTTTTACATTTTTTTTTCTGTTACGTATTACAGCCCTCGCCTTATGCGTTTAGCACAGACAATGCAGCAGAGGTGGCGCAGCGCGGGAGACAAGAATGCCAGTGGGATGGTGATCTGGGTGCATTTATCAGGCCTTCATCAATAGCTGATTAATAATTCAGGCAGAGTCTGGGGCTTCTTTAGGGCAGGGTTTCAGCTAGCTTGTAATTTTGTAAATTGCATAGTCATCTTGCAATGAATGGGTCAGACGTCTCTGAAGCTCGCACATATGAATCTAGGTTATCTTATGGGCTTTAGGTAACAGGTTAAGGTAGCAGATATTTACCAAAAAATGAGGAAAACATTTAGAAAGACGCATTGTTTTATGACTATGGATTGCATTCATAATAAAGCCCAATTTTGTTCAAATTGATAGAAGTCTACAGCTGAAAATATGAGTTAATTCCCTTCAACAAAATTGGCTACCAAAGTTCCCTGACCTGCTCTGCCTCCAAAAGGAGCCTGGTATTCCTCATTGTTTCCGAGGCAACTGCAAGTTTTTGTGACCTTTAAAAAGTCGTCTGATATCAGCCTAAATGTTTTTTTTTTTTTTTACTAGTTAGCAGTTAGCTGTAGGTCTGTGTAGTTGCACATACTCTTTTAAGAATTCAGGGAAAAATTCATATAAAGGAAGATAAGACACAAACAAGGGCTTCAATTGTTGAGTTCAAGAAGAAAAAAAATCCCACAAAGTCTTACATTTTCCCATTATCTGCTTTTTCCTACCTCAATGCATGAATCACTTCTCTGAAAAACATTCCATGCTTACTTTGGATTTGGAAGTAATAGGCCAAATAGCAAAAAAATATATTTAAGCTGCTTTTTAAAAACCTGTAGATGTTGATAAACCATTATCCAAGAGCAGACGTCTCTTCCTTGAATCTTTTCTCGTGCTGTACGATTATCAAGAGGTTACTCAGGGTTCCCTCCATATTAAAGTGATAATTTTACTCTGATCCACGGGGTTGAAAAGGTATACGAACAGTCAAAGGTGTCAAATACTGAGTTCAAGCAGAGATCTCCCTAAAGGCAGTTGGCAGCAGGACGCTTATCTCCAGTTTCAAAAACTGCCCTAACTTTGACTTGAACTCATTCCTTTCATACTCGGCAAACAGTATGAAAGTTCTTCCTATGGTGAGTGAACAAATAATGCTCTTCAAATGTTTTTGT
The DNA here is from genome assembly GCF_002922805.2 of Oryzias melastigma. Lineage (NCBI taxonomy): Eukaryota > Metazoa > Chordata > Actinopteri > Beloniformes > Adrianichthyidae > Oryzias > Oryzias melastigma. The sequence goes on along the minus strand of NC_050531.1, from coordinate 10,570,147 downwards.
GTCAATTGACGAATTGTTTTTTTTCTGTACTTTCTGATACTAAACTAATAACATTTTTAGATTGTAGCTAAAACTCATTAGCCTTGATAAATTACAAAATATGAAGTGAAAAAGAGGCTTAGTTCTGATAAGCCGTCACTGACACCAATCTTAAACCCTCTGAATGTGGGATGTGGACTTTTATTTTCTATTTTGGATTTTGTGGACAACAAAGGGTTCTAAAATTTGACAGCATTACTGGACCAGGAGCAAATGCGTGTTTTTTTTTTTTTTTTTTTTGGTAATCCACTTTAACAAAACAAAGAAATGACATAGAACCAGGATGAAATAATTCTTTGATTTGGGTTGAAAACATATACAAATATGTATATATTTTTATAAAAGGACAGCAACAAAACGGTTCCCTGTTGTTCTAATTTTAGTGCTAATTGCACCAATGGGTTGATGTCTCTCAGAAAAAAATGCAAACTTAGAGAAATGCGGCATTCATGTGGTGTTGGAATGATCAGAAACACAACCTTTGGACTTGATTAACACACATAACATCAGAAAACAACAAATCTTTCAACAACACATGAATGTATAATCATTTTCTGCACCTAAACAAAAGTCATAATATTTGTAGTGCACCATCTGTGAGGACACGAGAATTATAGGGAAAATAAAACATTAATAAGGATTATTTAGCTTTTCTGTCTTATCCCATTTGTGTTCTTTTTAAATAACATCCTGTTTCTAATGTGACAATATAAGTTTAAATTAGATTATTGTTTATTGTCGCTGCACTTGTTGGTACAAGGCAATGGAATAATTGTCATCTAACCAGAAGTGTGTTTTCAGTGTTTTCAAAACAACAAATAAGTGCTTTGCAAATATAAACAAAATATATGAAGTAATACATTTCAACAACATGCATTCAGAAAAGTATATTACAGTATGTGGAGGTCTGGAAATATCAGTGCGAATTATACCAATAAAACAATATGTAATCAGAAGAAGTTATGTATGATGAGTGCAATAAATTAGATGTAAAGCATGAAGATATTGCATACCAGTTAATAGTTAATCTGCATCTGTAGACTGTATACAAAAAGGGTTTCACACACAGATGATAATGTGTTTGGTCAGTTTGTGTGCGTGACATTGTTCACTTATTGTGTGAGTTCTGCAAAGAAACAGCTTTGGGGAAAAAGTTAAACCGCCATCAGCCAACTCCTAACTCACCAGCATCTGACACCATATCTGTAGAGATAACTTTGTCATATAATAGTTTTCCCTAAAGCATTTAACTGCAAATAACCTATTTTCACATAAACACAAAGGCATAGTCTTGTATACAGAGTGCATTAAATTCCATTTCCTCACAAGGGAAGTCACCTTCTAGCAGGGCCACTTCTGCTCCAAACTCATCAAGAGGAAACAAACATGACATATGAAGCTCTGAGTGTGTGTCCCTTACAAAGATGCGTTTGTGGAAAGTGAACTGCCTCAGGAAGTTTGACTTCTCAGATCTCTTGGACAGGTAGAACGCATAGTTTTTTATTGTTAGTAAAGTGCTTTATTTATTTCTATCTGATTGAAACATTTCTGATCACTTTTCATCTAAATAATGCTATTCCATCTAACCCCTAAAAGACTAACCCTAACCCCAACATTGCTCCTAGTGGTTATAGGTTGGCGCCATTGTATGGTAGTGTGTGAATGTGTGTTTGTGTAGGTTTATAAAACTGTGACTATAAAGCACTTTGGGCCTTCTAAGAAGGTAGGAAATCACTATATAACTACCGTATTTTTCGGACTATAAGTCGCACCGGAGTATAAGTCGCAGGGGCCAAAAAATGCATTATGAAAAGGAAAAAAACCATACATAAGTCGCACTGGAGTATAAGTCGCATTTTTTTCAAGTAATTTATTTTACAAACTGGTTGGAAAAAAACGAT
>NC_050531.1:10529095-10566703 GCF_002922805.2 Oryzias melastigma | reverse complement strand
AAGTGCTTTATTTATTTCTATCTGATTGAAACATTTCTGATCACTTTTCATCTAAATAATGCTATTCCATCTAACCCCTAAAAGACTAACCCTAACCCCAACATTGCTCCTAGTGGTTATAGGTTGGCGCCATTGTATGGTAGTGTGTGAATGTGTGTTTGTGTAGGTTTATAAAACTGTGACTATAAAGCGCTTTGGGCCTTCTAAGAAGGTAGGGAATCGCTATATAACTATGTACTATTTAGTATTTACCAATTACATTTAAAAAATGGTTCAAGTGCAATGCATTATGGTATGCATTCACCAATGTATCATGGATGGAAACTATTTTTTTGCAAAGACTTTTGGGAAATTTCCATGGCACTGGATTTCGAAATTATAGATTTGAATACCCTTACAAAAATGGTGAACGCCCTGTAGAGTGCACTAAATAGTGAGTAGTGGGGGAATTTGAACACAATCTTAGCTTTTTTTTTTTTTTTTTAGTAGAATAAAACTGTGCAGCTCTTCCTGCTCACTAAATATATAAATGCAGCTGTTGAGTTCTAGGAAAAACAGTTACCTAAAGGCTGTCTCCCTTGTGCACAAAGATCAGCGAAACAACTAACAGATGCACAACGTCACCAAGAAATACTCTGGAAGACTTTCTGGTGTTAGCATGTGTGTCAGCACTCTCACATATAGACTCAAACAGCATTTATACCGCTGGTTATTTTGGAGCTTTATTTTATTTCATGCTAGTCACTGGCATAGCTGGAAGTCCCTGTAGTTCTGCAAGCTGTTAATAGTTCGCACCAACTTCAAGGATGTAAGAATTGTGCAGCTCAGCATGTTTGCTGCTGTTGTGTAAAATAAGTGACCGATGTGCAGTTAATCCAAGCATCAGCTAATTTAAGGAGGCATGGTCAACAGAAGAACTTGCTGTTAAATCTGTCCTGGAGTTGAAAATGACTGATTGACGCCGGTGTCCAGCAGCAGTGTTTGCTCATCACTGATATACTACGCACGCATTAGGGGTGTGTTCAGGAATGCGCTGAACGTTTGTTTTTGAAAGCACTATTAGCATACGGTGTTCATACTGGATTGTTGTTACCCAGTGCTGGCGCATGTACTGACAATTGGAAGAAATGAAATGTCGACATGGAGCAGATCAGATATGTAAAAGACTTGGTTTCATATATTTCCAGCAATTATTAAATTTCTCCTTCATAATCAATTTTCAGCAGCTGGTACTTCCATGTTTTGAGAAGTGCACTACCCCAATGGCACTACCAAATCCAAGTGGTTAAAGTATAACTAGTTAAATTTTTGACACATGTCCGAACGCGGACTTAAAAAAAATTGCGCAGCAACGCTAGTTTTAAACACGGAAGACCCAAACACGCATATATGTGTGTTTACATAGACTTTTCTTTGAAAGCAGTCAAGGTAACGCAGGTTCCTGAGCCTATTGTAAATGTATCATACACAAGTTCAAAATTTGCTTCTTTTCCAGTTTCCATTTTCCTTGTAAATGGTATACAGTATGCTCCCCTTATTCGTGGGGGTTGGTTACTGGAGTCGTCCATGAATATGCCGAATCCGAGCTGTCTTACTCCCAACTCCCTGCGGCTGAAGTATGTCTATTACGATCCTTACTCATCAAAAACACTTCTGATCATGCTTTGTAAAACATTTATTAAAGAACATTGGAGTATTGCTAGACATAGAGTTTTTTTTTTTTTTTTGCTCAAAACAATAGACTGTACAGCAGCAGTACTTTATGATATTATAAGATAATAAGATAATAATATGATATAAGAAGTGTCACTCTGTCTCTCTGTGGCTTAAAACCAATATCGTCGGCTTCCTCCTTCATTAAATAATAAAGGCCTGCTCCAGACAATAATTATCCTCTGCGATTAACTTCTTCAGCACATCAGGATTTTCTTTGGCTACATCTGAGTCAGCTGATACCATTTCTCCATGCAGGAGCATGGAGAGAGGAGGGGGGTAGCTGTCAGTCCGGTGTTCTCTTCATACACCTCCTTCGGATGCAAAAGTTTCGTACAAGCGTTTTTGGTTGACTCGGGTTTTGTGACGACCAGAAAAATCGGAAAAAAAAAATCTTCGAATACATAAAACCGCAAAAGACAACAGCACATACACGGGGAAACACTGTAGTTTAAATGGTTTAAACATGCAACCGCTTACTTGGCTTCCTTGGCAGGCAGTGCACCGTATCTCGAGTGTGAAACATGTTCACATACAGACAAACCTCTGGTTTGCACAGCACTGCCTCTTGTGCGACTGCGTTCAGTCATTAAGCTCAGACCCAGTTTAAGTGTCTTTCATCTGGCCAATTCAAACAGACGTTTGACCCCAGACATTTGCCTAATGTGTTTTTGTTATGTGGACTCCTGCCTTCACAAATGTCACAGTGGCTGGACTAGAGGGGGTTTGGAAAGCGAGCCACAAAGGGGAAACGGGGAGTCAGCAGCCTAAGGGAGGGCAGGATTGCAAGACGGCAATTTTGTGTACAACTTCTACATTGTGGAAGTTGCCGGTGTGGTGAAGATAAGCTCTAGTAATGAGTGTGGACCAGACTCGCGACAGAACCAGAAGCCCAGCGCCGTGCGCTCTGCTGACCTGGGCAGCTGTGAGGGAACAGGGAGTGCCGCATGTCTGGCTGCCTGGACGGCACAAGTGACAGGCCAGTGCCAGACAGTTGGGGCAACATTGACAAATGCCTCTATTTGAGGTGCTGAAAATTTACTACCAAACATATTGGTATTTTAGGGTGCAGCTGATTTTGATTTAGCAGTGTTGCTGTTCAGCTTCTAAATCTAAAGTCTAGATTTCCGCTTTCTAGAATCAATGCTTTGTAGCTGTAAGATACAATTTGAACAGTCTGCAAGACAGGATTTCTTAGTGCTTGCATCAAGTTCTGGAGAAGAAAAGTGTTCCTCAATTGTCTATAACTTTCTATTTGCTATCTCTTTAACTACAGCTTCAATAAACTTTGAGAGTGCACATGACAAATACGTGACTAGTACTCCAAAACAGTCATCCAAATTCCTGAAATTACTTCAAAAATGATCTAAGCAATAATTGTACCAAAAAACTTTTGTTGATTTCCTAAATCTAAATCCTTTTGTTGCTTCATTTAGAAAAATGTACTTTCAGTAGAGTATATATTCTCTGCATAAAGCCGGCTGTAATGCTTACAGCTTTAGTGAGGTCTCATTCTGAATAATAGGTCTCGGATGTGTGCTTGTTCAGCTCTTTTTGTGCCACCAGAGACCTATAAAGTATCTGTCTGAGGATTTTCTGCGTCCTTGTAGACCTTCCCCAGGTGTGCCGTGCCGCTCATAAAGCATGCTTTCCTCTAACGGCACTCTTATGGACAAATGTGTCCACAGAGAGGTCTTAACTGCGTACTGGTTAGTCTACATCGTGACATCTACAAAACATACAGCAGTAGCTGCTTTTGTAAATTACATTCGATCTCAGTGGTAGACTGTCTGAGCAGAAGGGATAAATGCAGAATAATTTCACTTTTTTTCTTTCTTTTTGTTTGATTTGGAACCAAGATGGATGCAACAGTGGGCTCTTTCTGTTCCTTTGATTCAGTGACATTGATTGAAGTTTAGCATTTCCTTTGTCTCTTACAGTCTGTGTGAGAAACGGTTTGTGCACTTCCATATTGAGGTTCACCGTGTTTACTTTTAGCTCTGCTCCTCAGAGATAAACCTGATGTTTGTGCACGAGCGTCTCAGGCTTTCATTCACCACTTGAAAGCTCTTCACTTGCTACTAATTTTTGAGCCTTCAAAACCATCTGTCTGCACCTTCAAACCCTATTTTTCAGGATGACAGCATGTCAACATCAAAGAGTTTAATGAAAGCCTCTTAGATGTATACATGTTAGGTTAGAGTTTATGTGATTACGACACTTAAAAGCGTTTTTTAAAAACAAGGAAAAGATTTAGCTACTTTAAACTGTCTTGTTTTGTTCCTTTTAACTTTTTTAAAGTCAAAACAAAATCCTCGTAAGACATTACGTGAAGTTAGAATTCAGGAAACTCAATGTTCTACATGACCTGGGGCAAGGTTGAAGTGGGAAATTAATCTATTTACTTTTTCTTTTTTTTTTCGTATTTTTCTTCTAAGTTCGTAGGTGAACACTTCACCCGTAAATGCTTGTAAAAATACATAAAACTGTTATTGTATCGCGAGTTATCCTAAGTTCAAATTTCTTTTCTTGGGGGAAGGTTTTGAATGTGTAATGCTCTTTCGAGACAAATGTCAAAAAAAAAAGGAACTTGATCCCTTCCAATGGGTGACACTGAACAAACACTGTAGTAGCTCTAACCAAACACATTTGCAGCATATGCATGTTGGAAATATTTGTCACCAAAGGTGTAAGCGTTTTGTTTCATCTGTGATCCAATGTCTACTTCTTTCTCGTTTCAGATCCTTTTAGCAAACTTAATTTAAAAATACTTTATTGTAACGATGGAGATTAAAAGCGTACAAATGTTCCATTTAAATGGACGTTAGCCCTCAAAGCCTTATCTTTAAAACTCAGTCAGCCGTTCGGGGTTAAGTCTATTTCCATGTGTGTGAGAGGCTGAGGGGATAACCTGCTGGCAGCGGAGGACAGTTCAGATCTCTCCTCACTCTAAATTGCAGGCAGGCATCCCTGCAGCCCCACATGAAGACCATTGAGTCCCATCAAGATAATCCTTAATAAAGAACGGCTTCACATTTAATCTTAGCTCACTTCTCAAATTTCTAACTTGATATAGTTTTTGGCAAGTGGCTTTTTAGTGGCGACGTCAATCGAACCGTATCTGAGCATCTTTTGTTAAAGCGTCCATTTGGTAGACATGGAGAGCCTTCCAAGTTTTATTATTCCACAAATAATTGTTTTGAACCAAAACGAGTGGACATTTTTTAATTGAAATACTTTTTTTGGCAGTTTTATAAGTTAATAACTAACACTGAAAGTTTTTTTTTATTATTGTTTGCTTTTAACAGCCTTTAATTTAACTCTATGGAACAAGGAAATGGTAAAGTAATCACCAGTCACATGCAGGGAAACTGCTAGTTTGGCTGAAGTCTTTATTCAAAACATCGCACAGCACTTTATACAGGTTTGGACGAGGAAAGTCAGTGAGACATAAACAACACTGGATAATTATAATGTGCAATTTGAAAATAACTCACTTGCAAAATCACATCTCCATCTAATTTTATGTAGCTGTCCATCAAGTGCGGAGACGCAAGGAACAGAACTGGCATCTGCACCTCTCTGCTATCAGAAATAGTTACCTGAGAGTCCCCTAGCATCTATTATTAGGCAATTGAGTTACCAAGAATGTGTTCTTTTGTGCAATATATTTTATGCTCCAGTCTTGTAACCGGATCCTGTGGGTTTACCTGTGGGCTGTTGGTTTGGTGAAAGGAGGCGGCACATGCGTGTCCACGTTATCACTGCAGTGTGTTTAAATCAGGCGGAGTGTAGCTTGGATCTATTTCTGTCGGCTGCTTGTTGACTACATGGAGGCTGGACGGCATTGACCTGCTTTTACTGTGAAATCCACACATAAACAAGAGCTGATGCTTCAAAGATGTTTGCATTATAATTCAGGTTTAAAAATGTCTTCTACATAGATGATGTGATTAATCTATATATAATAAAAGTTTAAAAGTAGCACATTTGTTGCCCAGCTACAAACACAGCACACTATTCTTGCAGACCTGTATGTTCTTTCTCTCTCAACACCTCCTTACCATAGTAAATGTGTGATTTCCTCTCTCTTCAGACCCATTTATCAGTATTTCGGTTGCCGTTTTTATTTTTGCTGAAATAAAATAAATATTCAACGGGTCACTGATGTGTCTACCAACTGATATTCTTAGGAATAAAGTCCTGACGTGCTGCGTCAAAATCTGTTCAAGGTTCGTCTGCAGCTCGGATAAACCTGCAGTTTCAGCTCGTCGGTAGCGCCGCGGCCTTGTGCTGCAGCTTTACACAGTTGAAATAATAACCTGGAGCAGACAGAAGGCAGTCATTACCTTGCACACAGACTCTACATGTATGTGTTGACGGAGGACTTCCACTAGAGTGCCGTGGAGATGGGCAGAGCTGAGCCTCGCTGCCGCTGTTAGACCTGCGGATCTGCATCACCTTTGCTAATGACCTCTTTTTTTTGCTCCTGCTATGACAGAAAATCCATCTAGGAAAAAAAAAAGTAAGAAAATGTGGTTTTCGGTGAAAAAAAAAAAATGGGAGCATAACAAAAACAGGAGACTAAAGAGGGGGAGAGGAAATGTTTGAGCCCTGGGGCATGTGAGCACGGCCTGCTGTTCCAACGCAGAGAGCTGCCATTTCATTGTCTTGGTCTCCGCTGATACGATCTAGAGAGGACTCTGTTTCTGAAAGCTGTGAGTGAATGACATATGGGGAGCTTGTGTGAGGCGAAACACCCCCGTGCCGCTTCCAGGACCCAAAGTCTTCCTGTGAGAGAGAGCTCCGTGCAACTTTTCTGCTTTTTTCAAACAGCAGCAGCAGCCTCCCTCTCACTCATTCACTGCTCTTCTCCTCCCTCCCGCCCTCTTTTTTTCTGTTGCTCTCACTCCCCCTCTTTTTTTCTCTCTTCCTCAGACAGCCACCAGTCACTGGCTGAAGCGGTAATCCAACAACTCTTTCTCAACAGACAGAGTCTCCTGAGAGAGCGCGCAGGGCTCCATGGCTTCTAACACCTAAAATGAAAAAGAAAAAAGCAGTCCTGCATTAACAGTTGACGTGCTCCAGATTCTACCAGCACTCGAGAACTGTTGTGCAAAGTGTGTCGTCCCGTCTACTGGACTGACTGACCTTTTTCCACGAGATTTCTGCTTAAACACAACGGCAAAGGAGGGGATAAACACACAGGGATTCATCTATAATTTTAGTGAGTATGGTTTCAACTTTTCTTTGTGATGTTTACAGCGGTGTTGTCGATTCATCTTTGACTTCTTTTTTTTTAGACTGTAATTCGCCTCTATTATCACTTTATTGGATATATTCCACAATTAAACCAAAAAGTGCAAAAATATATTCTGAAATTCTAAATAAAAATGAATACTTAAATATCAAAGTTTCATAGAAGACTATTGTAATAACATTTTTTATTAATTTCCTTAAAGTTTTGATTTGAGTTTGTCTCTTTAATTAATCTGTTAAAAGTAATGATATTTAAATTTGACGCACGTTGAGTCATTTTGCTTGTATTTCTTGTAAATATGATAAAAATTCCCCATGTTCTAATGAAATTATAGGTGTTATGTAAATATTGAAAATATAAAGAGTTGGCAGTTAAAAATTTAATTTTTAGTTAAAACATGTAAATACAGATTTATTGTATCAGTTTGTGCTCAATTTTAAACTTTACCCTGATTAAGATATATATTTATTTAAAAATAGTTCTTTTTAATATTTATTCTATAATCATTTGATAATATCATTTCTTTTCTTTGTTTCGGGCCGCATTAGTTTCTTTTTCTACTGGCAGAACAGAAAAACCAAGACAGTTAAAGCAGCTGACATTTGAGGCCATCTGCTGAGCCTCGGAATGCTGCAGGCAGACCTGCAAGCCTCTCAGCGTCTGACCAAGACAACAGGCCTCGACTCCCGGCCGTGCCGCGTCTCCGCTCGCCGCTCCTCCACGTGCAGCGAAACTGACTCGCCCGGCTGTAATCAGCAGCCTCTCTAATTGAAGGATGTTCTGGTTTAATGTTCTGTGGACGATGACAGCCTTGCATCACAAGTCAGGGAATTATTGCGGGGCGCGTGTTTGTTTGTACAGAGCCCTTTTATTCCCGTTTCCCTTTTTAACCCTAAATTCCCGTCATTTTCCAGCGTCTGCCTCTTTATTTTTTTAGTGTTTAGAGAGGTGCGTGTTAATGACAGAGAGGAAATTAAGACTTTAGGATAGGCAAGTGAGCCAGCTCGCTCGGAGAGTCCCTTTTACTCCATGTCGACAAACATGACAGTGTGTGTTTTTGTGTGTGCTGCCTGCTGCAGCTATTCACACACACTCACAATAACCCTATTTATCCAATTAAGAGATAATGAGCAGCTTGATTTGGTGCTGTTTACTCTGTGTATTTGCTTTACATATGGAGAGATCAGCGTTTCGGCGCAGGCGTAGCAGCAGTGCGCGCTGGTGACGCTGCCATTGTTTGCCCAAGGACCGATGCCTTCCGAATGGATGCGTCTAGCCGTCCGGGCCTGGAGATTGAAAATGGTGAAAGAGACGACGCTAATTGATGCTCAGCTGTTGGAGGAAAAGCTGGATGGAGCAAATAGAGGAGAAAACCACTATTAAGTTAGGCAATTAGCAAATAGAAGTTGTTTATTTAATACTGGGAAGTGTTGTTTTACTAACACACTTGTTTGGATGTAAAATGCGGTTGACGGAGCAGGAAATGAGATTTTGGGTGATGACAGATTTTTTAGTCATTGATACTGTTTTTTTGTTTATTGTGCAAACTCTAATCATGACATTTTCAGTAAAAAGGGAATAAAAAAGAAAAAAAAAAAATGTTTTCTTACATTTAGTGAACAACTTTCTTCTTATTTAAACAAAATATAAATTCTCATAATGCTTTTATTTCTAAAAACCCTTTTTTAATATATAAACATCGCATATTTTGTATTAAAATCAAAAATTCACCACAACTACGAAAATTGGATTGTTAATCCTGTGATAAAATGTCCACCTTAAATCTTGTTTGATTGGCCCTCAAAAGGCAAAGTGGACCTTCTGGAAATAATTTTGAGGGGTTGAAGATCACAGTATTAACAGATTTAATGTAGCTATTGAGTGAATTTGTGGAGCACAGTGTCAGATAGAGAAGAATTCCACATCAGCGAGCAGCACGTTCCTTGAAAACTGAACTTCTGAGTACAGACAAGGGGACAACTATAGTTTTTCTGGGGAATGTCAAAAGATGTTCAGAATTTGTTTTAAATTTTAAAAAAGTTTTTATCACTAATAATTAAAAAACGACCAAAAATTAAAATTCACATTTTTATTTATAACTTTTTTAATTTATTAAATATATATATATATATTTGTTTTCCATCTATCTTTTTATTTTTTTGACCATGCAAGTGAAGTGCACCATTTTATAAACTGCGCCTAGTTCCACTCACATCTGTGTCCAATATTTGTCTGCATCTGCATTCTTTGCGAGTGGATTTATTTTTCCTGGGCCACCATGTGGATTCAGCTGACCAGCTTAAGTGGGGATTAGTTGTTTTAAAGGTAGAATTTGATTAAAGCATTGTTTTGCAAAACCTGCAGTGTGCACCACTTGGTTTTTTTGGGGATTGTTGGGTGTGAATTTTAAGAAAGTATCGCGCTCTGCATCATTAGCAAATCTGAAAGTTTTGTTCCGTTTTTAATGCTAGATTTTTATGCAAAGCAGTTTTTATTTTTGAAAATGTGGAAAAAAAGCAAAGCTAATAAATTCTAATTTTACCAAATAATTTGGATTGTTGGAAAACTCTTGTTTTTATATTAATTAGAATATGATTATGTGTCAGACATTTTGCTTGATGTAAAAATAGATGCTAAAAACTTTTTTTTAAGTGCATCTTTTGAGTTTAGTTTAAAACAAAAAGGTCATCCAACCTCCATGAATGAAGTTGCAGCACCTTTTTCCTCTTGATGACACTTCCAGCGGTCCATGCAGCCAGGCTTTGTTCCTGCTGGCTTCAAAGACTTGGCAGTTCAGGTTGAAGTGAGACGCACATCAAACAATCTGACTTTCTGACCCTTTTTTAAACAATAAATATTTAGTGGTGAAGAAGAAAGGTTCGATGCTTTTAAATCTCCCTCTCCCATCTTCCCTGCTCCCTTTCCCTCTTCACTTGGTTGGGTTCACCTGCTGGCACTGATGGAAACATCAGCCTGGAACTCAGAAACCAGCCACTATGCACCACCTCCAGCCCTGTGATCGCTGTTAATGTGCTGTGACAAAATGTGTTCCTCCTTCTTTTACGTCTTTACCATCATTGCTCTTCTTCTTTATCAATTTGTAGATTTTTGTGGAAAATAAAATAAGGTTTTTAAAGATGGCAAGCAGAAGGGGAGAAAGCAAATCGTAAAGCTGGGATGGTATTCATGAAGGCTTTGCTTTGGTGTGAAGAGCAAAGCTGGCTGAAAAAAAAAGAGAAAAAAAAAAAAAACTTAAGACCGCCGGGCTCAGGTTACCCTGGCTCATGTAAACAGTCGGCCATTAAAAAAAATCATACCAGGATCTTTGAAAAAAAGACCTTATATGTCTTTTTTTTTGCTTTTTTTCACAACCAGATGAATACCTTTGACCTTTTTTTGGACCCTTTATTCCCATGGTGGGCCGGAGTCAAATCCAATATAGCACTGCAAGCCGTGCAAGTATATGGCTCCGCTTGATGTTTGCAGAGAGACAAGCCGAGCGGGAGTGGACAGCAAAATGTAACTGTCAGCTAAAGGAGAGTAATAGAGGCATTTGCAGCGTCATAGGAAACATATGTGGCTCCATATGCTCTCCATGTTCTTGTTTCCAGTCTCCTTCATTGTCTGGGATGCACCACTGATCTGGGGGCCTCCAAAGTGCCCCTGTGTCAGAGATGTGTGTGTATGAGGGTGAGCGGGGCCTCATGCACGAGAGTATGCATCATGAGTTATAGAAAAAAAAGTTTAAATTAAAAGAAAAGTGTGATATGAAGTAGAGAGTAAGTTGTGAAGTTGGTGAATAGCGTAGCCTCAGGCCTGTAGGGAGCAGCCCTGATGGTCATTAGGAGCTGTCAGTACGCCTGGAGGAGGAGTGCTGATAAATTTCAGATAGTGTCAATTGTGGATGAAAGATCTGCTGAAGATGCTAGGGGTGTCACGCTTGACTTACCGCTGCTCAACAAGTCCCATCTTCCTTCCAGCAGCAGGCTACCTCAAGCAGGAAAAGTAGGAAGGTCTCTCCCACACTCCGCTGCCCCTCGGTCCCTTTCCAACCCCAACCCCTCACCCCTCTGCCTACCTTCACCCCCCCACACCTCACCCCTTCCTGCTTACCTTGGCTAAGCCGCTTTACATGTTGATTGGGGGAGGGCTAATCCAGTTTGCAGCTGTCGTAGACCAATGATGAATCACCTTTCCGTCATTTGGCTGTGCTCCCCTTGCTCAGGGAGGAGGGAGGACCTGAAGGAGGAAACAACAGTGGAGCAGGGCTGCGGCTCACAGAGACAATGTGAACCTCTGTTCCCCAGCCAGCCCTCTCTTCCCATTCTGCTTCAGAATAACAATAATGTTTTCTCAGACAAGCCTTTTTGTGTCTCGGATGGCTCCGGACTGTGACATTGAGCTGCGATAACAAGGAGTGACATTGTTTCCAGCGGGGCAGGTGGAGGTAGAAAAAAGAAAGGGGAGTGTGGTTTGAGAGGACTCCTAGCCATCTAAGTCCAGGTAAGAGCAACCATTGTTGCATTTGCAGCAGCTCCAGAGACATGAAGCCCTCTGTGTGGCATTGCAGATTAGTGTTCAGACATTGCTAGTATTTCCTGGGTAATATCGCTGTGGAATAGTGGTTGTGCGGGATTTTGAACCAGCAGAGCTCAGATAGTGCAGGACGAAATGATGCGGTGGCAAAGTTTATTCTGGATCATCTTAAAGGGTTGTATCAGTGATATTTTTAGAGTAAGTTAGCATGCCGTTGTGGAGAGGCATTTCATTTTTTTTATTTTGTTCTATCTTTTGCTGACCTTGTTTTGATGTAATACTGCAAAAAACTATTAGTTTTTATTTAACCACAGAAAATAAAACTTTTACATCTTTATTAATTTGTGTATATATTATAATTAAAGCATATAATTGAGTTAGTTCGTCTCTCAGACTTTTTCGAGTGACTTAACTGCTTATCTTAATAATTGTTTATCTGTAGCAGACATACCAAAATGATCATACACTGTAAAAATAGGTCGAAATTCTTATCCCAATTGGCAGATTTTTTTAAATAAGCAAGAAAAATAGCTTTTCCAAGGATTTCTATTCACTCAAGTCACTAAAAAGATTATTTTGCTTTTGAAAAACTTTATTGATAAGATTACATTTCTTGAAGCAAAGCTTTTTTAACTTTAACGATTCTGTTTTTGCAGTGCAGAAAACCTTTTAACCCAATTCCATCCACTCGCCGTTGAAAACAGATAAACGCCGAGCATGTACTTTAGAAATCACTCGTGCATTCTCTCCGCTCGTTTGTCTTTGTGCGATCAAATCCTTTGAACACACGAACGGGAAGACGGAATAATGTTTTCAGTGGCGTGGTCTTTAGTGCAAACACAGAAACAATTGAGACGCTTGCCAGAGCAAACACATGGCTCATGAGCTTCTCATCTGCCCATCACTGAGGAGCAGGCTCCTGTAATCAGGCTGCACTTTTAACAGGCACAGTAAGCATGGTCTCAAACCAGCAAACATCTGCTAACAGTCATCATTACCACACACAACAATATACACTTAAGGCCATTTTTGATTCCTGAAACGGCTGACTAATTTGACAGTAAACATTGTGTGTTCACAACTTGATAAGTGTTCAGTTTTCACGAGTGACTTCAAATATCTTCCTGTTTGCTTTTTTTTAATTCAATATATTTTAATAAATTAAAAGAAGTTAGCATTGTCGTCGTGCTCAGATGTATATATTCGGCGCTCACACAGCCTCTGCTTGCCTTGCGCATTTTTTACAGCTATGCATGCTGTGTACAGCCCATTGTGTATCAGAGCTCCGAGCCTTCCCTGAAACCAGAGTGATGTGTGTAATTTGATTTGGTGTGTGCATGTGTGTGTGTATTTCTGCCAGGTCTATGGAAATGCAGGATCTAGCCAGTCCTCACAGCCGAGTAAGTGGAAGCAGTGAATCTCCTAATGGTCCCAACCTCGACAACTCGCACATCACTAACAATTCCATGACACCTAATGGCACTGAAGGTATGATCACAGGACAGTGTTTGTCTGATTTTTTAAAAAATTAAATGTTTAAATTTAAAAACTGGAAATCTAATAAATAAAACAAATCACTTTCTAACAAAGTGGACTTTTTTATGGTCGATCATACTTTCAAATCAACTACATATCTTTATGTTTTAAGTAGATTTTTTTTCTCCAGTGACTACTAGCTGTTTTTTTAAGTAACCATGTAATTATTCAAAGCCCACAGCATGGAAATGATCAAACTTTGCATGTGGTCTCTACTGTACATAGTTATTTACTCAGGTGATTCGGCCGTGCTTTAAATCTGAGCCTTTGTTTAGTGAAGCAGCCATGCTCATTTCACAAACCAACAAGTTATTAAAATCGTTCATCAAACTCTTTGGCTTAACATTTGCCTGAAGCTCTGGGTTTTTTTTTCTTTTTTTTCTTCATGACACAGGACCCGTAGTCATAATGCAGATTATCCTGTGTTGCTTCACCATTCTTTCTTTCCCATAGGTGATAACATCACAATGCTTACCACTGCAGACTGGTTGTTAGGTTCTAACTCAGAGTCCACTGCAGGTTTGTCTTCTTTTGGTGACACGTTGAAAGGACAATACTTGGTGTTTTGCCCAGCTCTAAAGAACTGTGGGGTTGTGTCTTTTGGAACACTTCTAAAAGAATTGGTGTGAATTAGTCCTCAAGAAATGAATCGTTTTTCGTAAAAATTGCCTCAACTATTGTGCCTTTCATTTAAAAAGTGTAGTTTTTGTGGTATTCTGTTTCAAGCATGGTTTGACACCACCGGCCTTGAGTTTTTTGATATTGACTGTTCAGACTGTGAACTTTTGTTTTGGATGTTCCTGGCAGTTTCCTGAATATAATAGCTATTGTGTGCTATGTGGTCTGAGTGTGTGCTAGCTCGTGCATGCTCTTTACCTCTTTTGTTTTATTTTACCAGCATCTTGCTCTGAAGTATTACTCCTCATAACAGCGTGTTTCTGCATTGAGTAAGCCAGGCAGAAACATGTAAAACATGACAACAAATGTCTCTTCAGCCATGAGGGATTCCACTGAGCATGACTCCCTTTTTACCCACATTGTCAATTTGTTTTGCCAAAAATGAAACGAGGGAGGAAAAAAAAAAGAAATCCCACTGCCTGCCTGAAGTGAGATGGATTGATTTCAAAGATTCATAAGCTGTCAGATATCTGTGAAATTGTCTCTGCAAAGCTACTGCTGTATAATAGAGTCAAGGTCAAACGGCGTTCGCTACACTCTTAAAATGATTTTATACACCATATATTTCCCTGACATTTCAATTTTGCTGCCACAACTCTGTCTGCAAAGAGTTTGATTCCAATGGACTTTTTTGTCCACATTTTTTAATAAAAATGTTTTCGTAAAATATGTAATTTTTTTCTTTCGAAACAGATAAACTATTTTAACTTTTTAAAAAGTTGCATTTTGTCTGTTTTGGCAAATGTTTTAACCACTTACTCTTCTCTATTTTATAGTTTTACATTTTTTGTATGTATTTGCTGATGTTTTGTTCCTTTCTTTAGTTTTGATTTGTTGATGTCTTCTTCTTTTCAGTTAAAACAGAGCCAATGAGCAGCAGTGAAATTGCCTCCTCAGTTGCAGACACCCTAGACAGCTTCTCAGGATCAGGTGAGAGAAACAGGCTTTGTGAATGCGCTGCAGTGTATGTGCAGAGCTAAAACCTAAAGATGGGTCACTGATTAGCCCCGGCCTCATGACGCGGTCAAAACAGGTTGCTAAAGGCTTGCTTTAGTCAGCGTTTAAATGTGCTTGCATGTGTGCTCCGTCTGTTGGTTCTCATGTCAGTGAAGACTGAATGATCACCTGTTATAGTCAGAACCTGTCCGTCCAGGGGAGTGACACGGTGTCTCAGTGGCCTTCAGTCTCCACGGACTGTTACCCTATCGCCCTGTCAGAGGCAGGGTTTTCACACCTGCCTTTCAGCGAGGAAACATCACTGAGACAAACACACATGCATACTTAAACTCACTGCTAAATAAAGCCAAGGCTTCAGAGTATTACATGCATTGTGGGAATTGTTATTGAAATAAAAAATATATATATTTTCTCTATTAATAGCTTTCCTGATATTTAACATCAGGTCCACGTAAACCATTATGTGTCCTTTTTCTGACTATATTAGTGAAATTTAGTAATCGTATAGCCCCTATCCTCCGAGGGGAAAACCCAAAACGCCGTGCAGAAGGGAAACTTTTGTTTTGTGGCAGGTGCTGCTGATATGGGAAGTCTTCAGTATTATTAATGTGTGTGAAGGGTTACAGTTTCATACAGTTAGCATTCCCCCACAACCAAAGCTCTCATTTCACACGTCACAACCAATCAGACAGATGTTTCCAAACCGTGCCACTCCACTGCAGCTAAATATGGAGACTGGTGTTTGTTTTTCAAACAGAACAGGATTTCTCTATCGTTTTTTTAATTTAACATACTTTATTCAGACTTTTTTCAATTTTGTTTGGATTATCGTGTGTACTTTTTACACCAAAAGATGAATTCTTTTTTTATTATTACAGTTACAAGAGAAAGTATGTGAACTCTTTAGAAGTACCTCAGTTTCTGTATGAAATGGACACATAATGTATTTATTTTTTTTAAATCAGTCTAAATCACAACCTGCTTAAATCACACCAAAATGTGTTTTTATTGAACAAAATCACATGCATAAAACAAAGTAATTCTAAAGCGTTCTCGTATTTTTTCCTGCAGCTGTATTTTCAAAATAATGACAGGTTGCTTTAATTGGATTTCATTTGTGTATTTCTTCTTATTTTGTGCAGAATTGTTTTAAATATAAATCAAGTTTGTTTCTACTAAATTTTAATGATTAATGCACACATATTAAATTGTATTAATTAGAGTCCTCATATTAAGAGATCAAACTTGTGGCTTTTTAAAACTAAACCAACTAAAGCCACCACGGTTATGTGTATGTGCATGTGTGCTCACACCAGCGGTTGTCATGGCAGCCGTGGCTCTGCCGAAGAACCTCATGTTCTTACCTGATTATTTTGCTTCATTATTGCTCTTCGTCTTTGACCTTAAATAGGTTTACCACAATAAATAGAGAAGTGCAGTGTACTCGAGGGTCCCTTGGACTCCAGAAGTTCTTTTGACAAAAGACAATATTTACCTTATTCCTTAATGTTTAAATATGTGCTTGCTTCTTTTTCTTTTAACTCTCCTCAGCTATTGGAACCAGTGGCTTCAGCCCAAGACAAACGCACCAGTTCTCTCCGCAGATTTACCCTTCCAAGTAAGGTTTCTTTTATT
This sequence comes from Oryzias melastigma, assembly GCF_002922805.2. NCBI lineage: Eukaryota > Metazoa > Chordata > Actinopteri > Beloniformes > Adrianichthyidae > Oryzias > Oryzias melastigma. Next base: position 10,550,388 of record NC_050531.1, on the reverse strand, counting down.
TTTCTATAAAAAATAAGCAGCATCCAGCTTCATTTGGATCTTTAATTAAATCCTTCTGCTGGTCTGACTCTTTTTTCTCCTCTTTGTTTGCCTGGACGTCTAAAGCGTGTGCACTCTGAAAATCGTCCGTATTTATTATCTTGCACAAATTTCCTTTGCCATTATTTGTTCATTCCTAGTGTGTATGAGCTATTTGATGGTATCTGTCTTATGGCTTGGCTGGCTGCTAAGAATTTAATAGGACCATCGCGAGGAATTTGTCAGTTAGCAAAGTAGCTGTTATGTTTGGGGGGCTTAAAACTGTTTTTCCTTGTCTTCATTTCTCACTTTTTTTTTTGTTTCTCTTTGTGCCAAATAGCAGAACATATCCGCATATTCTTCCTACCCCTTCGTCCCAAAACATGGCGGCGTATGGACAGACGCAGTACACCACAGGAATGCAGCAAGCCGCAGCTTATGCTAGCTACCCTCAGCCGGGCCAGCCCTACGGCATCCCAGCTTATGGTAAGATTACACACTCATCTATTGTCAATTTGCAACATTGCAAAAAGTTTTTTTTTTTTTTTAATTCTTGCAAAAGTGAGAATGAAACATTTTCCTTGCTGACAGTAAAGGCGTTCCCACAGAAAACCAGCAGAGATGCTGAGTGGTTGTTTAGTACCTCCATACTGTCAGCTCCAAGAAATAAAGATTTTGCTTGTGAGGCTTTTCAGAAAGATTCAAGATAAAAATGTAAAAACAGACACTGGAACAAGGCTTTATTTTTTTATCAAAGACTTCAGGATCCAAGAAAACCTTCCAAAATGTGGAGGAGTTTGAAGTGTTTACATGAGTGGAGTCCTGCAACCTACTGCTGCTGCTCTGAGACAGAAATATGCTCTAATGTTTGACTCTTGGTGCAGCTTTTCACTTCTGACCCACATGATAATAAGATGAGTCAGTATTACTGTTATCACTAAAACAAACAGCGATAGTCAAAACATGCGTTTGGTTTTCTCAACGAAGCAGCCAACTCCTTGCTTGATGAAACTTAGCAAAAGATAATATTTCTAAACAGCGGAGGACAGTGAAAATCACTTACCAGATAATCACTGCTCATCCATTGCGATTAGCGTGTTATGTTAACAGACAGGAGCGGTGTCCCTTTGCTGTGTCCTGTGTAATTTAAACCTGTGTTGACTGTTGTCTGTGCATCAAACCGATCTGGTGTCACTAACTGATTTAGGTCCATTGTGGGCAGGCATAAAGACGGAGGGGGGCCTGAGCCAGTCCCAATCCCCAGGACAGACGGGCTTCCTGAGCTACAGCTCCGGCTTTACCACACCGCAGACCGGACAGGCCCCCTACAGTTACCAAATGCAGGGTGAGGACCTGAACTGTCCACGTTTTCCTCTTGAGGTTTGACGAGTCTGTGTGGGTTTCTGTATTGTGTCACACTTCTTTTTTCACTGGCTTGAATAGTTTCTCTTTGTTCCAGAGTTTTTGTTTGACCAGTTTATTTTTTTAATGAACGGATTAAAGTTAACAATACTTTTTAAAAGAATTTAAAAAATAAACCTTTGTTCTAGATTTAAGTGTACGGAGACAGACAATGATGGGATCCCATTGATGTGGTGAGCAGACTCACTGACGGCTTTCCCCCTTTCTGCACTTAAAAGATTCAAACTAGATGGGAAAATGTCCAGCACTTTGACAGCAACAGGCATGCCACTCCTAAACTTGTTTTTTTTTCCCTTGTGACAATATTTGTAATTAATTAAGCGCTAAGAACATGATTTATGGGCTTAAAACATATAAACTGTACAAATGTCCTTCCCAAAACAAGTAAAAAATGCAGAATATAAGGATTTTTTTTCTTTGTTTTAAAGGGCTTATACCATGCAAAATCAACTTTTTGAGCTTTTAAGTAGATTAAAATGTTCATTCCTCACTATAACAGCACCAAAGTGGTATTTTGATCCATTCATTTATTTCTGAGCCTTCCTCTAAAAACTTACTCTATGAACTACAAGCCGTCGCAACTCACAAAAACACACGCTTACATTTTAAATGCACAATACTGTATATCTTCCAACTGTATCCCGTCTGCAATATCCCCGGGTCTAACAGCCTTTAGGGTGCCTCTGGTATTCGTGTTGTGTAGCGATGGGTAGGAAAAACCTTGTTTGATTAAGTATTTAAACTTCAAATGGTGGCATACGCCAAAGAACATTCTGGCGAGGAATCTGCACGACATTTAGATCCTAAACGTATCTGAGAAGGGCTCAAGAAAATTAGTGATATGAAGAAGACCATGCAGAAAAAGTCAAACAATTTCATGGTTGAGGTACAAAGAAAGCGATGAATTAAAAGTACTGGTTTGAACATAAATTATTGAGCAAAAACGGAAAGGTGTGCAAATCTCCAGGAGAATTTTTCAAAGAAAAAAGAAACGCTCACAACCAGTGCTAGTCAGAACATAATGCAATGTTCTCACCATTTCAAGGAATCCTAAAATTTTTATCTGATGTTGTTGTCTGCATTTCTTGACTGAATTTCACCACAAAATGAACCCATAAGCCATCACCATGTCTGCGATGGAATAAACACCGGGCTCCGACAGACGCTGGGCTGATTGTCACATTTTTGGGATAAATACCAGGGCTACTAAACTTTGCAAAAATTTGGATGTTTGTTTTTGTGGGCGAAAGGCAGACACGCTGCTGTTGAGGTCATAAAATGGGCGGCACCCACAAAGGAGAAAAAGGCGGAGCCTCAGAGATCGAGTCGTCTTACTTCGGGATAGGAAAAGAGTCCACAAAAATAACTAATATTCCCTAAATAACTTATTCTTTAGGGTTCCAAATATAATATATGATCATATATGGATATAGTTTCGTCCGAAAGGCTTAAGAAAATCATGGTGCGGTCCTTTTAAGTGAAAAAAATCAGCAAATAGAACAAATAGAATTTGTCTTGAGAAGATTTTTTTTAAATAAGTTGCGATGTCCTGCCCTTTTAAAGATCCACATAGATCAAAATAATGTTTTTGAGATGTTTTTGTGACATTTTTCTAGCGATGGAGGACTTATGTAAAGAAATAATTTTTTTTTTGTTTTCCAAATTGTTGTGAAACAGGAGCAGATGCAAAAATGCCATTGGGATAAGCTTGTAGTTGTGACGTAGAAGCTACTACAGCAGCCTCAAGTTCCATGTTCTGTCCCATTCTGATGCATCCACATGTACATTCATGTACGTCTTTGTTTTTGTCGTCTGGGCTGAAATCTGAATCAAAACTTTACGGCAGTTTAGCTCCAATATTTCGAGCTATCTTTGCTGCACCTCTAATGTTAGGTTGGGGTTGTGAGGGGCTGTATGCTAGCGGGAGAGTGTGTAAACAGATGGATGATGGGAAGGGGGAAAGCCCAACTTTAAAGTCCACTGGGATCACTCAAAATAGATCAAAAGAGACACTTTGAATTAAAAATTAAATCTTGAAATTAGCTCATATTTAAGTATAAAATTCTGGTTAGCAGTCTTAAAATAAGCATGTTTTTTTTTTTTATAAAGTCTTTTTAGTAGCTATATTAAACACTTTCCCTCTAAATGTGTCTTATTTTTGGGACTTCAACAGTCCAACTATCCTTAATTTTAGACGTTATCTTAAACCAAAATTAGAATTACATGTTTACAAAGACATATCTTTAAAATCTTGTCTAAATGTTTATTTTTATGCGTCTGTCTTCATGTTGTAAAATACATTTGTACTGTGTTAGGAGTCCAAAAAACTTTTAAAAAATTAATTAAAATTATAATGTAAAGTTTTGTCTTATGCCAATTTTTATAAGACATTTAAACTAGAAAATATGTGTTATTACAGTGATAATGATTTTTATATCCAGTCTTTAGATCTGGCTCAGACTTCTATCCTCACAGTTTTTTTTTTTTTTTGCATTCACACATTTTTCTTAAACAGCCTCTCACCTGCACTGTTCAGGAACTTTGCAGCGAGCTCCACCTTTATCCCCTCCTGTAGTACCAGCTCAGTCCACAGGTGAAGCCTCTTTCTGTGTCTCCACAGTTGAGAACGATGAAGTCTTGCAGCACTTTAGCCACACTTCAGAAAAGTACCTGGAAGCAGGCAGAGCATCTGCTACAGAGGAACGAGCTGCTCTCCTGCCCTTAGAGCTCTAACTCACAGTGACAGTCTTATGTGCCCATTCGTCTTCCAAGTATTATAGTCTTGCTCTTCTTTTTCCTTCCATCGCAGCCTGTCCCTCAGCGTGCATCTCTGGCTATTGCATGCCTGGCGTTGGCGTTAAGTGTGTTAGTAATTGACAGGCATGTTAGATGACAGATTGACCACTTTTCTGGCGCTGGGTTTTTCTAACTGTGGTTCTGGCCTTCCGCCATACCATCATCATTACTCCTACTGGCCTATTGATCTGCCTGGGCGATGTGCCTCAGGCCTGGGTGTCCCGACCAAAGCCTGTTTTTCCACATCTGATACTCCTTCTCCCCGTCAGTGTACCTTCAAGCAGCCTGTGGCCAGCTGTCACGCCAGCAGACTATGACATTCACATTTTTGTTGTGATTTTTCTTTCGTCTTGTGTAAATAACTAAAAATAGAAATAAAAATTGCAGCCAGTTGGGATATTTCATTGGAAATAAAGGGTGAATTACATTTTTTTAATGTTAAAAACACAAATGATAGTAAGAATTTGAGAAATGCCTGTGGTCTGGAGATGGAGCAGATGTTGATTAGGTTAATAATTGAATTCCAGCATTCTGTCCCCATGATCTGAAGATGCTGAAGCCTTGGTAGCCTTTTTTTTTTCTTAAGTAGAACCCCATCTGGACTTAATAGACTATTCCCAAGTGAGGCATACGAACTTCTGCTACAAATATTGTGCACTGATGATAGACATAGCCCATGGCGAGGGGACTGATCAAGCAAAGCAAATGGACTTCCAATTGTGGAGCCAGAAGGCAAGAGGGAAAGAGCAGAGGTGGGAGGGATGTTGTCTGGTCTTGAGTGAGTGAACTAACTGGAACAGGACAAGGGGGAGGGAGAAAAAAACATGCCCCCCGGGGAACCACAAGACCCGCTTTTCTCCCCCCCTTCTTCAGCATGGGCTCATTCTCACTGGGCTAGCAGGGGTCCCTTCAGCTTTTATGTGGCTCCTTGTTCTCCGCAGAGCAACCCTCAAACGCTGCCAGTGAGAGCTTTTATGACTGTTTGAACTGTGCATTAGGCTAATTTGTTGTCCTTCACAGCCTTACCCCGCCTCCTCTGAGTCTCATTGTTCCGCTGTACTTTCACTTGATGGTGAACTTTCTACAGAGCACAAAAGTTGTGTAAATCCCCTAGTTGGCTTTGGAACATTAAACAAAAATTAGAAAAAATATTGTTGGTTGGAACATTTCTGATGGAAATGACTGGATCAAACCATGAAACTCTGCAGTGTTTGTGTGCAATAGCGGGAAGCAGAAAGTGATTCAGCGGATCCCAGCGTTTTGCTGTCGTAACCACCGTCCCGGAAACATGACAGTCTGACAGAAGCATGTATACCATTACGTCTTTTCTGTTATTCTTTCTTTCATACCGTTCGTGCCCGCAGCCCCACTGCCGCTCCATCCATACACACAAACATCCCCAATCATCTCGGCCTGTCTGAAAGCTGCTTTACGTTTGTCACGGTGTGGGAGGGCCCTTCTGATGGGGCCGCTGACCAGAGGATGAAAGAGACTCCCTGTGCTTTTCTCTGGCAACAAGGGTGTAATTATGGCCTCATTTAAGAGCAGTAAATTTATTTTCCACCTTTTCTCCTTCTCAATCAGTGAGATATGCTTTAGTTATACAGAAAAAAACTTTTGTATTCCAGAGAACACTATTGAACTTTTTCTTTTTATTTTATTTAGTGACAAAATGAGTTAAAAAAAAATTATCTTTATCCGATCAAAGCTTTTATTTTGAAGTTTGTTTCCCTATTTTGATAGATGTTAAATTTGGCTACAATATTTAAATGTTGAAGTTTTCCTTAACCCTTTAACTCCAGTGTTGACATTCTTTGGACCAACTCATCAAATGTTGACATAAATAACGTAATTCCTGTAGATTCTGAAGCGGAGAAAAGTGGCTTTGCACTAATTTACAACACTTTACGTACTTTGATCGTGTCAAAGAGTATGTGTTATTCACATATTCTGTTTAAGCAAATGTAAAAAAAAAAAAAAAGTTTAATTCAAATTACAGAAGTCACAGGAAATGAAGAGAGGCTTCCCTACTATTTCATAAACTATAAAAAAGCCAAAAGTTGCAACAAGAGTAAAAAAAATAATATTTTTTGGATGAAATACTAATAAAACATTTGGGCCACAGCTTTTATTGTGATACATTCCATTGATTACTATTACATAAAAACCCACTCCAATGAAAATTGGTGTATTTATGTTCTTGTAGCCATTTCTGATGATGGGGGACATAGATAAATAAAACTCAGATTAAAGGAGAGTATTTCTGTTTTTAAATCGTGAGTTAGGAGCAGTAAAAAAATGCAGTTTGAAAAGCTTGTATGTTTGAGGTAGAAGCTTCTATGAAAAGCCACTAGCTCCCTGCTCTGCTCCATTCTGATGCATCCTCTTGCAGACAAATAGATCCATGAGCGTCTTCATTTTCCTCACCCGAGTTGGCATCTCGCTCAAAACTGTACAGCTGGATAGGTTTACTAGCCATTTTTGTTCCACCAGTAATGTTAGGTTGGGGTTGTGAGGGGCTGTAAGCTAGCAGGGAAGCACGTAAACAGGTGGATGATGGTAGATGGGTACGTTTGCTTAACACTAACAGTCCCGCCCACAACTCACAGGTGAATTTCTGATTAGCCCATGCTGCTCTGCACAACTATTTTCTGGAAAACGATACAAGTTTTCTGATTTCAGCTGAATACGGCATAAACATAATTAAAAGACCACTGGGAACGCTTTTAAAATAAATGATTGGAGTCCAAATTTGATGATTTTTTAAGTAGCACTTTGTGATTAAAAGTTATTCTCTTTATAAAAGTGGAGCAACTGGCTGGCTTTTCCTCCAAAGGAGGAATTTGTTGCACTTTGTCAATATTTTTTTCAGCATCAGAAAACAATTTGTGCCCAATGAAATAAAGTTTAGCCGCTGGTCGATAGCAAGCAGTGCTTCCTGCTGTTTCCTGGCTCGACATGACAGCGCAGGTGGATGGCCACTGAAGAGAGAAGCTGCGCCCCAGAGGGATGATTTCGCCCTCCTCCTCTATAACTCATAGCTTGTATATTATTAAGCCATTAGATGCTATCAACCCTTTTGAATGATTTAATTACCCTGAAGGACTGTCCTGAAAAGAGGAGCATACATATTCATTAGAAAGCAGCAAACCCTCTAAGTGCCTTTTGCTCCAACTTCAACTTTTCTTTTGTTTACATTTCTTTATTATTACTAAGCTCCCCCTGCACACACACACAAAAATCCCCCAGAGCATCCTGATGCTCAGTCCCAGATCATCCACTGTTTCCATCCTTTTCTGCCCCTTCACCCCACGCCACCCTTCAGTGGCTCACACACAACAGTCTCTTGTGTTCCTCACATTGTGCGGGCTTGGATGTGGGTTCTTCCCCCCCTTCACCCTGTCATTCATCAGGCCTGATCCAATCACTGATAAGGAAGGAAGAGGCAAAAGATAAGGCCACTCTCCGAAGCGCTCCCTGAGGCCTCCCTCTGTTCACCTCTAAGACAAATCTGTTTTTTTTACCCCTCACAGTGTACCATTTCATTACTCTTCCTTTATACGAATGCACATTTATTTTTTTGACTGAAACCGATCATTTTTTTTGTCTCTAAAGGTGGTACTTTCACGACGACGTCAGGACTGTATGCAGGAAACAACTCCCTGACAAACTCGGCGGGCTTCAACAGCACACAACAGGTAGCTGCACGCCCTCCGCTGCTTCTTTCAGTTTCTCCAATTAGATAAATAGTTAAGGCCTGTCAGATGTGATCATGGAAATCTTCAGAAAACATACCCACTCGAGATGTTGCGATTGCTTCATGACATAAATCACTTTCAATGTCAAAGGCTTTGTACGCAGGATTAGGGGTTGTTCTTCCTCCACACATATGTAGGACGCTGCAGAAAAAAAAAAGACAGATTGTTGTCCAGATGGAGGACAGAGCAGACATGTGTTTGCATTTATATATATATATTTTGGAATCTGCACTGGAAAGTAGCAACACCGGTGCAGGGGATATCTCAGATTACCATTGACTTGTCTCCCTTTGCTTCTCATTTTGTGATTTTTTTTTTTTTTTTTTCGTTTTTTTGCGCCTTAATATTGTCTTCACTAATCTATTTTTAATCCATAGGAGTACCCCACTTATCCAGGCTTTGGCCAGGGCCAGTATGCTCAGTATTACAACAGCTCACCCTACACCTCACCCTACATGACGAGTAACAACACCAGCCCCAGCACACCCTCCACCACCACCACGTACACCCTCCAGGAGCCGCCCACTGGTATCACAAGTCAAGCCCTCACAGAGAACCCTGCAGGTAAGTGCGGACCACAAAAAACACCAAAAAAACAGCACAAATATAAGCCAGTTTCATGTCTATGACAGTCAAGTTTGGGAGAAAAAAAATGGAATACAGATGTCCAATTTTGCATAATTCCATGTGGCATGAATGCAATTATCTGGCAATTGAGTTTTTTTTATAAGCTACTAAAAATTATAATAGTGTTTGAAACATCAAACAACACTAAATACAGACAGATTTATCGTAATCTCAAACCAGAGTAAAAAACGTTTTATTTTCATGCTGGATAATCTGGTTCTGAATAATGCACAGGTTGTACCCATCCTGCATCAGGACTATAAGTCGGACAGACATCTTTTCTGAAAGCACACGATAGTTCATCTTCCTCCTCCTTTGCTTCCTTCCTTCCTTCCTTTCAGGAGAGTACAGTACCATCCACAGTCCATCAACCCCCATTAAAGATTCAGATTCAGATCGATTGCGCCGGGCCTCGGATGGAAAGTCACGTGGCCGTGGAAGAAGGAACAACAACCCATCACCGCCGCCCGACTCCGACCTTGAGGTAGGTTGAGCCTGCTACCTTGGCGACAGACAGCCGCGCCCTGTCTGAGGCACATAGACACTAATCCACTTACTATATAGCTGCCACGTCAACTTAAAGACTTGATGGACATTTATCCTTTAACTATTGATGAATTATTGATGCAGTGTGGAATATGTGACTCACAGCCTAACACATTTAAAGTTCTCGTGTACAGCTTGTAAATAAGCAATAAGGTAGGTAATGAAATGAGTCACTGGTTGAATATTGTTTTCTGAAACCTGCTACTAATAATATTTTACATTTTTATATTAAAGATAAGGGGAGCTAATTCCGTGCTGACATCATGGGATGTTAACTGGTTAATTAGTTTGTCGGTATTGATTAATGTAAAGGGCAATGGCTCGAATGTGTAGCGGGGTGATGGGAGAAGTGTTGCAATGACCAGGCCAAGCAAATGGATGTTGGTCCCTGTGGCGCACAAATACGCGCTCCTGGCCTATTGACCAGGAGGATCACCTTGCAGGCCTACAGAGTGCACCATTGATTTTGCTTCTTTTCTCCCTGTTTTTCTGCGCTCCGCCCTCCCCCTCCATTTGTGGCCCATCTCCCCCAGCGGGTTTTCATCTGGGACCTGGATGAAACAATCATCGTTTTCCATTCCTTACTCACGGGTTCTTATGCCAACAGATATGGACGGGTGAGTGACATCAGACTGCACCGCCGCGCTTTATCAGTGAAATGTGTGAATATTAAGAGGCGAGGGGAGCTCCGGGCTAATGGACATTGAGCAGAGATAGATTTCACATAGCTTTAAGTCCGTAGCGAGTGGCCAGGGCAGAACTCAATGTACAGATAATTGTTTCTTTTTTTAATAGGTCCAATGAGGCCTGGCAAGCATTTGACTGCTCTTTGCAGCTGTTGGAGCTATGCATGGCTGCCCGGGGCTCAGCTGTAGGGCCTCACAACAGTTGCACTCCGTCTGTCTATTGACACATCTCGAGTGTTCCTTTCTCTTCAGAAATGCCACATTGTTAGTTTAATTAAGTGCTTCTCAATCCATCCTTTTCAGGCTGGGATCTCCTTGGGGAAAAGCACGAGTCCCACCAAATGTCAGTCAGTTTAAATAAAACACAAATTTCCCTTCAATCTGACTATTCTGATTTTTTTTTTTTAAAGTAAGAGTACAGATAAATCTTTTTTGTTCATGTATTGAAAGGTCATTTTCTATCCCATGTCTCTGGAAAAGAGTTTACTTTTCCAGGCTTAGCTGTTTGTTGTTTCATGTAAATTGCTTCTCTAAATTTAAACTTTCAAAACAAACAATTTGGGAAATAAGGCAGAATCTCATTCTCATGGTTTTCAGGAGGTCATTAGCTCCATATAGCCTTTAAAGTCCCTGCTTTTGGCATAGAGTTGGAATATACTCTTAAAGAAATTATTTTTTGTGTCTTTAATCTGCATTTCGAAGCAGCCGTTGTTTTGGCTCTGAATCTGTCTGGTTTTTGAACTCTTAAAATGACATATTGCTCCTCATGTGTCACAGAGCTTAGCGTCTGCGGCCCGTGGTCTGTGCCTTTGTTCTGCTATAAGGGGGGTGTTTGATGGGGGCACTGTTTTGTTTCTGGGGTGAAGGAGGGCTGCCCCGCGACCCTCCACTGTTTATTTACTTTATTCTCATGCTGGTTATAGGGAGAGCCGAGGCTTAGGGAGCTGCAGCTCTGCGATGAAGGGCTCTCACTGCACACACATAAACACACACCCATAGGGTTCTCCGGTGTGCTCCTCTCAAACAGGAAACACTCCTGACTCTATAAGGGCCATTCCATTACACTATAAGGCGGATTTCCACTGGTCCGTCTGCGCTGCGTCTCCGTCGAACGTTTCTTCAATTAGGACGAAAGTTTATTTAACCTTTAATGAATCGTGCAGCTTCTGTCCTTCATATGTTTCTGTACATTTTGTTTTGCTGAGCGCTCACAACTGTATTCCCTACACTTTGGCTCTATATAATTTCTAACTGTATGATGCTCTTGCTTGTAGCCAGGAAAGATGGTATTTCTATATGTCTTGGAGAAAGACTTGGTATGTCTGAATTCCTTCACTACTCACTATATAGTGCACTATATAATCCGTTTGCCATCTGAATCTAGAATTCCAAAATCTAGTGCACTAGAAATTTCCCAGGAGTCTTTGCAAAAAAAACTAGCGTGTATCGATGGTCGCTACATTAGCAAATACAGAGCAAAATGCATTGCGGTTGAAAAATTTTTGTGAAAAAAAAATTGAATATTTTAACAAACATTACACATTTTTATCATCAGAACACAGTAGAGTCACAAATAGACATCTTGAATTTTTTTTATTGATTCGATTTTTACTTAAATCGCTGACGTCACAGCCGGTGTTTAGACAAACGAAAGTAAAGTAGTGAGCATCGTGTCCGAATTGTTTTTAAATCCAGAGCACTAAATAGTTTGTTAGTAGTGGATTAGGATATAAATTTGGGCATAGCCTAGATCTCTTTTGAGAGCAGATGTTCCCTTCAGCAGAGACATTTTACTCCGATGGGGTAAAAGTTGTAGGGATAACATTCAGCTAATAAGTTTGTTCTCTGTTTGCGCTAATGTTAGCTTAGCTTACCTTATCTGTCATCAGCGTGCTTCCTCTTCAGATGATCAAGTATCGCCATAGTGCTGCCATGGAACACAACTTCTGTCTTGCTGAGATTGAATTGGGCACTTTTGTCTTTTATATATTTATTATTTTATGTTTTTCACTTTCAGGCTTTGTTGGCGTGTTGTTATGGTATCCGAGTCTTCCTGTGACATCACTACTGACCCGGATTAGTACTACTGTACGTGTGTCAAAGAAAATGGCAGAAAAAAAGGATGCACCCTAGTCTTGAGACTTAAAAAAAAAGCACTAATCAACTATTAAATTAGTCGCCAATTATATTAATAATCGACAAAGTCGGGACTAATTGTGGCAGCTCTACTTTATACTTCTAAGATGCTTTAATTTGGCGGAGAAACAGGAAACAGGTCTGGGTTTCAGAATATAAAACTTCCCTTGTGCTTTCAAAATAAAAATGTATAAAATCTTGGCAAAATGACCATTTTCGCCATGAATGACCAAACTTTAACATTTATGATACAATTTTACATTAGTGAGGAAGGATACTTGCCAAAGTTTTGTACAAACTACATAGTAGTGGGAGGAGCTATGGACGATGCCAACGAACAACAGACTCCCCACACAATAAAAAGGAGAATGAAGCACCACAGTCAGACCAGTGGAAACTCACTGTCATATAGGATGTAAAACCTACTAAGTCCATTTTTTTCCATTTCCTTTGCTTATTTTTCTCCAGTGTTTGCCCAGCTTCAGCCTGCTGACATGATCAAATTAAAGCAAGAGACGGAGATAGGCTTGCTCACAACAACCGCAGAGCACACGGCTTCAAAGCTTATCAGAAACGGCCATCTGTAAACTACCGTCAAAAAAGAAAGTCAAGCAGACCAGCATCCCCCTTGAAAACTGCTCGTCCACCGTATCCATCCCGCCCGCCTTATCTCCTCCATCTTAGTGGCATCAAAAAAAAAAAAAAAGTTGCAAAACAGTTTTGCCTCCTCACCAGCTTTAGTTTACTATAAATAGATGTGTATCTGAGTGAGTGCACATCCACACTTTCTCTCAGCCGCCGTGACCTCCCACCCACTCTCCCTGACTCTTACCCACATAAACACACCGCTGTTCTTATCAGCCGTTTTAATTGGCATCAAGGCAGCTCACTCCCATAAAGCTGATGGCTGAGGCCAGCTGTGCCACCATTGGACTGGCTAGAGCTTAAAGTGGGTGGGGGGTATGTGGTGGGGGTGTTATTGCTAAGGGGCTCAGAGGGCCCCCCCGCCCGCCCCTGAGGCACTGACATCCCCGGACAGGTGGTGCTGGAGCTCTGACAGCAGCAGCACTTTGGCCTTCTGGCCTGCTTGTATTCTTAACTCCCTCACTGACTGATTGTTTAGATTTAATTGGAAGGATTCACTTGCGCCACAGAGAACAGCCTTTTTCCCACCAAACTGGTCAGCGTTGGCACAACAGCCGACAGCGGAAGAGGCTGGGAAGATTTAGATGCAAACCCCGCGGTGCAGGAGGTTAATTGTTTTTTAAGAATTCTGACTGAAAGATTGATTCAAACTGGGAGGTTAAAAAAGAAAGGATTGAGCTCTTCTTGTGTGGTTTGTTCTCTGTCATTTTGGTGAAAACATAAGCATTGTGGGATGTGACAGCTAATCAGCGGAAAGCTCAGGTGTGTCTTTAGGTGGTTTAACTCTGTAATCCCTGCTTCTGGTACTGCCCGGCTCGTCTTAAACGCAGCTGCAGGGAGCCTCTCTATTGTCTTTTTCATCCTTTACTTGTTCAACGCAATTTACTAATTAGAGATTTAGGAAATAAGATAAATTTGGGTGGCCCCAACACTTTGGCAACTAATTTAAATATCTTTTTTTTTTTTTTTAGCAAGAAGCAAAACAAATTTTTTTGTAGTGCTTCCTCCATTCATTAAATCATTTACAGTTGTCTTCCTTGAGACTTTTCGCCTCATCATTGTCCCTTTAAAGGAAGAATCGCACCAGTTGTCACCGTCTCATTAACTATTTACAGTCTAGTTCACTCCTTTTGAGGTATTATCTTACAAACAGTGCAACCATATCACCATTACAGCACGTGTCGCATTACTGACAGGCATCAGGATTTAGGGGAAGAAGAATTGCTTTTACCCGAATACGTGATTACACTTTGGATGTTCCTAAAATTGCAGAAGTTTTTAGGTTTTCAAACCTGAGGAAGAAGGATTTATATCACCTAAGGAGCAAACTAGTGATGCATCAGCACGAGTATTCAGGGAATGGTCTATTTACGATGTGGCTGTGACCTCAATTCTTCTAATCGACCACCCCTCCTGACTGCAGACATGCTTTTACAACATTCATTCTAGTCTGTGGCATTTCTGATGACTATTCTGGTTCCTTTCAGAGGCTCGTAAACCGAGGCCGAACCTCTCAAGTCCGCTTTTATGGGAATAGCCCGCTGTGGAATTTAAGGAGATTCTGCGTTAATTAAGTGGCTCGCTGTAAACATCATTACCTACTGTCTTATATTATTTGCTTGATTGCTGATGCAAATAAACAAAAGGTAGTTGCTTAAATCTTAGAGGAAACTTTAATTTATTTTGCTTGTTTTGCAGGATCCGCCAACATCTGTGTCTTTAGGCCTGAGGATGGAAGAGATGATCTTCAACTTGGCTGACACACATTTATTCTTTAATGACTTAGAGGTGAGTTTATTTCTGTATCCTGCTCTGGTGTTTTTCGACTCAGCAGGAATGTATGAACTTTGCGGCAAAACTGTCTGTTAGCGAAAAAGCAGAAGCCTCATAGTCACCCATCCAAATGTGGTAATGTATTGCAGCAGAGCCCATGGGATGCCATGAATTTTACATGTGCTGTCAGTCTTGTGGGTCACCATCCCTGCCCCCACCTCCACCTCCTTCCCACTCCCATGGCAGCGGGTGCAATTTGTCAGGCTCTAGTGTTTCTGTGGCGGCTCTGTCTGACTTTGTGTCATGCTGTGTGCTTGGTGTCGCTGTCCACCTACACCACGGATCCTTTCGTCACAGCTTGAAATCCCTCGCCGTCTCCCCTCCTCTCATGCTTCTTTGCCCCTCTGATTCATGTACAGCCAGTGTAAAATCTTCCCCTGAGGCAGCGGGGTAGACTGATCGAGGTGGGGAGGCGTTTCTGTGTCTGCTTCTCTCAGAAAGGTGAAGCAATCTGCAGGGGGAAAGGGATGCTCTGTTGAATTCACAGAGACCCGTCCACATCGTGGACTTTTGCTTTTCTGAGTTTTTCTTGACCGTACTTCTTCCTCTCACCCTCTTTAATCCCGCCGAATCTGATCCTGCCACCTCGCCACTTCTCTGCTGTCTTTTGCTTTATGCTGACCTCACAGGAGAGGAAATGTTTTGTTTGATACTTAAGTGCGAAGAGATCTGCGGCCGGTCTGCCAAGTCTCATTACTCACCGCCGCGTTCGGCCGTGTTACATGAAGCAAACACAAGAAGAAGAAAAAAAGAAACTGGCCGCGGTCCTCCAGACAGACGAGCGACTGGGATTCTAAAAACAGTCATGTTCAAAGTTAATGGGATGCAATTGGATGGTTAAATATTTCCTTATGTTCTAGCTGTGCAGCTGCACCTCATTTTATAGATGCCCACCAAACATTTAAAAAGTGGTGCTGTCATGCAATTTTTTTATAATAGAATTAACTAATTCTGACCTCTAATTAATGGATCTTTTAATCCATCCTAAAGAAAAACCTAATTTTAGATATTTCATTTCAATTTGTGACATTGTAACACAATAAAAACATCAAAATAAAGTTAAAAATGTGATTTTATAAAGTTTTTTTTATTATAACAGACTTTAAACATTTATTTTTACACCACCAAGCTGTATTATTTTAAATCTCAAACAATTAGGAAAAATGAAAAAGAAAGCATCATGACCAGGGTGCTCCGGTTTAATACATTAAAAACAGTTGGAGCACTTTAGTTAGTATTAGTTTGGTTTAGTAATTTTATTTCAAACGTTATAAAAACAGCAATTGATAAATTGTTATACAATTGACTATAGTTCAAGAGTCTCTATATATTAAAGATGTTTGAAAGGGAGATGTGCAGACGCTGAAGCTAATATTGACCATGAATATCTCATAGGTTGACTTATCTTTGTCCACAGTTGATCACAACAGAAAGAAAGCCTGTTGGGTGAATTTGATCATTTTGAAGATTTAGATGAGGTAAAAGAGATTATAAAACGGAGGAAATGGAAACTGGAGGAATTGAGCAATTTAGACTTTTTTTTTTTTAACAAACTTTTTCTTGGTTGGACAAAGACAAGTGGTCATTTCTCTCTGAAATGATGCTTTGTTTAACCTGTAATGATCAGTGCAGGTGGTGTAGCCGTTACCATAGTAACGGACCACATCGCATTTTAATTAGCAGATTTAAACGTATAAATATGACAAGATTAAAGTACTAATAATTGATTTTTTTCATATGTTACCATGGTATATGCGAAATAATACCCCAATGAGGTTTGCATTATCCGACATTAAAGGATTTTGCAAAAAGCAATGAGATTAAGTTGTTTAAAAAAGTCCTAATTAATTAATTAATGTGGTAATTTGATACCCCTACTTAAGACTTGGCAAGCTCAGACTACTCATAAAAACACTGGAAATACTTCTGCATATTATTTTTCTGATTGAATGTTAAAATTCTAAGATTTTCTTTGAAGACTTTTATTTTTTAATGTTTTGTTTTGTTACTTGAAAGTCTAAAAACGTCTCTGCCATGATTGTCATTAATGATAATAACAGAGGAGGAGTGACATTCTCTCAAAGGCATATTGATCTCCCCTCTTAAACTAAGCCAGGCTGGTCTGAGTGTTAAGTGCCAGTTCTCAGCAATGCCTAACCAGTTGTGTTTCCTCTTTGCTGATTTACAGTCTTCCATCCATGATAGAGCTAAATAGAGTTCCACTATAAATACCACAGCCAGCAGCAGTTATGTATTTAAGCATGTGCAGAAATGCATATGGCCCATCTAATTTAGTCGAAGCCATAAAGGGAGACCCCAGAGGCTGTGCAGAAACACAGGTGCAGACTTACTAGCGTGACGGTGTGCAAGCAGTCCATCAGCGTCCTAACACTGTCGTCCTGCCAACGTCCACATAAAGCATCAATACGAACTGCTATAGTTTGTGTGCAGCTTTTGTTTTAATTTCATCCAAACTGAGTTTGTTTCTTCTAAATATATCAAGTTTTTCCAGCTTTTTTTTTCCCCCCAAACCACCGGAAAGCTAGCTCTGAAATGTAATTTTTAAATCTAATATTGTCGAGAGTGGCCGCTAGTCCTAGCTTGCGGTGCGCGTTTAAGTGCAAATGTGTGTGAGTGGAGGCTGGACTGTGTTGATAGAGCTGGTGAGTGATGATTCGGGGGAAAGTCATAAAAAGAAAGAGGGCATGCCGAAGGGGTCAACAGGGATCAGTTTCACCCTTATGTGTCTCTCCTTTTCTCTCCATCTTTTCCTCCGACTTTTTTTTTTCTTTTCTTTTGTATTGGATTTTTTTTTGTTCTCCGTTGTTCAGGTGGGTCTTCACCAAACACACACCGATCTCTATCGATCGACCTGGAACAAACCATTTGTTGCTCGGCCCTTGAAAGGACGAGTGTAGGATTGTATTTACAGCACAATCGGTTTTTAATGTCAAAAACGCTCTCAGTGAAGCCGGTATTCAGAAAGCAATTTGAAGCAATGTGATCCTTATTGAAGTGATAAGCGTATTAATTTTTCCACATTAAAGAAGTGGTATTTCAATAGCAGAAAGGATGAACAGCAAAGCTGGTCATTTTCCTGCGCTACAGGGCCTCCCGCCGAGTTAACTGATGGTTTAAAGCGATGTGTATAATGAAGGCCACAGAGTTCTGACTTCACCCCCAAGACTGACAGCTCTGTGAGCCGGAGTGTGAGTTTACTATAGGTGTGTTGCTACAGCCCAAACTTTGATGCCGAGCAGTATGTGGGAACCGGGGGCCTCTCTCTGGCTGGCCGAGCCCCCTGTGATCCCCTCTCAGTGGGGTACAGGGACTGCCGTCTCCTGCCTGCTCGGATGAGAAAACAACCCTCTCTGTCTTGAGAATAAAGGCCACGGGGGCACACTGCTCACAGGGTGAGAGGTCTCTAAAGGTGGGAACATTTTAAATGAGTCCTCTGTTGCATCCGTGCTGTGTGAGACACATGTACACATGCACTCAAAACATGTGGCGCTGCAAAGTCTAACACGCAGGCACGTGCATGCTTGACAAATGCCCATGGAGGTGTCCACAAACGTCTGCACACACTTACCTGTGTAGTTTGGCTGTAACACTGCAGGCTAGCTACCTTTTATAGCTCCCAGCTTGAAGTCACGGGGTTGAAACCTCCCCTGTCACTCTCACCCAGGGGCTGCCTGTTAATGAGAGATGCTGTGAAATGCACGGTTACCTTTGCCTTTGACTCGAATGGTTCTCCAGAGGCTTCCAGGTTGGAACTTTTGGTTTTATGCCTCACAGCAGAGTCAGAATATGTACTTGTCGTTTCAAAAAACTGGTAGCTTTATTAAGTTTTCCTGCTATTTACCTTTCCACCATTTTATTTTCTGTCAGAAGAAACCTAAGAATACGGATTTACTTTTCAGATTTAGCACTCAGTTTTTTAGCCTGTGCAAATGACCAAAACTTTGATTATTTGGATTTTTTAACTCACAATTTTTTGTCTAAACAGTGGTCTCCAATGACGAACCGTTATTGGTCCGTGGAACAGTTGGTACTAGGGGTGTAGGGAAAATCGATTTAGTGATATATCGCAATATTTTGTTGGGCGATCAATTTAAAATATTGACATGGAATGTTTAATTTGTTATTTATGAGAGTCCCTCAGCGTCTTACTTTTGTTTTCCGCCTGACACATATACTACTTAGTTTTTACTGTACTGAAATAAGGCTCTGTTCTTTAAGTATCATATAAAAACGTGGGTTGCGGTCCGCAGTGGTTCATGCATGGTACATTTTTGGAATATATCGTGATGCATATCGTGAGACATGTATCGGGATATGTATCATATTGCCAAACTATTGCCAACCCCTAGTTGGTACCAGACCACAGTAAGAAAAAAAAATAAATAAAACACAAGTTTTATTTTGGAAAACTACTGGATTCTCCCCTGTATATGTGAGCTATTCTTGACACATATTAAATCCAGTTATTTCCTAAAGCGGGCCGCTAAATTGAAACCCCAAAGCAAGCAAAGTTAACAAAAAACAAACGTAATCGTTATGGTTTTTTTTTTTCTTTTGCAAAAAAGTGCCAGTAAGGAAACAGAAGAAGATTTCAAAATAAAAGAAAGCTGCACTTAACAGACAAATCCAGGAGTCTTTACTTAAAAAATGAATTTATTGTAACACCACACACCATATAACAATGCATGACATTCAGCAAACTACCATCTAATGTTACGAGGATGCTGCTAATAAAGTTGCTCATATGGTGAATTCATGTTTATTATTTTATTTAGAAAATTTTAGTGGCTGTTTTTCTTTTTGTATTTATGCGTCGCACCTTAAAAGTCAGACGAGACTGACATTTTTTTAGCTTGACAATTATAGGCTTAGGAAAATCGCATTCACAAATTCTAGAGCAAAAATAAAACTGCAGATAATTTACAGAAAATGAAGATAAACTTTAACTTCAAAATGAAAGGAAACTGGGAGCTTCAGCTTCTTGCAGAGCAGTCAGTGAAAACATTGTCTGACATTAAACCGGTTCGCCTCCTGAAAAAGGTTGGGACCACTGCTCTAAAATACACTTTTCTTGTGGATTTTTTTGACGTGCTTGGCAGCTCTGTCAGGTTTACTGACTTTGCTCTGCAGAGTCTTAAGGAGGGGGCTCTTTGGAAAGGTTACAGAAATGTTTTAAAACCACTCCGACAGCCTGCAGAGCTCCACATCACCCTCACCCACTAGCCACATTCCATCACACTCCTAGAGGCTGAGGGTGCCTGGAAAATATAGCATTGCTGTTTGGTGACAAATGATGATTTCTAAAGATTTTTTTTTTCTGCCGACATTAAAGAGGAAGGTGCAGCACCTGCTCACCACATTTTTTTGTTTGTTTTTGGAGAAAAGGATCCAAAACCTGCCTGGATTTGTCTGAACAACAGTCCACTTGGCAGAAACAAACAGTTTCTTTGTGGATACTTCTCGAGGAAAAATGCTGAAGTGACTGAGATTCGATATTGCACTTAATATTGCTCGCCTTGAGGAGCGGTTTGGATGTGAAACACCAAAATTAGGAAATAATGAGCAGCAACTCATCTGTCTCACATAACAAATGCGTTCGTTTCCCCGTCTACCTGTGGGGTGTTCTACCTCCATTTCCCCAGCTTGCAGACACAAAGTTTTAGGACCATATTTGTTGAAACACAGTTTGTTTCTTTAAAAAACGTTTTCCTTTCTCCTGATAGTGGGATTTTTTTTTTCCTCTCCATTTATTTATTTAGTAAAATCAGCACGGACTGCAGCGTACCTGTGCTTTGTTTGGCAGCGCTGTTTGAATTCCGTGGCTGTTCAAGCACAGATTGTGGATTGGAATGAAGTGGGCTTGAAGAACTCTCCCTTTGTTGCCCACATCCTGTGTTTGACCCCCAGATAATCACAGCCCCCCCACCTCCTGCACCCTCCCTCCCCCCCCTTGCACAGGGGTGCCTGTGGTGGGAACGGAGAAGGAAGTTGCTGGGGGTCA
Organism: Oryzias melastigma; assembly: GCF_002922805.2. NCBI lineage: Eukaryota > Metazoa > Chordata > Actinopteri > Beloniformes > Adrianichthyidae > Oryzias > Oryzias melastigma. The sequence goes on along the minus strand of NC_050531.1, from coordinate 10,529,899 downwards.
CAGGCAAAGGGGGGGGCTGGATGACAGCCTATGCCGGTAGAGTGGCAGGATTGAGAACCTGCGAACCACGGATGAGACTTTTTCACATGGCTTTAGCCTGCAGGGTCACCCAGGATTTCGTGATGATAGCTGTCACTCACACTACCTCTCTCCCACCTGGAAGGGAGGAGGGGGGCTACACTCGGTAGTACAACTGTGACCTAGATCTTCACCGGGTGAAACAACTCCGGCGGGGAGTTAATATTCTGTTTTGGTGGCATGCTCTGCAAAAGGAGCCCGTCTTTCTTCTCCTCACCACTGACTGCTGCAGTCACCACTCTGAGCCCTCTCCAGCGCTACAGGAAGACTCGGGCCGTCACCGCTGATTGCTTAACGACAGATGCCGAGGGAACAAAGAGGGCTCTGATAACTTCCTCCCCAGTGACAGGTTTTCAGCACGTCGGTGGAAAGACAGAGACAGAAGAGGGGATGATGTAGAGATGGAAGCATCTTGAGGCAGAAGCATCCTGCCCTAAATTCTTACTCTTTTTTTTTTTCTGTAACGAATAGAACAGGCTCTAACGAAAGAAAAGGAAATTCTGATAAAAGAATAATTCTGGTGATGAATTTAACAAAATGATACAAGAGGTTTTTGTGGAGTCTTTCTTTTGTGGTACGGTAGGAACATCTGGTGTGAGTTAGAGGTGATTTTAAAGAAACCATTGTTTTCCAAGTGAGGAGAAGACAGGAAGATGCACTGAAAACAAAGATATTCAAACGAGACATTCTCAGACGCTCTCTGGATGACCCAAAAATGAAGCTTCC